>NC_133983.1:1334553-1645525 GCF_047716275.1 Strix uralensis | reverse complement strand
AGGATATCGTTGAAGTGTGGGTCCAGTTCTATGTGGTACTTCTTGAGATACCCATACAGCTCATCTGTGCCCAGAACCTTTGCGATGCGAACCAGCTGGAAAAAAAAAAGGCATGTTGAGACAGAGCAAAAGAGCAGAGCACCACTCTTTTGCAGAGGCAGAGCTGCCCAAATCTAAGAGCTCTACTTCTGGAAACATCCCGGATGGAAGGAGTATCTCCCTTGAAACTTGTTTTTGCAACATTTGCAGAAAACAAGTCTCCTGCACAAGGCAGAGAAGCACAATCCCAGATGGCTTAACTAAGCACGTAGCAACAACCTCCCAGCCTGGTGGTCCGAGCCCCAGAACCTCCCCACTATACAGAGAGATGAGGTGGTGATGAACATCTCATGAAATAAGCCAGGTAGCAAAGTCTTTACTTGGTCATAATTGTCCTGGCCATGGAAGAAGGGCTCCTTTCGGAAGATCATGCTTGCCAGCATACAGCCTAAACTCCACATGTCTAAGCTGTAGTCATACATCTGAGGGGAAAAAGGAGAAGCCATCAGAAAAGGCACACTCACCACAGCCCAGTTCCCCAGCCACACAGGCAACCTCGGCCTTTTCACTTCACAACCAGCCTCCTTCCCACCCAGGCAGTGCCCTGGCAGGCAAAACCAGAAAACCCAAAGGTGGCCGAAGTGTAACCACAAGTGGAATCACTGGCTAGCAAGGAGAAGGCCGACTCTTACTTGGTAGTCCACAAGGAGCTCCGGTCCTTTGAAGTACCTAGAGGCCACACGGACATTGTATTCCTGAGCTGGATGGTAGAATTCAGCCAGACCCCAGTCTATGAGCCGCAGCTGAACATGCGATAAAGAGACACAGAGTCAGGAGCCTCAGTATGAGCCAGTTACGTGAAGCCACCCGGGCCAAACCTCTCAATCCCGTGATGCAAGCGTGGAGCCCGGGATGCAGGAGGTGCTCTGAGGATAGGAGATGCTCTCAGCAGTGCTCTGGTCAGGCTCTTCCCTTTCCCTTACCACCATCTGGGGGCAAAGCTCAGCTTAAAGAGCTCCTCTGCCTCCTGAGTCCAAGCACACTGTTACTGCTGGGCAACTGGCTCCTTACTGGCACCACCAGCCACAGCAGACAGGTTGTTGCTTACTAGGGAACAGGCAAAAGCCAGCTGTCTTATCCCACTGTTAGGAGGGGCTGAGTCAAAGGCAGTGTTGACTTTAACGGGGGGCTGACAGCAGGAAACGAGGTAGGAAGAGGGCCCACCACACCCTGCAAGGGATGGATGACCTGCTGTGTTTCTGAAGGACAGCATGTTAGTAAGAGATTTCCCCCTTCTTATAAATCTTGCCTGGCCTGTACAGCCACCGCTGATTAACAGGGAGGGACCTGTGGACCAGCAACTAATTCGCTGCTGCAAATCCCACGTCCCTGGGGAGAGAGGTACACACAGCACCCAATGAGGTGCAAGTACCATGGCGGGGAGGGGAGGCTCCTGTGCTGTCCACTTCCACGGTGGCGAGCTGGGTACAACCGTTTCCCGTGATCAACACGCCCCAGGAGTGAGGAAGCCACTGCGAGACAAGTAGGCTGTACTACAGGAGGAGCTTATGTTCCATATGTAAAAATATCCATGTGTATTTCAGACAAGGCCACCCTTCTTCTGCCCAGGGCCTCTGCACCCTCCTGCCACACCTCCCCAGGTGGAGATTTAACAGTCCAGACGTGCTCCTCTCAGCAAAGAAACCCAGCATGGATGACCTGGGGGGAAAGAGCAACCTCCAAGCTACGGACTCCCAGTGCAGTGCTCCTCAGTGGGACTTTGGCCATCTCCTGACACCGGCACAAGTGGAGATGAGCCAGTAAAGGAAGGTTAAAGGGGTAAGTACAGCTGCACAGGCTACAGGTACCGAGGCGGCAGAGTTTCAAGTTTCCCTGGAAAAACCCTGCTTCTAAGCCCTGGTGCCACAGTACCTTTTTCTGTTGGTGGTCTATCATGACGTTGTGGGGTTTGACGTCCCTGTGCATGATCCCCATGCTGTGGCAGTAATCCAGGGCCTGGCAGACACACGTACACACATTAGACATGTCTGTAACTACAGGCACAGCATTAACAATACAACAGACAGTTCTTGGTCAGGAGCAAGAGTGCCCCGCTGCTGAGGAAGTGCTGCAATCCTGGCACAAGAAACTGGCGTTTTCAGTTCTTATGCTGAATGCGATGAAGTGACAAGCTGGCAACATGACTGTATTGATCTTGTGTCCTACTGCAGTGACAGGTCCTAGAACCATGTCCCCTGCACAGACTTTGAGGAACATGATGCAGAGAGGAGTCCCACCTGGTGGCAAGCCCAGTGCTCCAGCCTGGGTAGCCCTGTGCTTCCTAGGTCACACTCTCTTCCCCAGAAAGGGATGATTCTTACATGCATACAGTTTTGTAGCCTTCCAGTGCAGCTTTCCACCTGTGTCCCAAAACACAGTTAAGCTAGAAAGTCACCTCTGCCCTGCTCATTTAAGCCAAACCTGCACTTACAAAAGGGCAAGTGATAGCACATGAGGGAAGGCAATGCTGCTTTAAGCTTGGAAGGCAGAAGCACACATAAGCTCTCCAGCTCCATGACCTTGCACCACTCGCCCCCCCATGCAGCTGTTCCCTTGAGTGAGAGGGTGAGAATGTTGTTTTCCCATCTCCAAGGGGGAGGGAGATCCATCCATCAACATCTATCAGATGCTCGGAGATGTCCAGCAGCATGGAAGGAGGTTACAGCCTGCAGTCATTCAATAGCCAAGACATCAGTGCCAGGAAGTAACACTGCCCTTGGGCCCCTGCCGCAGCGGGAAGCACAGGAGGCAACAGCTTCCATCACAGCAAGGCCTCAGGAAATATCCCTGCAGTGACACGTGGCCTGGCAACCAACAGGAGCCACAGGTGGTCCTGGGATCTCCAGTACAGGAGATCTGTAACAGGTTGGACAAACTGCCTCCAGGGATGAAGCTGTTCTAGGGTCTTGCTTGTCCCAAGGCTGTATCATCTAACCCTCATCACCCCTCCCACCCTAATCCCAGGCTGCCCCTGACTCCTTTCAACCGTCAGTAAGGAAGTTTTTCCCTTGCAGACAGGTGCAGCAAGCTTGGGGATGCAGAGAAGAAAGCCTCTCACCAGCCCACTAGATCTATTTCAGGAAGTCTCCTGCAGTCACCAAGTCCTGGAGCACAAAGGGCTTGCCTCAGCTGGTCCCACTCATTTCCAGAGGCAGGGAACCTGCAAAGTACCAGCCCAGAAGCCCCCAGGCCCTGCTAGGACCTGACACAGCCAAGCTGCTCCTCCAGCAGGCCAGCACAGAACAGCCAAGACCTGTTAAGCCCTCCCTAATGCCCTGTTGCCTGCTGCGTCCTGCAGCCAGAGACCCTGGAGAGGCGGATCTCACAGATCTCACAGATCTGCCACATGGCTCCATGAGCATTTCCATGGGGAGCTGCAAGCTAGGCTAGTTAAGAGAAGGTATTTAGGGCACTCCTTGCCCTTTGTCACAGGGGCAGGGAAAGTTTTAGCTGGGAGGTCTCAGAGGAAAATACCAGTGTTATATCAACTTATAACAGCCAGCATAACCATAAGCTTTGTTCCCCATGACCACATCCATGGGGTTTTGTGACTGGGCACCCAGCTGGCCAGCTTGCTCTTGAAATGTCCTAGATCCCCCACCCAGAGACATGGGGGTCTAAGACCAAGTGGGCAGAAGTCACTTTCTGGGGCTACATTTGAATACTGCAGCAGAAGAAAGCCTGGAGCTGGCAATCCCTCTCTTCTGCTCTCCCCCCATGCTAAAGAGTCCCCAGTTCCCCAGCCCTGCAAACACCTCTTGGTGCTTGTACTGGGTCTGGCAGGGAGGGAGATGATTTTCCTCATAGCAGCCCAACAGTGCCAGAGATGCAGGGAGACCAAGCACAGCCCTACCTGGCGACTAACAACCACAATGCTTCATGGGCAAAGAACAGACCCCAGGGAATCAGTGACTCTTTGGAGGTGGCCAATGGTCCCCAGTTTGGCTGTAATACCTCACAGCAACGAGCCAGGTTACCAGATCTCTTCCCAAACCTTCCCAGGTTGAGACATGGATTCTGCACTGAACATGAGAGAAATAACCGCTTAGTAGCACTGTCCCATGGGCCTCCTACTGCCTCTCTCACTCCTGCTCTCCCCATCCAGACTGCCATGTGCAGTATCACTCACCTTCAGCAGCTCATACATATAAAACCGAATATCAAAGTCTGTCAGGATCTGGTACAGTTGCTGAAACAGATGGGGGGGGGGGGGGGGGGGGGAAGAGAAAGAAACAAAAGTAAATATTCCAGATTTGGATTAGTTTCATTTCCTGCACCCCACCTGCCTCCAATCATTGATCCCATTCCAGATCCCCTGTGAATGCTGCCACTGCCAAGGGCTGTCCTGGTCTCAGACCTGCCAGGGCTTGGAAATCCAGAAAGGATGCAAAAGCTCCCACGAAATGCTACTGGGATCATTCAGACCTGCCACGACCTCCTTCCGGCAGAAGACAGGCAGGCTGTCCAAGGAGAAGACAGCAAGCCCTTCAGAGCATGCTGGAGTTGGCACCGACGATTTTGACCCTCTGTTCACATGAAAAGTCATCATGGTGACTTGACAACATGGATAACAGCCTTCAGAGCTGGCAGGCTGGGAACACATAGGCAAGGCTTTCCAGGGCTCAAAGTGAGGCAGGGAGAGGAAAACATTAACCTAAGGGAGCATGGGGTGGGGAAGCACGAAGAGTAGAGACAGCCTCAGAGCTGCAGAGGCTCCGCTCTATCCCAGGATAAAGACTAATGCAACTCAACAGCACAGAAATGCTTGAGGGGCCAAGGACAGCACAGCTCAGACTCTCAGGGAAGTGCTTGTTGCCAGCACAGGTTTGCCACCCTCCTCTCCTCTGTGTCCTTCTGCAGCCACTCGTGTGGAAATGACAAAGATCCAGGGTGCACTTTAACCTGCACTGTGCCACCAGCACTGTCACTGGAGAAATCATCCTGCTGCTCCCGTGCCAGGTCACAACTGGCCCAAATCTGCCTTCTGCTCTGTATCTGTCACTGGCAGCGGTGCCAGCCTGAGCTCGTTGAGCTGCACTCTCAGCCAGGGGAAGCAAGGTGAGATGCCAGGGCAGGGCAAGGAAGGACAGTCACAGGGCAGCAGTAGGACCAGACACCTCTGCCCTTTTGAACAAACAAGGATCATCTCACAGCTCAGTCAAATCACCAACTGCAGCAGCAGTGGAGCCAGCTGTCCACCACAGGCACCACTTGGCAGCTTCAGGAAAAATCCCAGAGTGAGGGATTGAAATTCACATTCCAAGAAAACAGCTCTGGCCCCAGGTCCCCTCCAGGC
This sequence comes from Strix uralensis, assembly GCF_047716275.1. Lineage (NCBI taxonomy): Eukaryota > Metazoa > Chordata > Aves > Strigiformes > Strigidae > Strix > Strix uralensis. The sequence continues at coordinate 1,640,130 of NC_133983.1, read as the reverse complement.
CATGCCAAGATCCTCAGGATCCTGCCTTACTTAAGGCCAGCTCCAAACAGCCCCACCACCCTCAGTACTGCTCTGGGAAATCATCTGACAACATACAAATGTCACTTACGCAGGCAGAGCTTTAGCTGGGATGATCCTAACACTTCGGAGCAATCCACTGAGGCAGACAAGTGAGCAGGGAAGCAAAAAAGACATAGCCAGAAGCTACAGCAGGGATAGATTTCCTGACCCGGTTGCGCATGGCTCTGATGCAGGACCCAGGGCCAGCAGAGGACAGTGGAACCCTTCCAGGAGTTTGTTTAAATGGCTTGCTTAGGTAACAAACAGGATAGGGAGACACAGATGCTTAAAACATGTCTTTCTGGGAATCAATACCCTGTTCAACTTCACCTGGCAACACCAATGCACCTGGGGAAGGAGGAGGGCAGGAGAGGCAGTAGCAGAACAAGGCTAGACCCCATTTTCCCCATTCCCTGGCTCCTCTGACTGTCACTGCCTGGAAGCAGGGAGAGGATGGAAGGGGGTCACCAATGCCTTTCTTCTCAGGCCCATGATGCTGTCGGTTCTCCGACTCATAGCCTTCAGCAGAGGCAGCTGTCGGGCACCCAGCTTTCGCTGCCTGTAAAACCCAGCACCTCTGACCCTCTCTCTGTGCCAAGGCCAACAGCATGGCTAGCAGTGGCCAGGCTCTGCTTGCTGTGGGGAACAGCCTCTGCAGGAGCATGCTCAGCCCCGCTCCATGCAGCTGATGAACGCAGAAGGCTTTCAAGGACAGAGCCAAGGTTTCCACTGCAAGTGGGTCCTGCAGAGCAGCTGCCCCCAGAAGGCTTTGACAGTGGGCTCCAAACCCCCTCTGCCCAGCCTAGCAGGGGAGAGCAGACACGTCCCATGCTCTGCTCTTACAGCTGGTTCTTCAGAGCAAAACCATCAGAAACATCACTGTGGGGATCACTCAGACCCAGCTCAACATCTGCTCAGCTAGTTGCCAGCACTCAGGATCACACAAGGCCTTGGAGACCTGGTTTGGTCTCCTTTCTCCATACAGAGCACGAGAAAAGGCCAAACTCACCCACAGGCAGCCTCTACTCCTCTCCAGCTTTCCGTGATAATTTGGCACACATCATGTAACCAATCGTAAACTAATCCTGTTAGTGCCTGAGGTGGCAGACACATGCTTCCCCTCTCCATGGGTCTGACAGGAGTTAAACACTTTTTCTTCTCCCTTGAGTGGGCAACACAGCTGGCTACGTGCAGGAAGCAGCATCTGCAAAGCAACAGGGTGGCTGCGAGGAGCTGTCGGAGGAGAGAGACGCTGCTTTGGGATGCAGGACAGGCAGCAGCAAAAGAAAAGGAAACAGCTCCCAAAGCATCCCAGCCTTGGCAGCCATGCAAGGGAGGAGAATCTTTCACACTTCTGTTTCAGCTATACAGGGAAACAACTATTTTTTAAATTAACCTTGAATGTACAAGGATAAAACCCCTGCACACACTTCTCTCACAGAATCACTCAGGTTGGAAAAGCCCCTTGGGACCATCGAGTCCAACCCTCAGCCCGACTCTACAAAGTTCTCCCCTACACCACATCCCCCCACAGCTCATCCAAACGACCCTTAAACACACCCAGGGATGGGGACTCCACTCCCTCTGGGCAGCCTATTCCACTCTCTGACCACTCTTTCTGGGAAACATTTTTTCCCAATGCCCAGTCTGAACCTCCCCTGTTGCAGTTCCTCCCACAGCAACTTGGCCTGAAAATTCACCGAGGTGCAGGCGAAGTGGAAGATTTGACTCAAAAGCCCACTGTTCCCCCAACTCCAACAGGCTGAACACCCTGAAGCAACCTTTCACTGCTCACCTTTCTTGCCTATCTCCTCTTCTTCAGCTGCAAATGTGCTAGTGCATTTTAAGGATGAAATAGCCAACACAACCTAGAACTGCTCCTTGAGACCTGGCTCTGCCCCCTTCTTTCCCAAGGGACTTGACTCTCTGGGGCAAGGAAAGGCTCAGTACCAGGTACGGCTGAAGGATCTGCACCTCATTTCTAGTTTGAAACCAATTAGCAAAAGACATTTAATTGCACTGATGGTTACTGAATTGACTGTGTGGCTCTGCAGTGCAGCTATCATTTAAGGCAGAGGACTGAGCTTGGGTGCTCACAGGTGACAAATAATACAGCCAATCTGAAGAGAATCACGAGCCCTGTACACAAGCTGCTGTCCTCACTCAGCAGCATATGCATTTAGTCTAGTTCCAACTCATCATCCGAGTACACAGCTTTCACTTTCAGAAAGGACCCAGCTGGGTAAATTTAAGAAAATGTAATCAGCTCTAGGGAGGTATCACCTAAGTCTCCTGTTTATACCATCATTTAAAAATAGCCAAACCACATGGAATATAAGCTTTTTTTTTTTTTTTCCTGACCCAGGATTGTCCCCAGCCATAGCTTAGGCCCCACAGAACTGCAGCTTCTGCCCGTGCACGAAGAACTGAGGAAACCCAGCAGCCATTTTCATGGGTGCATGGACATGAACAGCATCCTGCCATGTGAATGGGCAAAGGGGGGAAAGTATTAACATTAAGCAAAATGTTGACGGAAAGAAACTGCCAGAAAGCAGACAACCGAGGAGACATCCAAGCTCGTGAGCAACTCTTGCTGTCAGGACAGAGAAAAACGTGCTCCTGTAAAGCGGTCAGCAACCACCTGCTGTACACAAGCTGCCCTGGGAACCCCCTCACACACCCTGAAAGTGATTTGCCAGCGAGATGCAGGATACTCATCAGTACTGCTGCATCCAGAAGTCACTGCAGAGATGGGCAGATCATCAGCCGCTGCCTCAAAACAAATAGAAGAGGTCCCTGTCACCAGGATTAGCTCATGTGAACTTAACTCCAGCAGAACGTGGCTGCCCGGGGAGATCAGGACTGCGGAGCAGAGGGGACAATGGCTGGGTGCTCTCCAGCTGCTTCGTGTATAGAGATACAGGGCAAGCCAAGACCTCCAACACAAATAGTCTCATCTACTCCGTGCGCTTTCTGCTTGGCAAAGGCACTTGGGAAGAGACAGCTTGGGAGCCTCTGCACAGCAGAAGATATCTACAGGCAACTGCAAGTAGCAGCAGCTCTGTAATCTCCCAGTTAGCTGAGGCCCCAAGAACCTACCCAAATAGGCAGCAGAGCTCATGGGAGTGTAACTCAACCCACACGCCCCAGACATAGCTAGTGAAATTCAGGTTACAAATAAGCTCTGAACAGGAACAGCCATACTGCATGCCCTGGGGGACACACTTGCATTCCCAAGACAAGTTATTCCTGCCTTGTACCAATCAGCATCAAAAGCATCAATACTTTCTGTCTTGGACTTGTACAGCTGTGAATCTGGACTTCCTCGAGGAGCCAGGCTTTCTCCTCGGAGCCTAGAAATGATCTGCTGCAAACTCATATAGTTGCTTCTAACACAGCAGCCAGAGCTGAGCACTGCTACCTCTGCTGTGGCCGGAGCAGTGTTGCCTTACTGGCTGTGACAGTGCCTGCCATGGCTCGCAGCGTGCCTGGGACAGCTGACCCACCACATACTCCAAGCCCTGCATTCTTCAGTTAAGAGTCCCTGTTGGCTACCAGTCTCAAGTTACTACTTAATGCTCCACTTCGTGAACATATTTCAGTTACTGGGCGCTATCTTGGATGAGTTTTTTTCCTCTAAGGACGCGAAAGAGTGGAGTAATCCCATTTTGACTAGGAGACGCACAAAGCGTTCCTCAGCCAGGTGTGCCGCTGCCCTAGCAGCCTATTTTATCTCAAGCCATATATTAAAAATAAATAAATAAAATCTCTAAATAGAAAGTTAAAAACTTCCAGGGTCAGCCTTATGACGAGTCTTTGGATCACCAAGACAAGCACAGGGGCATGTTCCCAACATTCACGTGGCACTGAACAGCTCAGCTGATGTCAGTGAAGCCCAGACAAACCGTGCCTGCTTTAATTACCCTGAAAGGTCGCCACATAGCACTAGTCTCATGGCTGTTTACTTGATGGAGGCAACACTCATCTCCCTGCCCAGAGCTGTCAGGGCAGACGCTGCTGCAAGTTACTATTATTCCAGCCTCTGCAGTAAGTCTCTACAAGATTAAATAGCACTAAGACTACCGCTGCCAGCACAGCTCTGGCTATGCACAGTGTCCCACCCGGCAGCACTCAGCTCGCCGGATCGACCCCAGAGGGACAGAAACAATGTGTGCTGCCTCACAGGGCGCAGGGGAGACGGTCTGTGGGCCAGCTGACGAGCTGCCTCCTTTCCACCAACACCAGCCAAGGGTCCTTCTCTGGGTGTTTGGTGTATCTGCTGAAGCTGCACCCTACAAGGAGTGTACCTACATAACGCTCCAGCACAGACAGGAACTAAAAAGCACTGTCCCATAGCACGGAACGAAAAAGATCTCTGAACAGTGCAGGAGGGGATGACTGCTGGCTTTCTAATGGCAACTGCTCAATTAATTCTCCACCACCGACTTAATGGCTTAGGGTAAAGATTCACATGGGGGAAGCAAAGATACCATTAAATAGGTGTGGTTGCTAATTATATATCCCTTTTGTGTATCAGCTTGCTGCTGCCAGCCAGAAGCATTTCAGTAGCACAGACAGTCGTAGCTGCACTCAGACAGAAGGACTCCCATTTCAGGGAGAGGTAATACCACTTGGAGTTCCCCAGAAATCAGAAGAGCTCTGGAATATGCTCAGGAAAGGAGAAAAGCTCTTATGATGTATTCAAGACTGCTCAGTCCTCTGCCACCAGGCCCAGGCAGTGGGAGCCATGCTCTCCAGCCTCTGCCACCCCACAGTCACCAGGTCTGAAGGATTCCAGCACAAATAGGTGTCACCTCCTCCATCAACTGCACTGCTGTAAATAAAGCATTGCAGCACAGGTATTAACTTGGGCTGAATATATAGCACAGCAGTAATTACTAAATTGAGAGGGGAGTAAGAATATCTAACCTGTTGAACTTACTGCTCAAAGTTGGGAGGAGATTCAGCACACAAGCTTTTTATTCCTTCTCATCAAGAGCCTATTTACAGGTTTCTGATTTACATGGGGAAAGGAAGGTGAAGCTGACATAGGTGAAAACTCTGAACTCCCCCCTCTAGCTCTCAAGGATTATCTGACAACCCAAGATCACAGCACTCAACAGACGCGGGAAGCCTCTCCCCTCCATGCTCAGGCAGACTCACCTTAAAATCTGTGTTATTGATGTACTCAAACACCAGAGCAGGGGTCTTTGACTGCAAGAGAGAGAGAGCGTCATGGTTTAAAACACCCTCTTGACCTTTCTTTGCTCCACGAGACCCAAGAAAGCTTTTGCTTCCTGCCCAACCCTCACTGTGGAAAGCAGGGCAGGTGCGGGACAGGAACGCAGCCCCGCTCCCGCAGCAGGCAGAGGCGAGCTCCACTTACAGCCACACAGCAAGCACCAATTTGACCAGTGCTGTCCTCCCCGTGCCACTGAGCAGAGACCGCACTGGGCAAGGCAAAAGGTGTCACCAGGGGCAAAGGCCTCCATAGCCCATTGCAGGAGGAAGGTCAGCCAGAACTGCCAGTGCTACAGCAGCACCATTTCTTCCCTGTGGCTGCTGGCAGGCTGGGAGTCACAGACCTCAGCCAGCTGCTAGTCAGAGAAAAATTCCTAGGAATGGGGTAGTTGTGGCAATGCAGATAAAGGATATGGCCTCTAGTCACTGGGCAGGACAGAAGGATGAAAAGTGTTTAATATCCAACTGCTCTGGCAGACACTTATGTTCCAGACGCCACACAGAAGCTGTAAGGCTACAGGCTCTGCTTCCTTACAGAAAATTTGTAGGGCTACAAAACTTCTCCATCAGCCACAGGAAAGTCACAGAGGACACAGAAAGGGTGTAAAAGAGTCTGGGGAACACAGAGAGGAACACGAGCTCATCCAAACCAACCCACCTCAGGAGACTCTAATGAGCTGGACACGGCTCACCCCTGGCTGGCCGGAAGGCAGGGGCACAGCAGCACCCAACCCGAGCTGAGAGCAGAGGCCAGCCCACCACACATACCGTGTCACACAGGCACCTACCACCGGATCCTTGACAGTGTCAATCAGATTAATGATGTTGGTGCCACCACGTAGATTCTCCAGAATCTTAACCTCGCGTTTTATCTTCTTTTTCTTCACTGGCTTAAATAGACAAAAGAAATTAGAAGTGAGAGTCCTTTCAGAAATTAACACAGATTTCTGCCACCAATTTTGACTGGATCACATCACCTCCCCTCCTTTCTCTGCTCCCACCCTCACAAGGGAACATTTTTAGCTTCAAAGTGGAGACAGACACCTTGTATGAACTGGGATTTCCCTCTCATCAGTGAAAGCTTTCCACTCATCGGGGAAAATCAAACCACTCCAAACACAATTGTGACTCTAGTAACTGCGGTTAAAAGCACCTTGGCCTGCTATGTGGAAATCTCAGCACACTCTTTTGTTTACCAGCACAAACCAGTTTTTTACCCCTTAATCCGAACCCACTTCCCAACAAGTATTTTAATCCAATGAAATGACGACCCAAGAGTCTCCAACACCGAGATTTCTAGTAAGCTCAGACACCACTACACCTAACTATGAGCATGTGTCTTTTGCAACCACCCCAAGAGCACAGACCCAACTGCACAGCATGCCACTGTATCCATATACCATGATTATTTTTAAAGCCTGAAGACATTTTAAACAGTTTTTGACTCCTCCTCGAATCTGCGCAGTCCCAGGAACTCCCTTTGCAAAGTAAGCTTTTCTCTGGACACCACCCTGCAGAGAGTGACAAAGAGCAGCTGCTCCCAAGGCAGGGGCTTGGAGGTTGGGTTAGCTTTTACACTCTGCTGATCCAGCGGTTCACTTCAATGCAAAGGAACAATTGCTTCTGTAACTCATCCACTCCCAGGACAACTCTAGCTCTGTGCCTGCTTGAAAGGAAAGGCAGCTTAGAGGTGAGACTAATGAGCCTTGGCTAGTGACCGGTGTGGGCATCACCGACTGTGAGTCACCGAGTCTAGAAGCCCTTCACTGCAGAGCTGTGAAGATGCAGAGCTGCATCCACTCCTGCACCACTCGGACCACTGCACAGAACTGCAGAGGCATCTTGCAGAGACTGGTAAAGCCCCTGCCCTATATGTGCAGTTTGCTGCTGAAAACCCTCCTCTCCAGACATTTGGCTTTCTAAAACATTCACCATCCAGCACGGAGCCTGCTGTGCGAGTAGAGGAGTAATGGGGAATGGCAAAGAGGCGTGAGGCATCTTACCAAAGTGACAAACGTTATCAGATGTCTACAGGGAGGACAAGGAGCCACAAAAGCTCAACAGCTCGCGCTTGCCACCTTGCCTCTGCCGCAGCCTCCCACTTTGACGATGGCTGCAGAGTGCCAATGGGGCAACTTGCGCTCCTGTTACAGGCGAATCCAAGGCAATCCCTGGTTTCAGACCCCTCACAGGAATGAACGAGCAGACGGGAGAAGGAACAGAAGCTTTTTATATAGTAGGAAAATATGGCGTTTATATAAGTGATAAAATATGCTGCCTTCCTAGGCTCTTCAGGTGGCTGAAACCTTCAGATTCAAATCCTGCCCTTCTCCTCTTCCAAGTTAAAAGGCAGGAGTTAGACTTTCAAGCCAAAAGATGAGAAACTCAGCCCGAAGCAAAGTGCCAAAAATAACACCAGTGCCGGCACAGGGAGTGTCAGCACCTCATAAAGCCACTGTGGAAAATGGCAGCGAGGCCACGGCGGCTGTCAGCCAGAGCTGGAGCGATAAGGGGCAGGGTGCGCTGGGGAGGGGTGACCAGCAGCCCCGCAGCAGTACCCAGACACAGCTGGAGTCGGTGGGAGGTCGGACAGACAGGCAGAGGCAGGCAGAGCAAAGGGTCAGAAACCAGCAGAAGTGAGGGCTACGTTTCTGAACCCAAAAGGAAGACGCTTCATTAGGGACTAATTTCATTTGTCAGCATGGGGACAGACTCCACTCTTGTGTTGCCCACCTGCACGGATCTTACCAGAAGACCAAGATGGAATTAGAGGATGTAATTCAGTTACTCTGCTCGTCCAAAGAGGCAGATGCACACACAAGCTGTTTTCCGAGGAACTTCAGAGAAGGAGCTGAGCCATGGCCACCCTGAAGACGCTCTCTGAATGGCCTGGCTGCCGACAGACACACATCACAGCCTCTTTCCTGGGACACTTGCACCTGACCAGGAGCTGAAACAGTGCCTGAGCACAGCCAAGGGGACCCAAAGTCCACTTTGAAATACCTTTTCCTTTGTACTGTAGTTATTTCAAGGGCCTTTTGCATCAGTGACGTAGGGGAGGATATCCCTCTGAGATTGCCCTTTCTCCTTCCATAGCAACCACCACTCCCACTGGGGCAGAAGATGTCTTCCAGTCACTTCCACGTGTTTCCACCTTTTTCAGGATGGGAAAATGATGCCCTCTGTGTCCTCCACCAGAAACCTACCCCTACTCACAACACACTTATTAAAAGACACGAGCAGAGAGAATCAGCAACTTTTGGGAAAAAAGTGAAGAAAGTTGATCTCTTTTTAATGAAATGCCTGCAAATAATCACCAACAGCAGCACCTCCAACATCATCAAGAGAAGATGCTCCAGTAAACACTGTCCCAGCAAGAGGGAGAGTTAAAAGCCTCTCGCTGCTTGCATGTTTTCCTGCTAAGCTGCAGTGGCTTGGGCCAGGTTGCCCACACATGGCTACACCTCCATGTAAGCTGTGAGCCAGAGCAAGGACCCTGCAAGGCTCTAGGCAGGGTGGGGGTATGGGAAGCCCTGCTCATCGCAGGGACGTAAGCAGTGCGTTGTCAGAGAGCTCTCCCCACCTAAGCCAGTGGTCAGGACAGGGTTTTCCACCACTAGGTAAAGAGGGATGAGGCAGGGTGAAATGCCAGGGGCCGAAGTAATGTCTTCTTAGAGGAAAAGCTATTGTCTGGAAGTTTCCTCAGAGAGCAATGCAAGGGAAGAGAGGATTTCCCCATTTCAGATTTGCAGGAGAAAACAGTGGCAACTGCTGGCCTCCAGTGTACCACACACAGCTTTCACCTCGCCAGCCTGCCCAGCCACACACCACCTCCTACCCCCATACCGTCCCACACCACTGCTCCAGCCACAACTGCAAACACCATCTACTGCCCAAGAGCACATCACTGGGGCGCAGTTTTTGCCCAGTGACTGATTCCAAGCCCAAGCTCTTGCATCTGGCAAGTCAAACACCTTGGTGCAAACCACTCCAGCACATGGCCAGTACTGCACTGGAGCTAACCGCTCACAACCACAGGAAGTCTCCTGTCCCCAGACCCCAGCACTGCTGAAACCACAGGCAATCAGCAGCAGATCCTCCAAGCACCAGGATTAAGTCTGGGTTGCTACAACTGTCTCTCAGAGTCACCCGATCTGTCTCTCCAAGGATGTTGACTCCAAACACACATGGATTAAATTTGAACTAACTGAAGCTATTATGGCCTCCAACCATCTGCCTCTCCCAGCAGGGATAGCTTCTAAAACACCAGCCCTTGCAGCCAGAGTATTTTAACAGTACTCATTTAAGGATATTTTATTGAACCAGGCTATGAACAGCATCATTTCAGGTTGTGTTTCCTACACAGCTCAGTCCCCCTGCCCTGCGAGGGGGGATTTCCAGCAGAGGAATGGAGCAGGCACCTAGACAAAATTAACTGCTCCCGAGTTTGATCCACTTGTGTTTGCAAGGCAGCGTTTTATACAGGTGCAGACTCCAACTCCCATCTGTTCCCATGGCAGAGGCATTTCAAAGCTTTCCTCCATGCTGGGATTCTCCAGTGACCAGTATGAGTCAAACCCTCACTGCAGCCTTTCCCTCCGAGACAGGCTCCGACAGAGTCCCTCTGCTCTATGCAAACACCTATTTCCATTAAATCTGTAGAAACTTGACAGCTTGGAGACTTCTGTCGCATTTGGTTGAAATTGGCCTACCAGTGCAAAAACTACTGGGGGGGAGGAGGGGGAGAAAGGCTGACAGACAGCAGGATTGCATAAGGCTCGTTTCCATAGGAAACCAGGCTAAAAGACATGTCTCAGTTTAACGTGTCTACACTGGGAGGGGTTTAATTACTTCAACTGCAGCAGTACCCTTAGAACAACATGACTGTCTAGCACAAGCCAGTCTTCCAGTTTTCCAGGAAATTGCTTCCTTCCTCAGGCAAACTGGAAGTGAGGTGACTGTAGATGGTAGAGACAAAACATGCAGCTCATGGCTGTTCACTACGCTGAGCACTCAGAGAGGAGGGACAAGGTAACCTCCAGCCACAGGAGGATAGTCTCTGCTGGACCTGGCAGTTCCCACTCGAGTGTCCCCAGCCAGCCCTTTGTGCAGGTGTCCCACCCTACCAGTCAAAACGATCCCATGAGGGTGCTTCATTCAGTCCGCTTGAAAGGCAGGCAGAAGAGGCAGTGACAGTGGCCAGCACTATCCCAGCTGCCTTTGCCCAAAGATTGGGGAGCATCATGCGACACCATCCCTCTGCAGAGGTGAGAAATGGCATGGGATCAGTTTTGCAGTCAGGTAGATGCAGAAGAAAACACCTCTCTGTGACCGAGAGGTCAGATCCTGGGTCATTTTCCATGAGATCACGTAAACTTAAAAGCAGGGAAGGAGTCCAGCTGCAGCAAACACCAGCTGGGAGAATTAACATTGTTTGCTAAAATAAACCTTTAAATACAAGGCTGCAACCATCACTTCCTGTCTTGAACGAATAAGTGGCTGTCTGGTTAATCATCTTTTTTGCTTGCTTTCTAAAGCAAAGGGAGTACACTCTTCTGTCAGATGCTTCAGTTCCAGCCTTCCCCAACAACCTGGGGACACACTGCTTGAATTCAAGCAAAGAGAGAAAATAAGTTTGTTATCCAAAGTTCCCTGTGCATTTCCACACTGAGAAAGAAAAGTAGTGACCAGGAAGGCACGTGAAATACGACTTAAATCCAAAGCATAAAAATAATTTTACACTAGCCAAAAGCGGGCAGCAGGCAGTGTACACACACTACCAGCTGAGAAGCACACGTAGTCGCAGAAGGTGCTGGGTTTTGCCCAGCAGGTGCTCTGAAAAAGACCTGGGGGTTTTGATCAGCAAGCGAGAAGGTTTAGCAGTCAAAAGATAACAAATCTGCAAGAAACTAAAGTCATTTATTCCGTCACCTCCTCAAGAAAAAGATCTATTCTTTGCGCACTAAACCTGAATAGCCTGGAAACACCACGATGCTTCCAGTGAATGAGCAGGGAAATCTCATCACACAACATCCAGGACCAGCAAAAGGCTTGAGCAGCATCCTTATGACAGGCTTTAAACACTGAAAAGCGGGCAGTAGAAGCTCATTCGTCCCTAGCAAGTATTATCGAAAGGATCACAATAATTGGCCTATAAAGCCTGACGCCAATTGCTCAATAGGAAAATTGGCTTCAGAGCAGCCGTGCTTATTTTGCCAGACATCAGTTGGGAAACGAAACAATCATATACAAAAGAACTACAAAATCAAGGACCCCACTTGTAAGATGCAAACAACTGACAGAATATTAATACAAGTTCCATTACGGGAATTCAAACTTTCCCGAACTCCTCTTGAATTTTAAAAAAAAGAGGGAAAAAAACCTACCCTGAGACTACTAAAGCACTTCTGCTTTTTTATTTAAGTTCAGTAGAATATACCAGCATGTGTATTGAGGACAGAGTCATTCTTTCCTTCAGAATGCCTTTCCTCCCTCCATAGCCCGTCCCAAAACAGCCTTCCTGGGGCTTCAGGACTGCTCACCACGCATCAAGACTTCTGCAGCCCACTAAAAGGGAAACGCACAAGGACCAAGCGCCGATTCATTCCCACCCCCACCGTTACAAGGGTTCCTTCGGGCTCTGCCCTAGGCCACTGTGAACAGACACAGTGCCCTAACTCACCCTCCTCCTTGCAGGAGCCGCAGCTCCGCAGCTCACCAGTCCATCGGTGCTAGAACACCACTGCAAGAGTTATCTCCAGGCCTCTGCGAGACACCTGGTACAGTCTCCGTTGGTCTCAGCTCCAAACAAGGCTGGACTCCAGGAACCAACTGTGCCAAGCTCAGTGTGGGCAACTGGTGTTTAAAAGAGAAGAGCTGTGTACCCAGCGCTCTTGCAAAAGGGCTCATTTCAAGACTGCCAGAGGAGGAAGTGGGCCAGAGAGAGCTGATTCAGGGTGTGCAAACACAGGAGGAGCAAGAGACACAGACAGCTACCAGGAACAGGCATTGAACGGCTTTGGTAGAAGGTCACTGATGCAGTTAAAAGCTCCAGCCTGAGGGACCACATCATCCAATCCTATTGCCCTGTGTAATCCCTTCTGCACACCAGCACGGGAGGCATTTCAGCCCCCATCTAGAACATGCTGATGTATGTGGGCTCTAAAGCTTTTAGAGACAGAAGAAAATTTACCAGAACCACAGGGCTACCTCACCCAAATGGTTCTCTAGCTACTAGAGTGATAATTTGAGTTCAACACTGGAAGGACTTTGCAGCAGTGCCTGGTATGAACAGCAGCTCCGGAGGGTTCACACAGCCCAAAAGGGGGAACAGGGGAAAAACAAAGCCAAACAAACAAGAATGCACTTGTGAAACCACGTACATGGTTGAAAGTTCCAGTTCACGGACTCAGCACAGAGGGACAAAAGCCACCAAAGGAGAAAGGGGCTATTTCATCACTGATGCAGAACCTCTATTTCACTGGTCCCTCTCCTTCTAATTACATTCTTCCCCTAACCTCTGCCTGCGGGTTGTGCCTATGCAGATAATAACCATACAAGGAGACAAAACAGTCTCTTTATGTGATGGGTTTAATGCTTTGCAGGCAAGTAGGGTGTATGTAGACACATATGTGCATCAGGAAAGCAGAAGGACTCCTGCACAGAGCTGGCTATGGATGCTGGGATCTCTGCTTCGAGTGGACACTCAAATGGTGGGAATCAGTATGAGAATAGGCTGCGAAGGACCCTGTGGTACAGCTGAAGCTCACCAACAGCCATAACTCTAGGTAACTTTAACAGTAGCATTCTCACCACGAAAAAATCACCCATAAAAGTTACAAGCAAGGTGGAAAGCTTATCTTTGACTTTTAAAGTGGCAACTTGCAATGCTGTTCACATCCCCCAGGAACACTGTTACCCCAGAACCGAGGATTCACTTTTAAGGCACACAAGGAGACTAGCAGACACTTTGGAGCTGCAATAGCAGAAAAGCGTAATGAGTTCATCAGAGACAGCACAAAGGTTGCAGACTGACCTCAGTGGTCAACCAAAAATCTAAATCTATGCAGTTAGATATGAAAGAGCAGAGCTGTACTTTAGATACCTGCACTGGATGTAGACGACACATGACTCACTGCAAAGAAAGATGTCTTAAACTTCCTTTGTACATGCTGGGCAATGTCAGACCTCATCCTGGGAGTCAAACCTTAGCATCAAATTTAAGCAAGACACAAAAGCACGTATAGGACATGTTCACACGTTCCCTCTTCCTGGCTTGGCCCTCCCCTAAGCATGCAGGAAGCATGCCCACAGCTGTACTGAGGCCAGCCAGATCAAAAAGCCCACCAGAGCCTCCTACAACAGCTAGGGACGGCGGGAGCACAGCTGCTGGCTAACTCCATGCCCTACTACCTATAGGTAGGTCAGTACAGTGCAGAGTCCTCCACTACCTACCAAGAAGACTTCAGCCCCATAGGTTTTTTTGCTGAATCTTTGTTCCCTGAACAGGTCGAAAAGGTGGGCAGATCCCCTCTGCCTCACTTCTCAAGAAAAAAGCTTTTGGAAGACACCTGGCAGGGGGAACCTGTGTGGCAAACCAGGGCCCCTTCCTCACTGCTTTGCACACAGTGTCCTACACAGTGCGTCCTGATGTCTGGTTGCAGCGGAGTGAGAAGCATCGTGTTTGCTTCATTTGCCTTTTTTAAAGAAAGCTGTAGAATTTTCCTGGAAAAAGTGACATTAACAGCATCATATTTTCAAAGAAAGGCACCTGACCCAGGAAATGGTGATGTTATAGTCATCCTCATGATCTTAATTCTGCTCCTTTGCTGACCATGTTATGACCACAACTAGAGGCATGAGCACATCCCATTTTCCTACAGGATTATGCCTGGTCCTGCACTTGGGGTAGCAGAAGAGAAAGGCAATGCTGGGTACTGGCCAAGGAAAGGGGGCATCTTGCTTTATGCAAGCCCAAAAGGCCTGGGGCACTGTGATACCAATCAGAGCCATTAGCTCCCTGGCCTTGTCCAATGCTAAAGTCTTCACAGGGCACTTAAAGAAGGCAAGTGGCTGCCAGAAGAGAAAGAGCAGTTATCTCCTTCATGCAGCACTAGATTAGGACCTATGCTCTAGTCTCAGCTTTGTTGAGGCTAAGGGACTTGCCCAAAGTCACACAGGAAATCTCTGTGGCTCAGTTCTGCATCTCAGAAAGGGTGACAAAATTTCCTGACCTCTCTGGAGGAGGGTACAAGATGTTCAGGTAGACCAACACCAAAGAAGGGGAGAAAAAAGGCAGGGAAAGTACTTGCTACATGCTAACTTGAGCTCAGTAAGGATAAGCTGCTTCAAAGGGCAAGGCTGGGAAGAGACACCAGTGACCTCCTGTGAGGAGCAGATATTAAAACAGTGACTCTTGCTAAAAATCACTCTAACACGTAACATAAATTGTCCTCTCAGAAACCCTTACAAAGGAGCAACTGTGCTAAACAGACACATCCATTGCCCAGCAACAGTCTTCCCCTTTGTCCCACCCCTAGAGCCACACAAAAACCTGAAGACTTTTGGTTGCATTTCCCACCTCACAGGATCCAGCCTGAATTAGGAGGAACAGAGACACCCAGCCTCTTTGCTAAGACTCCACTGTAGATACGTGCAATTACATTTGCAATTAAGTCTGAGTCTAGCTACAGGAAACCAGAGGCACTTTCCACAGATCAAGAGTGATGTTATTGCCACACTTCACAAGTTTTCATAACATACACAACACGGGGCTCTGAAACTCACTTTTCACTGACCCACTTTCCACTGGGAAGAAAGTTCATCTTTATTTATCTGGACTTTCTGCTTTTCCTTGCCCACTTGCAGGAATGCCGTCTGCATGTTAATGCAAGTGAGGGGAGCCAGGGAAACTGGTGGCAACACCATCCGCTTCAAATCTGGGACAATCCAGTCCCCTGCTCACAGGGCATTAAGGCAACACATTCAGGCCCCAAGGAGAAGGAGCACCCAGCTGCCCTCAGATGACTCTTGTTGCCAGCTGACTCACAGTCCAACGCTGACAGGCTCCCCAGACATGACAGAGTTCGGCTGCGGCAGGGAGAGGAGCATTGCTCCAGGGGAGGCTCTTTAGGCTGGGAAGAGGCAAGGAGGAAGATTTCTGATGACTTTCCCTGCAGTCTCTTCTCAGCCTCCTGGTGCCTTTTTATGTGAGACAAGACCTAGGATCTCAACAAACCACAGCAGTCTTGAAGAGACCATCACGGGCTCCAGAGCAACATGCAGAAGTGCATGGCTTCCTCAGCCTAGCCACAAGCCATCCTGCCATAAAACCCAGCTCTGCACTGGCTACCTTTGACTACTCTCTCACAGCAGAAATTCCCACCTGGCCCTGCTTAAAAAAACCCCAAACCCAAACCTACACAAAGCATCCAAAGGAGGGGGGAGGTCCAAACAGCATGCCAGAGGAAGTCAGCGAGTGCATGTGAGCCTCAACACTCTGTCCTGATGTCAGGTTCAGCCACAGGGGCTCTCCTGAACGGCTCACCTGGCCACCACCTCGACCACAGCTGAAGCAGGGGTGTGCACACCTCCTCCCAGAGGCAGACGGGAGACCACACCTTGCCTAGGAGCAGTGGACGGACAAACCGTGACAAGTTCTCTGGGAAGCCAAGGAAGATCCCAAGGAAGCAGGCACAGCGAGCGTGTGGGATATCAGCAAAGACAAGAGGAGACAGCTAGCCACACTACAGGAGTGGATCTAGCAAATGCCTTAAGGCTACAGCCCTGCAAACAAAGGCCTGTCCTAGGTAGCTGCTCATCTTAGCGGCTGCAAGAGCAGGTTAAGCTCAGACCACCCTGCATACTGCAGACCAACGCGTGCCCAAATTCTTAGAACAGCCATGATCAGACACCAGCTCCCACGTGCTCCTGGGGAACGAGTGACAAGTGTTGCTGGTCCAACAAGTGACAGCCACAAGTGTCAGCCAAGCCAAAACCAAAGCACCTCAACATTAACCTTTCATTTGTGTTTTTTTTTTTTAATGCTCCTGTCTACCCCCAGATCACCACCACAGGTTGCTGCTAGGACAGTTACCACAGCTCCCTGAGCCTGCTGCTTCAGCGTCACACATGGTAAGGCACGCCCTGCAGCGGCTAACCCGTGCCTTCAGCCATCCCGAACTACAACCTCTTACTGCTGCACGAAGGTCCCCTCAGCCTGACCCCACTAAGGCCAACACAGCAGATGACAGGTGACTGACACTGCCAAACTTCAGACAGCCTCTTTCAGCCTCCTCAAGTTTCCATGGTGGTTTTGACCTGCCTGTGGTGAAGTTCTCTTCTATGTCAGATCCTCTACAGGGAGGAATTTTGCCTGCTGAGCATCCCGCAGCCTGGCTCTGCAAAGGCCACGTGCCAGCTGTCTAGAGGTTAACAGAAGGATTCCCCCCTCCAGGCTTCGCATTCCTGTTGACATGGCAGTCCCTGGGCTGTTTTAGACAGGCATTGCCAGATAGGATTTACCAAACGCAGGCAGCACATGCAACGCTGTTCAAATGTCAGGACTCACAGCTCTCCTCCTCCAGAGGAGCTCTCAGCCCAGAGCTATGCTGGACAGGAGGGGTGGAGACATCAAAACATCACTACAGCACGCGGGACACCAAATCCATTTCCAAACCCACCGTCCCAATGTCCTTAATGAGAAAACAAGAGTTTTGGGGTGAAGCAGGAGATCCAGCAGGAGATCCTTTAACCCTGCCAAGCCAGCTCCTCTCCCCCTCACTTCCAGCCGCTGCAAGCTCCCACAGCCATCAACGGGACACTCACCTTGAGGATCTTCACGACGACCCTCTCGTTGTTGGTGATGTTGATGGCCTCGAAGACCTCGCTGTACTTCCCTCGCCCGAGCTTACGGACCAGCTGGTAGTCGTCCTGATTGCTGCGGGCACCGAGAGGAGAGAGGAGGAGGAGGAGGAGGGGAGAGGATAACTGACAGGGCAGCAGGCCGGGGGAGGGGGGGGCCCTCTCCCAGTCCCCCCCACCCCGCCCCAGCCGCCCGCAGCCCCCCGGGGACACCCCAAAACAGGGCTGGGGGGGGTGGAGAGGGGGGCAGGGAACCCTCCCCGTGGGGCTGCGGCCCGCAGGAGGGTGCGGGGTCGCCGGGAGCCCGGGAAAGGGTGGGGGTGGTGCCCGCGGGGCGCTTTACCCCCAGGTCGGGACGTGCGCCTCGTAGTCCCAGTACTCGCGGCTCCTCAGGCTGTTCACCTCGGCGTACACCCGCGCCCGGCTGCCGGCGGCCGGGCCGGGCATGGCGGCGCCGGGCGGCGGCTGCAGGAGGAGGAGGAGGGCGCGGGGCCGGCGCGGCAGGCCGGCGAGGCGGGGCGCGGCGCGCAGGAGGGCGGCGGCGGCGGCGGCGGGCGGCAGGGCCAGGCCGGAGCGGGGCCGGGGCGGGGCGGGGCCGGCCCGGGGGCGGCGGGCGCGGGGCCCGCGCGGAGCGTGCCGAGGCCCGGGCCCGGTGCCGGCGGCGGCGGCTGCAGCCTGGGCCGGCCCCGAGCGCCGCGCAGCCAACCCGGAAAAGGCGCCGCCGCGAGAGGCGCCCGCTCGCCGCCGCCGCCCCGCCGCCCGCCAGCAGCGCCCCCTGGCGGCGCGGAGGTCGGGCCCATGGGCGCCCGCCGGCCCGGCCCGGCCCGCCTTGTCACGCTCGTCACGTCGCGTCCCGCCTCCCCCGCCATCGCCACCGCCACTCGCCCCTCAGGACCCCTCGCCCCTCCTCGCGCCGCCTCGTGTCACCCGCCACGGCCCTGTCCCCCAACCCCTCCCCATCCCCCTCCCGGCCCCAGCATGGCTTCATCGCACGGGCCCTGTCACACCCCTGTCACCCTTGTCACCCCCTCACACCCTATCAGAGACCCTGCCACATCTGCCACTCCCATCACCCCACCCCAGCCCCCTCACAGCCCTGGGCAGCCCCGTGTTACACCATCACCCGCATCATCATCTCTCACAGCCCCCTCACGCTCCCTCACTATCCCCTGTCACCCCGTCACCTTTTGTCACCCCCATGGTAGGACCTGGGGTAGAGGAAAGGCTCCATGTTCCTCTGGGGGGACTTCACAGAACCACAGGCTGGCTGAGGTGAGGCACTGCTGGATGTCCTCTGCTCCAGCAGGGCCACCCAGAGCCGGCTGCCCAGGACTGTGTCCAAGACAGCTTCTGAATACCTCCACGGGTGGAGACTCCACAACCTCCCTGGGCAACCTGTGCCAGTGCTCAGTCACCCTCACAGTGAAAAAAGTGCTTCCTGATGTTCAGAGGGAACCTGCGGTGTTTCCGTTTGTGTCCGCTGCCTCTGGTCCTGCCACTAGGCACCCCTGAGAAGAGCCTGGCTCCCTCTTCTTTGCACCTTCCCTCCAGCCATCCATCTTGGTGGCCCTTCGCTGGGCTCTCCAGTATGTGCCTGTCTTTCTTGTACCGAGGAGCCCAGCACTGGACACAGCACTCCAGGGATGGCCCCACCATTGCTGAGCAGAGGGGAAGCATCCCCTCCCTCCACCTCCTGGCAAGATTTTGCCTAACACAGCCCCAGACACCATTAGTTTTCTTTGCGGCTTACGTTCAGCTTGGTGTTCGCCAAGACCCTCAGGTCCTTTTCAGCAAAGCTGCTTGCCAGCTGGGTGACCCCCAGTGTGTACTGGTGCCTGGGGTTGTTCCTCCCCAGAGGCAGGACTTTGCACGTCTCCTTGTTCAGAAGAACTCCAGGAGGTTCCCACTGGCCCATTTCTCCAGCCTGTCCAGGTGCCCCTGGTTATCAGCACGACCTTCTAGAGTATCAGCCACTCCTCCCAGATTGGTGTCAACCTGCAAAACTGCTGAGGGTGTGCCCGGCCTCATCACCCATCAATGAAGATGACTGGACTGGCAATGCTCTACCTGATGCAGAGCCCAGGAGACCATTTGCCTTTTTTGCAGCAAGGGCGTGTTGCTGGCTCATGTTCAGCTTGGTGTCCACCAGGACCCCCAGGTCCTTTTCAAGAAAAGCTACTTCCCAACAGGACTGGACCCAGTATTTACCCCTGGGGTACACTGCTAGTGACTGGCCTCCAACTAGACTTTGTGCCACTAATCACCACCTTCTGGGCCAGTTTTCAATCCACCTCATGCCCTCACCTCCCAGTGCCTGGTGAATCACAGAATCACAGAATCATCTCGGTTGGAAAGGACCTTGAAGATCATCTAGTCCAACCGTTAACCTAGCACTGACAGATCCCAGCTACACCAGATCCCTCAGTGCTGGGTCAACCCGACTCAAACCCCTCCAGGGATGGTGACTCCACCACCTCCCTGGGCAGCCCATTCCAACGCCTGACTACCCGTTCTGTAAAGAAATACTTCCTAATATCTAGTCTAAACCTTCCCTGGTGCAGCTTGAGGCCATTCCCTCTTGTCCTATCACTTATTACTTGGTTCAAGAGACTCATATCACCGTGGTGAGTCCCAGGGCAGCTGCCAACTCCAGCCCCTCCCCGAGCCCGGGCCAACTGGGTGCAGCCACATCTCAGCACCAGCCAGCAGCCCATGAGGTGACAGAGCAGAGAGTGGGACACAGGTTGCTTGGTCTCATCCCGGCACTGCTCCTGGTTGGCCTCCAAACATCAGCTCAGGCTCGGCTGGAAATGAGACGTGGCTCAGGCTGTTTCACACTGGCTGCCGAGGAGCCCTTCCAGCCATCAGGTCACAGGGCCACCACTGTCCTTCTTTTCTGTAGGCATGCATTTTCAAGTCAAAACCAAGGTGAGGTTGAAGCCTTCAAACTGTGTGTAGATTTTGGACTTCTTGGTATTGCTATTAATGGGAAAAGCAGCACTTGGTAAGCAGGGATAAGCATTAGGCTGCTCTCCCCGATGGAAGAACATAGAGAGATGATTTTATTTTCCTTTGGGTGCTAAGAAAGGAAAATGAACCACAGGGTCCTCAATTCACAAGGGCTAAAGCTGAGTGCTGGGCTTAGAGGTTTTGAGGAAACCTAAGGAAAGTCTCCCTGGAAAGATGTGGAGTCAGCTGTGCGCTGCAAAACCCAGTGAACTTTTCAGGTACCTGAGACTGAATGATTAGAAAACCCAACATGACTTTATCATTTGATACTTTGGGTCCTGACCGAACGTAGTCCAGGCAAGACTTTTGCAGGATCTTTGGAAAACAAGGAGGATGTGCTCAGAATGCTCGCTCTCCCAGGGCACTCAGCACTAGAGAGAAAAGGCAAGCTCAGCACCCATTCCTGCTAAACCTGTCTTACCAAAGTGAGAGGAAAATCAGCTGTCCTTGGGGAAGTCTGCCATGTCCAGAGCCCAGCTTGTTGACCTCTTCCTACCAGGACTGCAGAACGGAGATGATCATCTGCTAGGGCCTGGAGGAGGTGCAGAAATGCATAAGCAAAGCAGTCAGCCCTTGCATAACCTGGAATTTATGAAAGCATATGCAAAGGCACTGAGTCACAGGTTAAAGCGGCGCCGTGACACCAGCATGTGCGTATGGCTTTTCCGCAGACCTAGAGCTGCACCGCTGCACCGCTGAGACGTTCACAGAATCACAGAATCATCAAGGTTGGAAAAGCCCTTGAAGACCATCCAGTCCAACCATGAACCTCCCCCTGACCGTTCCCAACTCCACCAGATCCCTCAGCGCTGGGTCAACCCGACTCTTCAACCCCTCCAGGGATGGGGACTCCCCCCCTGCCCTGGGCAGCCCATTCCAACGCCCAACAACCCCTTCTGCAAAGAAATCCTTCCTAAGAGCCAGTCTGACCCTGCCCTGGCGCAGCTTGAGGCCATTCCCTCTTGTCCTGGCGCTGGTTCCTTGGGTCCAGAGACTCCTCCCCCCTCTCTGCACCCTCCTTTCAGGGAGTTGGAGAGGGCCATGAGGTCTCCCCTCAGCCTCCTCTTCTCCAGACTAAACCCCCCCAGTTCCCTCAGCCGCTCCCCATCAGACCTGTGCTCCAGACCCTGCACCAGCTCCGTTGCCCTTCTCTGGACACGCTCGAGTCATTCAATGGCCTTTTTGGAGTGAGGGGCCCAAAACTGAACACAGTAGGGCCCAAAACTAAACACAGTTCATCTCTCCCAGTAAATTTTGCATGGGACCACAGTAAAATCCTTCATGAAAAGGGAGATTTGTATTTCACAGCGTGCTGCTGTTTGGCCATAGGCGCTCAAACTTCGAGCTGGCTAAAATTTTTCTGAAGGATCATTATCCCGGTAGAACACACTGGGTCAGCAGTTTCATCACCAGTGACATGTTCCTCGGCACTTTCCAGCGGGATGCAGGCAGGCTACCAAACCGGCTTGCCAGGCTGATTTCTGGCAGGAAAGGCAGCCGGTGTGCTGCCAGCTCCTCCAGCTGACGTCTCGGCTGCCCAGCCGCGGGAACTGGGGCTGCCTGCTGGTTTCTGGTGCTGCCCGGCGCTTCCCACAGCAAAAAGCTCTGTTTGCAGTTATGGGAAAGTTTGCCAAGCTTTACCTACTGTCTCTGAAATGCTAGTGAGCTGTTTATATTAATGTTATTACCATTTTCAAATCTGGCCGGGAAGGTCCAGCTGTTTCCCAGAGCAAAGTCAGGGAAAATATGTTTTCAACCATTAAAAGCATCTGGAGATCTTGTCCTGAAGGTACAGCAGAGCTCTGGAGCTTGGCATTTGGGACAAATATTCTGGGAGATGTGCTGAGTCTCCTGCTGACCTCTGAAAAGCTTTGTGCAGCTGGACAGAGCTATAAACTTTTGTAAATCCGCACCCTGTTTTCCTGAAGCTGCAAAACCTCCAGCGCAACATTGCTGGACCCTCCAGAGATGCCATCCCTGCCCACCGTCCCAGCAAAGCTCCCCTGGGTCACTCAGCTGCCTCTCCCCATCCTACCAATGAAATACTGGCTGTTTCAGGATGGAGCATCACAAAATGTGGGCCGGTGCAGAGACCAACAGTCTGGTGTTATAATTATCTCTGCAGTCTTAATCAGCTTTTAACGCACCTTTTAATTCGTGTCCCCATGTTCAGCTTTTTCATAGGATACCCGTCCCACCCTGCATCCAAAGATGACCTCCAGGCCGTGTCACATCCATGCTGTCCCCTCCTCCTCATCTCAAAATGCTTGATTTCTGGCATCGAGTTCTGTATGTGGTGAAGATCCTGCAGTGAGGGGTGCTGATCCCTGTCCCCGACAAGGCCAGGAAGCGTGGTTCCTCCCATGGATCGGCTGCCGATATGACTCAAGATGTGTTTTGAAGAAGAGTTTTGACATGTTCTGGCCAGAAATAGGACCAGCATTGCCAGGGCATTGATTTTTCTTCCATTTATATAATTAGGTTGACTTGCATCCCTCATCTCAGAAAAGCCATGGAGGTGCATCACCAGCCACATCATCAACTTTCAGGGGAGAGATGCACATTTAAACAGACCTGCCACCCGCCCCCGTTGGTCCTGAGCACCCAGCACGGGGAAGCGAGAGCACATTGCTGTGTCATGGGCCGCATCCAGCAACACGGACACTGAGAAACGGTGCTGCACACCCTCACACAGCTCCTGAATTAGGCATGCCTGGAGGGCAGCTGCCTTCAGAACCCGCACTACTGTCCCCCCCAGTTCTACAGCCAGGCCCTGATAAAGCAGAGTGTCTGAGAGGAAGATTGTAGCGTCACAGGCAGAGAAACCCCTGCTGTGGTGCGGATGCACCCCAAATATGAGCTGGGGGCCTGTTTGCCTGCACCCCCGCAGAGGCTGACAGGCTGGATCCTGCCTGGGATGTCTGGCGAGGAGGGGCCAGGAGGCAGCACCGAACCAGGACCACCTGGGAGCGGGAGAGACGTGTACCCCAGGACACCCCCGGGAGGGTTCCCCCTTTGGCGGCGGGCCCCCAGCCAACCCCCCATGGATGGGTTTGCACTGCAGACGCCTCCCTGGGGGCTCAGGGATCCCCTGGGACGCAGCACCTCAGGCAGGGGCCGGCTGGGGGGCACTGGGGTCACTGGGGGGCTGGCTCCCCCCATGCCCCCATGCTGGAGGCCTGCAGGACCCCCGGGACCCCCGCATGGGGGGGAAGCGGGGTCCGAGCTGCACGTGTGTGCGCATGTGTGTGACCTTGCATCAGCGTGTGCGCACACGTGTCCAGGTGTCTGTGCATACCTGTGCGTGTGCGTGTTCATGACACCGTGTCTGTCCGTACATGTGTTTGTGTCACTGTGCCCATGTCCCCACAGGCCCCCTGTCCCTGTGTCACCGTGTGCCCACATGTCCTGTGGCCCCTGTCCGTGTGTCCCTCCATTCCCCCTGTCTCCCCATGTCTTGTATTCCATGTCCCATGCCCTGTGTCCCACATCCACCCGTGTCCCCATGACCTCTGTCCCTGTGCCCCTGTATCCCCCATGCCCCCTGGCCCTGCGCGTCCCCATATCCTGTGTCCCATGTCGTGTGTCTGCCCATGTCCCTGTGTCCTGTGTCCCCCCCATGCCCCCTGTCCCTGTGTCCCTTACGCTCCCTGTCCCCCCATGTCCCCCCTGTGTCCCATGTCCCCTGGGCCCGTGTCCCCTATGTCCCATGTGTCCCTGGGCCCATGTCCCCCTGTGCCCATGTCCCCCATATCCCCTCATGTCCCATGTGTCCCTGGGTCCATGTCCCCCCCGTCCTCCCATGTCCCATGTCCCCCTGGGCCTGTGTCCCCCATACCCTGTGTCCCATGTTGCACGGCTGCTCATGTCCCTGTGTCCTGTGTCCCCCCCATGTCCCATGTCCCTGTGTCCCCTACACTCCATGTCCCCCCGTGTCCCATGTCCCCCTGGGCCTGTGTCCCCCATGTCCCCCCATGTCCCATGTCCCCCTGGGCCTGTGTCCCCCATGTCCCACCGTGTCTCATGTCCCCCTGGGCCTGTGTCCCCCATGTCCCCCCATGTCCCATGTCCCCCTGGGCCTGTGTCCCCCATGTCCCCCCGTGTCTCATGTCCCCCTGGGCCTGTGTCCCCCATGTCCCCCCATGTCCCCCCATGTTCCATGTCCCCCTGGGCCTGTGTCCCCCATGTCCCCCTGGGCCTGTGTCCCCCATGTCCCCCCATGTCCCATGTCCCCCGGGCCTTTGTCCCCCATGTCCCCCCGTGTCTCATGTCCCCCTGGGCCTGTGTCCCCCATGTCCCCCCATGTCCCCCCATGTTCCATGTCCCCCTGGGCCTGTGTCCCCCATGTCCCCGCATGTCCCCCATTTCCCATGTCCCCCCATATCCCATGTGTCCCTGTTCCCGTGTCACTGATGTCCCCCCGTGTCCCATGTGTCCCTGTGCCCGTGGCCCCCATATCCCCCGTGGCCCCCATATCCCCCATGCCCCATGTCCCCCATTTCCCATGTCCCCCCATGTCCCATGTGTCCCTGTGCCCGTGTCCCCCTGTGTCCCCCATTCCCCATGTCCCCCCATGTCCCATGTGTCCCTGTGCCCGTGTCCCCCATGTCCCCCCATGTCCCCCGCCTCCTGTCCCCATGTCCATATCTGCCCCTGTTCCATATCCCTCCGCGTATTGTGGCCCTCCCGGCCGCCGTAACCCTGCACCTGAGTTCCGTCCCCGCGTCCTGTATCCCTCCGCCTCCTGTGCCCCCCCCGCCGTTGCCAGGAGACGGCGATGGCGGATCGGGGCCTGGCGGCGCTGCCGCTGCCGCAGCTCCGGGCCAAGCTGCAGGAGGAGCGGTACCGGCTGCCGGGCGGGGAGCGGGGGCCGCGGGGCCCTGCTGGGGCTGCAGGGCCGGGGCTGGGGGCGCCGCTGGGCCTTACCCCCGCAGGGCCGGGCCGGGCCGCGTGTCCCCGGCTGCCCCCGCGCTGGGGGCGGCACCATCCCCAGAGGCGCCGGGGTCCGGCTGGGCCGGGGGTGCAGCCTCGCCGCGGGGGGGTGTGGGGCCGGGCACCCCGCTCCCCTGCCCCGGGGCCCCGGTGGCAGCCGGTGCCCGGGTTCTGGCGGCCGCTTCGGGTGCGGGCAGGAGTGGGCCTGGCCGGGGCCCCGGGCCCTGTTGGGGGTCTGCCGGCCTGGGACCCGCCTGGCCTGGCCGCGGTGCCCTGGGACCCGCCTGTTGGGCCTCGCCGCTCCCTGGCGCGGTGCTGAGCTTAGCCCGGGGCTCAGCCCGACCCACTCTCCTCGCAGCGACGCCAACACCCTGCTCCGAACTGAGGTGGAAATGTTTGAGAAATGGTGCCGTAAGATGGAGCCGTGCGGCCCCTCGCTCCAGCTGCTGCCCCAGCCGCACGATGCCCCGCCAGAGGTGATGCAGGTACGGCTTCAGGGCCGGGACGCTGCCTGCCCTTCCGCAGGGCCCAGCTTTGCAGGCGTGGCTGGCACCTTACTGCACAGAGCCATGAGCCTTCCTCCCTTCGCAGCTCCTCTGACCTCCTGAGCTCACTGCTCAGCTGGAGGCCAGCAGGCAAGCTCCCCAGTTTGAAATGTGAAGGAAGTCCCACAACAGCCCTCTGCACTTGGGCTTCACAGTGACGAGCCCTTAACCTAGACACCTGCTTGCAGAAAGGTGCTGCTCTCTGTAGGTGTAAGACAGTTTGGGCTGCCTAGCCCTTCCTGCACTCAGTGTAAAAGCCAGGTTGTCTTCTCATTCTCCTCCTTCAGCTGATGCTGTCTCTTCCCTGTGTGACAGCACCGTGTCCTCCTGAGCAGCGAGTGCCAGGGAGATCTGGAATGAGTTAACCCCCACACAGCATAATTTGAGGTAGAACTTAAACAAATAGGGCGCCTGGTGTCAAGAAAGCAGGAGACTTGCCCAGGGCCATGCCAGGTCTGATGCTCTTCTCACTCCTGGGGAAGTTCATGTGGGCTCAGACCTGCATCCACAACTGGATACCTCCGCTGAGGATGTGCTGCTCTCTTCCTTCTTGCAGGAGCAATGAACAGGCTTTTGGAGCAGATTTTTACCTCCTGGCCTGAACATTGCCTTTTCACCAGAGACACACTGAACAGAAGCTCTAGACCCTTTCTTTGCTCCTTTCAGCCAGCATCCTGCACTGGGTTTTAGCACCTGCCTGAGTCCAGAGTAGCTGCTTTGTCCCAGACGGAGCCCTTAGAAACTTTGCCTTTGGCCAGGTGAGCACTTGCCCTCTGCAAAGCAGTGCCTGCCTTGCTGTGTCCCCACGGCACCGGGAATTGCTCCCAAGTGGTGTCAGTTCTTCCGAGAGCATTACTCCAGCCTGCCCGTGGGGCAGTAAGCTCAACTCCTCAGGGCATCTGACCCAGGCAGTGGTAGGAGACCTCATCTGTCCCACACAACAATCAGCATCTTCCTTACGAAGAGGTGTTTTACCTGCCCCACGTGAAGCTGTCACTCTGGCTTTAACCTCTAGCCCTTGATTTGCCTGTTGAATTGAACTGAAAGTGCTGGTGTAGGAGGTTTTGTGGGTGGATGAGAGGACAGATGGGGTCAGCCCAGGTGTGGCCCTGAGTTACCTCTGCTCTGGAGAGGCTCCCTCGTCCTTGCTGTGAACTGGAATCCCTCTAATGTGACTGTTGAGGTTATTTTCTTTTTCAATACAGGGAAGTGCAGCAACAGTTGGACAGTGCCAGCTTTCTAATGGCATCTGTGTTGTTCCTTGGTTGTTGCAGATACGTGGCAGGTACAAATCCAAGTTGCATAGTGTGACAGACTGTATTGTAGGCCTGACAGTGGAGCAGAAATGTGAACTGGTTGAGCGGGAGCTGACTGAGGTGAAGGATGAGATTCAGCGGATGAAGGAGGACTCGGAGCAGACCTTGCAGAACCTTGAGGTATGGCTCTCTGGGACCCTTATCATCACCAAGGTGTCAAACAGTCTTGGTTCTTTTCACACCTCTTTCAATGTGCCATCCCTCAGGCAGTGAGACAGACTTGCTTGGTGAGGGCTGTTCATAGCAGAGCATTGCTGTGAGTGGTCCCGAGTTGAGAGTGGGAGCCAGAACTGTCCTCTCACCTCACTCCTTTCCTGAAGGCAAGTACACCAAAAGAGATCAGAGGTGCCCAGTCTCTAAAGATGGATCTTATTATGGCAGGAACTAATAATGATACAGGCAAGGTAAAGATTTTTAGAGAAGCTCAGATCTGCCGTGTGAGCTGAAGAGGTCAACACTCGAAAGAAAAATCTCCTTTTTGTCAGCTTCCTGAAGGTGTGCCCTTTGTGCCAGACCTATTTTTAATGCTAGCAGCTCCCAGAAGCTCCCTGATTTGGCTGGGCTCCATGCAGTCCTCTCTGGGACTTTCCACTGTCTCTGGGATTTCTTCAGAGCTCCAAGTCTCTGAAACTGAGTTCCTGCTGCTGTAAGACCATCTCTGCCTGCCCTGTGCTGGCTGCCAAGACCTCCTCCTAGCCAAGATGCTCAGGAGCTTTTGGGGAAGGAGAGACCTCTGCATTTGGTTCAGACCACCCATGCTGCCTGCAGCGTCCAGGAGAGGTGGAGCAGGCAGCCCTTCCCTCTTGTGTGGCCACAGGGCATCTGCAGTGAACAAAGGGTGGTAATTTGTCTTGTGTTGGCTTAGTCAGGCTAGCAATGTTTGTAGGTCAGGATGGAGTGACAGATGTTGAAGCTTAGGCATGCGAGAGATTTTTTTCCTGTTCTTTTTGAGTCAGTGAAGTAGCAGTGCTGTGTGAGCCAGCACCATGTACCCCGAGCTGCACAGGGTGAAACTCAGTGATCCCACAGGAGAAATGCTTGTGCCACCAGAGAGCATGCCTGGTCCTTTCTGGTGTTCTCTGTTCCCAAAGCTGTTGGAATGGGGGAAGTTAGCGCTGTTCTGTGACTTTATTTCTACAGGCAGTCATTGAAGAAGCAGATGTTTGGTGGGCGGATATTAAGAAAGCCATCAGTGACTTTGAGAAAGACATCATGAGCACCATGTCCAGCAAGAAAGGGAGTCTCACAGCTTCTGAGAAGGTGCTGAGATACCTGGAGGAGAAGAACCGCCAGAGGGTCAGTGCCGCATGGCAAATTTGGAGGCTGGTCTGTCATCTGACAAGGATGTTGGTTAGGGAAAATCCTAGTCCCTGCACTCCTGTGTGGCCTACATCATGTTTCCAGACTGTCTTAGCAGGTCTGTTTGCACAACCCTTGTCACACTTGGCAGTTGGGGACTAGCCCAGGCGCACACCAGGCTGCTGAGCTGCAGCACGGCTGTGAGCACAGGGGATGCAGGGCCCTTACGAGGCCTGGGAAAGCCCGTGGCCATGCCCCCACGTTCGGGGCAGGGTGGTGCTGAGCAGCATTTCTCGCTGGGCTCCTTTCTAAGCCAGCAGTGAAGACTGCAGTGTGGGTGAGATGAATGGGAACCACACCGTAAGGAGTGGGGTCTGGGTGCTCTTTCTCCTCGCAGGCTCTGCTGTCCCACTATAATCTGCTGTCTTTCTTTAGGATCTGCTGAGAGAGAAGTTGCTCTCAAAAAACTATTTGCTCAAGGATTACAAGAAGAAGCTGGAGCAGCAGCTCAGGCAGGTGCGTGTGGCGGTTGAGGAGAGGCAGGGACTCGATGGCCCCTTGAAGAATGAAAGGAGTACAGGCAGTGCAGATGCAGGGCCTGCTCTGTGCAGAGATGCGTGGCCCTCCTCCTCCTCCCCTTCCTCCATTGCTCCTGGCCTTGCTGCCTTTGTCAAAGGGCACTGTTGTGTGTCCAGGTTCAGATCTGGCACGTGTCTGCGTGCATGGGATGAGACCAGAAGTCTCACAGCATGGAAGCTGGCAGATGCCTTTGTGCCATTCATGCCCTGGAAAAGATGTATGGTGGCTCCTGCTCCCTGGGGACTGGCTGCTGCTGGCATGGCAGGAGGCTCGCCAGAGGGGACCTCTCTGCACTGCTTGGACACTTGAAGCTAGGACACAGAGCACAGGCTCAGTGGCACGCTGTGTCTTGCATTTCTCCCTGAGCCCCAGGTTTTCAGCCAGGCTGAAGACCCTGTTCTTTAGGTCTGCTTTCCCCACAGAGCAAAGCTCTGCAGCTGTGGTCAGCAACCTACAGCTCTGCTTCCTCGGGGTCTGCAGAAGGACCAGATGGGAGAGACACTCTGTGAGGTCCGAGTGCAGCAGCTGCAGGTTAGAAATGCCCAGTACCAGGAGAAGATCAAGGAGAAGAATGAGGAGCTGGTGCAGCTCAAACTGACCTCCCAGAAGACCGTCCAACTCCTCAACTTCTATAAAGTGAGTGAACCTCCCAGTGCCTCCGTTTTGCCTTTCTTCTGTTTCTGATGGTCACACACGAGCTGATTAACAGCTCTTGCATCCTTCCCTTTCTCAGTCAGAGGATGCTGAACACCTCTCTGCCTTCCCACTGACTTAGCAATTCAGCTGGGAGATTTGCCTCACACACCAAAAGCAGCGATGCCCTCATTCATGTTTGACTGCAGCCTGATGATGGGGTTCATGCTTCGCTTATTTTACACCCCAGGGGAAAAATTCCAGTAGGAAAGAGCTTTGGTGCTGCCTTGCACAGGAAAACACATTTTTTACATAACCTGTGACATTTGAAAAGATGTCATGAGCTGCAGCTGCTGCTCTGAGTCCCTGCTCTTACCAGTGAAAAGTGCTTCTGAGCTGGGTGTGTTTGCTTCTCTCTGATCAGCCGTTCTGTCTGGGTCAGCCCTGAGCCCCAGCTGCTGTGCGGGGGGCTGTGCTCTGGTGTGACACAAGGACAGAAGGAAGCAGTCACTGCGTGACCGGGGCATGACGCTGCCTTCTGCAGGGGACGAGCGGTGCCGCAGAGCTCCCTCGGGAACAGAGCTCCTCCACCGCCAGCTGGGACCAGGCTGGAGGAGTAGAGGGGTGGCTTTGCAGGTGGCTGGGAGCTGCCGCTGCTCCTGCTGATGCTGTCCTGCTTTCGTGTTCCAGAGGAAGCTGCAGGACGCCATGGAAACGTCCACGTCTCTGCTGAAAGACATCTCCCAGAGGAAAGAGCTGCTGAAGAAAATTCAAAGAGAAGCTGCTCTGGTGGAGGAGGTAAGAGAGCGATTTGGGAGGCCCTGAGACTTCACTTGGGAGGACTCTTTTGAGGTACTATTTGTGGTATGTTGGATACCATCTGAGGCCCAGCAGTGAGCTGGACACCTGTGTGCCTTTCTGGGTCTGAGCAGGTCCTGGGGCTTCTGCTGCTGCCAGAATAGGTCATGTTTTGGCCCTGGCTCCACAGGGACCTACCACTGGCTTCTTGAAATTCTGTTTCCTTGAACTTTTCATCAGCAGTATCCTCCTCAGGGAGAAGTGGCACTGCTGTCACACCAGTCTGGCGACACATAGCCGTGTGGGGACACCACAGCTTTGGGAATCAGCTTTGACAGGCTTCCTAGCAGTGCTGCCTGGCAGGGATGGAGGCACCGGTGGATGCATCCCACTGCTCCCCCCCAGTGCTGGGGGTTTAATTTAACCTGCCTGCCTCCTTCCCTGGAGGACTGGCCACCAGCTGACAGACATTTCCTTGGGATCCCCCTGCCCTCTGTCCTTATTCCTCCGACAGCAACGAGCCGAAGCTGAAAGTGTGAATCGGCAGCTGCGGAAGAAGCTCTCGGAGTACAGTGTCCCCCCCGTGCTGAGTTACGTTCGGAAGAAGATGGCAGTTACTGACCTCGAGAACAGCATCAAGGTTTGGCAGAGGAAGGTGGCAGTTGCTGAGGTGAGCAAGCCGGGCGAGAGTCCTCACGCAGCCCTTTCACCCGAGCCCTGAGGCTCTTCCTGCTCACCGAGCAGCGATCGCTCCCTACCCCGAGGACAGAGGCTGACTTTTAATGACACAGGTCAGAGGGGAAGCCCAGGCAAGGACACAGCTTGTAATTGGACAGGAAGCACCATCCGACTGTGGCTGTGCTGAAACCTGTCACGTGTGTAAGGGGAAGGGGATGTGTGGCAGCCCCATACGTTTCCGACTACATATGTGACCTGCCTCAGCCTTTTCCAGCGCCCCTGATGGCTCCCCAGTGTTTGTAGCCCTCTTTGATGATCTCAAACATTTGTTACTTGCTTGTATCTTGACTCCTCCCTGATAAGGAGAGGCAGGCCAAGATCCAAACGGGAGTGTGTGGCAAAATTGCAAGAATTTCTCACAGGTGATTAGTGACAGAACAAGAGGGAACAGCTTTAAACTGCAACAGGGGAGGTTCAGACTGGACATGAGGAAAAAATGTTTCCCAGAAAGAGTGGTCAGAGAGTGGAATAGGCTGCCCAGGGAGGGGGTGGAGTCCCCATCCCTGGGTGTGTTTAAGGGTTGTTTGGATGAGCTGTTGGGGGATGTGGGGTAGGGGAGAACTTTGTAGAGTCGGGCTGAGGGTTGGACTCGATGGTCCCAAGGGGCTTTTCCAACCTGAATGATTCTGTGATTCTAATATCTTTGACTCTTCTCCTACCCCAACTCCTGCAGCCTGGGAGGAGATGGAGAGATAAAACAGAGGAGCATAGTCAAAGCCTGGAGGTAGCAGGAGATGTCTGTATCCCTGTGCCGTGTGCACAGCAGTGTGGGGAGGGAAGTGGGTGCGTTGGGTGGGACAGAGAGTGTGGTGCTGTACCTTGACACCCTGCTCGTCCTCGAGTGGCGATGGGCTTAGCTGTGGCTGGGATGGGGAAGGCTCTGAGCTTGTGCTTGTCCAGCACTTAACCCCCCAGCACCCCAGTCTGCAGTGGACGGGGCTTATGTAGTCCAGTCTTTCTCCCAGGCCAGAACTGTGTGGATTTGGGCTTGACCCATCAGCACCAGTGCTTTGAGATCAGCTACCGCGGAGCTGGTGGCAGCCTCCTGCAGGCCTGTCTTTGCACAAGCAGATCCCTTCTCACCCAGCTGCTCCCCTGACCAGCAGACCCAGGCTCTGGCTTGCATGCTGTCTGTGCAGCGTTGCCCAGAGTCCTGCCAGCCTCTGGGAGCTGGAGAGCAGCGAGGGCTCAAGGGGCTAAAGAAGGAACCTATAGCTGTCCTTGGGATAAGACTGAGGCTATAAACCTGTTTTCTTTGCTGGCCCCTCTGTGGCAGGGCATGTCCAACACTCCTGCTACCATGCAAGGTACTGTAGGTTTCTATACAGTGCTGTTGTGTGGGGTCTGCAGGTTTCCTGTGGCATTCAGGGGAGAAACCAGAGCTGGTGTAGACCTGCAGGAGCTCTCAGTGTGCCACAGCGAGCACTGAGCTCAGCTGGGAGCAGGGCAGGATGAAGGGGCAAGCAATACAGCAGCTCAGGCCAGGCTAGATTCCAGCCTTGCAGCTTCTCCACAACATATCGCTGCTGTCTGACCATATTAAGGCCTTCTCCTTTCTCCTCTTGCAGATGACCTTGCAAAGCTATCGCAGAGCATGGAACCAGGTCAAGATGTCTGGTAACCGGCACTAGGCTTGTGTGATGCTGCAAGGCAGGCAGTGGAAGCTGCAGAAGGAGCCAACCCTGTGGGGAAGTTTGCTGTCAAGTGGGTAAATGTAGCACCCTGCAAGCTGCAGTGAAATGAAACCACTTCTGTGTGAAGTGATAAAGAAACCCTTGTCTCTGCTCTGAGGCTGTCTCCTTGGTCTGTCCCAGCATGTGCTGGCTTCCACCAGGCTCTGCTGCCTGGCCCCTCCGCAGGCCCTGCTAGGTCAGCGCCTCCCTCCATCACCATGAGCAGTTATTCTCGGGTGATCAAACCCAACATGTTCACAGGAACTGTCCTTTCTCTCTGGGCAAGCCCTGGTGATCACTTAATGCAGGAGGAACCAGAGGGGATTCCCTGGGAGACGTGGGAGTTCAACATCTCCGAGTGTGCCCTGACAGTAGAAAAGAACGGAGCAGTGTGAGCATATAGGGCAAATCATTTCAACATGGCATACACGAACCAAACAGGCTTTCTGATCACAAAAGGGCACTTCATTTACCTAAAGAAACGGAACAGCAAGAAGGGAGCAGCTGCCCCTTTCCCAAGCACCTAGGGCAAGTGTAAGTGTCACTTGGAGATGGGAAGCGTTTTCCCGCTGAAGGAGTTATAAATCATCTCAGATGGCCCAGCCTCAGGTGAGTTCAGGTCTATCTTTCCCTTCTTGGGGTTGAAACCAACTTCCTGAAATATCCCAACTGCTGGTCTGGAAGCCTCCTCCCAGTCTTTGGGAGCAGCCTACAGGTCCGCTCGCACCCTGACTAGGGTGGGGAATGCAGGAGGCCCTGTCCTCTCGGTGCTGGCCAAGACCCAGTCGCTGCAGTAGGACACTGGGGTGTACAGGAGCGGTCCGTAGCATCTCATGCTGCCCTCACTGAGAATGCCTGTCAGGACTCATTTCTCAGTTCCTCTAATCAGGCACGTGATGGGGTTGCCAGCATCACCCTTTTGAGAGATGAAAAAGGCAGGGTTGTGCCTCAGCAGTGCCCTCCCGCCATCATTCCTGGTGGCTGTGGACTTCACCAGGGTGAGAGGAGGGCAGGTCACCACAGTTCGGTCCCGTATCACTGGCCACCAGGTGCCACTGGTCCAGGGGGCTGGGTGATGTCCCTGTGTGCCCCCGATGGAGTGACCGGCATCGCTCCCTGTGGCTGCCCATGCCTGGTCCTTCGGTACGTTCCACAGGGAGCCCCTCTGGGTTTTGCCTCCCGAGCATCTCTGACCCCGGCCATGTTAAAGGCCTTTGGAGGCCCCGGCAGCAGGAGAGGTCCAGGGAGCAGGAGCAGCGCCCGCAGGGCTGCAGGGAGACAGTCCCCCCGCAGCGCGTGCAGAGATGGCTGTCACATGTTCAGACAGTCTCCCACGCCTGCTATTTGCAAGCTGTGCAGAAGGGATCTTTTCCTGTAAGGACTGAGCGGGAGAAGCCCAACAAGTGTTTTGGCTGCTTTCCCAGCCTGGAGTCGGAGATGAGCAGAATGGGGAGGAGGCAGTTTGCTTAAACGTCTGCCCGCTCTGGGTTGGCGCGCTGTCCCTTACCAAACAGCCTGCCACTTCGTCGGTGTCCCCGTGGCTGCAGCAGGCGGTTGCAGCAATCTTTTTCAGCGGGCAGGGACCCACCATGGAGAGCATCTTCAGGAAGTCACTGCAGCACTTTCCGCTGCCTGGCCGAGGGACCACTGTGAGCCTGTGGCTCTGGGCACCCTCTGGCCTTCAAAAAGTGGGGATGGGTGACCAGTGGGTTCTGGTTTCTCCCGGGACAAGCCCTGTTCCCCTTCCTCCTGTTGGGGATGTTGGCAGGAGGGAGCAGGAAGGCGGCTCTCTACCCTGCCAGAGGGACCTCTTTGCTGCAGGAGCCAGGGGTTACCTGGGGTGGGATGGATGCAGCCTGAGACCCAGCAATTTGTGAGGTCTGAGGCAGAGAGGCTCCCACGGGGGAAGCAGATGGGCTGAAGGACGCCGCTGAACGCCCGCGGGGCGGCTGTCCTGAGCAGAGGGACGTTGTTGTAGAGCATCTCCTTGTCAGAGTCCTCATTGGAGATGACAGAGCTGATCAAATACTGGGGCTGGTCCTTCCAGCGCTTCTTCATGGCGCTGAGCCCAACCTGCTGCCTGCAGGGAGTTCACAGAGGGGTCTGGGTGCAAGGAGAAGTCTGAGGCAAACTCTGCCTGCCCCTGCTCTGACTGAAGGATGCTTGCCCAGCTGCTGGGCAGCAACAAGATCCTCCGGAGCACTGGGGGTGGTGTAATTCCCTGCTGATTCCCAGACCTTGCCTGGGGCGACTCAGGGCCCTTCACAGGGTACAGACCTGCTCTGCAGGCTGGATGTGGCGCTGAGGATCCAGTGCTCTTTCAGGATGGAGATGAAGGCCAGGAGGTTGCTCTGCGCGTCCTGCAGTGCCACCACCCCCAGGGACTGGTCCGGGGCTGCAAACTCCTTCCCTGATCTCGGGGGGGGGACAGGCTGACCTGGGCCCCGCAGGCTGCAGGGAAACAGGGGGCACGTCGCTGGGTGCGCTGGGCCCTAGACTCTCCTGCCGCCCCCCTCACCCCTCTGATGCCCCTTGCCGCGGCCGTGCTGAGCTTCGACGTTGCCTGGGACTGCCACCAGCATCGCCCAGGCTCGCTCACCCGCGGGGCTGTGCCGGTGGCACGGTGTGCAGCACATGAGGGTTAGACCATGCCACTGCTCTCACCTGACGCTGGGGTGGCACAGAGAGACAGCGGCATGAGGCTTTACGCTGCCCCAGCTGGGCCGAGAGCTGTGCCGGGGAGCCAGGGCCTCCCTTCTCTGCCTGCCTGCGGGCAGAGAGGGAGATGGGGTGCTGGGTGCCAGCTGGCAGCGGGCCCGCAGGGGCTTGGCGTGCCCGTGCTGAGCACGCTGGGCTGTTTCCTCGCCCTGGGACATGGGTGCTGCATGTCCCAAGCACCCTGGCAGCAGGCAGGGACACAGGGAGACCCAGTGGGCCCATTCCCAGCTCCCCTGCTCTCTCCATAGGCCTCATCCTGCTGCGCTCTGCCTGCTCCATCATGCCCCTGCCAATACCCTGCTGACCCCACGCTGCCCTCCTGCTCCCGTGGTGCCCTGGCAGCAGGATGCGGGCACAAGCCGCTCCCTGAGCTCACCGTCGCTGCGGCAGCTTGCAGGAACCTGCTGGCGTTCCCGCACGGTGGAGGGGGCTGTTGGAGGCTCTTGCAGCACATCTGCCTGCACAGAGGGTCTCCGAGGCACAGCTCCTCCTGCCCTGGGTGCTGCTGGATGGTTTCTCCCTGGGACAGCCTGTCCTGCTCCACTGGTCCCATTCGCAGGCAGAAGCAAGGGCAGCAGGAGGCAGGAGGAGCTCTGGTGCTGCTTAAGGAGATTTATAACAAACTGAAGGACCCCAAAGTGCATGAGGGTGGTGGTTAGGGAACCTGGAGGGTAGTAGTTGCTGTTACAGGGGCACCACCAGGCTACAGCTGCCTGCGGCTGGGCTTTCCCACGGGGAGGTCCCGGTGGCGACAAGAATTCCCTTCCCAGCTCATGAAAGGCCGAGGGTGTCCCTGGAGGGCAGGACAGAGAAGGTGGGATGGTATGAGGGATGTGAAAAGTCCTTATTTCCATCAAGGATGAGAAAAACTGTCGAGAAAGAGAAATTAGAGTACCCCTTGTATGCACTAACGAAGAGCCACAGGTGAAAGGAGCTGGCGAGAGGCAGAAAGCAAAGGCACAGGGGCTCGTGGGGGGCTGACACGCTCCCAGCAGGTTACCCCTGGATCACTTCTCCCTGGAGAGGTGTGTGGTGGCTGCAGATGCACATGCCCAGACCAACCCCTCGGGTGCCCTCTGCAAAACTGGGGAGAAGGACAGCCAAGGGGAAGGGAGATGGTGCTGGGAGAAGGCTGGAGGGAAATCCAGGTTTGAGCGCTTGTTTAAACCTGCGTACAGACTGGGGCAGCATCAGCCGAGTGGATTCCCAGCATTTGAATATATGTTTATTATATGCAGAATTAGCAAAGGCAGGGTCCACGCCATGGCATGTTTAGGACAGCGGCATTCCAGGGAAACCTTGGATTTTTTTTTATGCTTGTCTTCTTCCCCCTAGATATAGTCAGTCCTGCAAGTAGGTAATTCAGTGCTCTCTGTGGTCCTGCAATAACTCTGCTAGTGCTCATCTGTCCCACCGAGAAGGGCCTTTCCTGGGTATTATCCCTGGCTCTTGTGATGTTGTGTTTGAAACGCCACGGGAATCAGCTGGGGGGCAGCCGATGATCCCAAGGCCCCTTTGTAGTTAATTTGTGCCAAAAGGGGCCACTTGACCCCGCAAGAGCCAGGAAAACATCTCTGAGAGGTGGGTTTCACCCTGCCCTCCCCATGGGGGTGCCACTCCAAGGCTGGTCCCCAATTGCTGGCTGGGCTGTTCCAACACGATGCTGGTGTCACCGCACACAGAATGTGTCCAGAGGTGATGCCAGCAGCTGGCAGTGACACTGCCTGAGCCAGATGTGCCTGGCACCTGTCTCACTGTGAGCATGGCTTCACTTATTTCATGTTTTCTGGATCCTCAGGGGTCAAAGCCAACCTGCATGAGACCAGGTGCTGGTGGAACCATGGCCAGCCCATGTCCTTGACCCATGGGCTGTGGGTCAGCCAGCTTGGTGACACCAGTCCCTTCCTGCTTTGCAGGTCTCAGAGGAGGTCAGTGCTGCCAAAGAAGCAGGACCCCCGTGGCAGCAATCACAGGCAGCACAGGACCCTCCTGAGGCCAGCCCGAGCCTCTTCCCTTGCCCAAAGGACCAGCTGCCTCCTTGCCACTGCTGCTGGGAGATGGGCGCCTCTCGCGAGGAACCGCAGCCTCCCAGCAGCCTGGCCACAACCTCGGAACTAATGAATTTTAAGCCCCGTGGTTAATGAAGCTGGCCTGACTGCACGGAGACAAAGCCCGAAGCCTGCCTCCAGCTCTACCCACAGCAAGCTGAACACGGCACTTCTGTGAGCTCGCACAAAGCCTTCCTTGTGCAGGAGGGGATCCGGCCAAACAAGTGATCTCCTTGGCTGCGTGTCTCCTGGTGTTCCATCATTTATATTATTTTCTGGATTGTTCTGACTACCAAGGAAAATTTATCAAGTAAAATCATCTGATAAAAATCTATTGACCGTAGTAAAACACCAACCCAGCCAAACCAGTCTGTACAGTACGACCTTCGCAGCCTCTGAGACACGTTCGTTCAGTTTACCACCTAGAAAAACAAATGCTCTGTGGTACTTGCAGCACCGCCAGTGCAGAGGCTTTGGTTAAAGCTCGTGTTACCAAGCGCAGGGAGATGTTTGGGAGCCGAGTGCTGCTTCCTTCCCCAAGCCCAGTTCCCTGCTGTGCAATGACATGTTTCTTAAGTCGTCTCCTTGGCATTTCGTGCTTCTGCTTTTGTGTTTCCAGATCACGCCTCTCCCCTTGCTGCCAGCCTTAGCACTAAGGTCCTGACTCTGGGTGACAGCCCTTCTGGCCGGGTGCCCAGCAGGAACGATGCACCTTGTCTTTGCTGAAGAACTCGGTGAGAAAACAACCTTTGGCCACTGATACCTTCAAGTCGTCTTACAGGATTACTCACAGGCGGTTTAAATCTTGCCTTGATTTCTTCCAGTGCCGCAATGGCTGGTTTTGGTTCTGTGCTGGAGGCAGCAGCTGTGATGGAGGTTCCATGGTGAAGGCATGCACTGCCTGGATGGGGCAGGTACCAGCACACACGGCAGAATGAGGCCACCAGCACGTTCCTCTTGGCTGAATTCACTTCAGCAGACAGTGAGCACACAAGAGCTCTAACACCCAGAGATGATGGTGTCTGCCATCCTCAGAGAAGGTGGCCTGGGACTGCGCAGCCAGAATGGGATGACTCCAGGCGAGCAGAGCTATTGCACAGGAGATCCGCTGCACAGCTGGCTTAGCCAGCTCCGTGGCCTGAGCACACCTCTGGATGGGAACACTGCTTTTTTATCGAAGCACACGTGCAGACTGCCGAGGGTGCTGCCTGCAGTGGCTGTGGCAGGGCGCTGTTCCCTGGGGTGACCTGTGCTACCCTGGGGCACGGGCTGTGGCAGCTCAGTGAAGCCACTTGGCTGGAGTTTGCACGGAGCAGCCTGGTGATGGAGTCACCATGTGACTCCATTTCGTGAATTGGGTCAACACCTTTTGAAGGACACTGCAATCAGTGGACCCTTAATATCCCTTCCTGTCCTGTCCCAGATGAAATCCCTCCCTCCCAGTAAGAACAGAGGACAGCAAATAAAAAGAGAGGGAAGGTATTAAGAAAGCCAAGGCAGAAGAGGAAGTGTCTGAGGAGCCTTTGTTCAACGTTATAGCAACGGTGCAAAGAGCTGATCCAGGATGAACCCACCTTGCTGGCTCAGATTTGCTTACACGTGTCAGTGGGCTAATGTTTCACTGGGAGGCTTCCAGGTCTCTGCCACCCTTCAGCTACTTACACATGAGAAGTGACCAAGACACAGATCCTTGCAGCTCTCACAACTCTGCTTGACTCTCTCACCTTCAGTCTGGACAGACACTGCAAGTCTTTCTTTTTCTCTCTGTAGCCAGATGAGAGTTTTACAGCCTCGATAGTTTCTTCCATACTAAGGTACTTCAAACCTGGGATTATATTGTCAGGTATGTTTAGTGTAGAAAGCAAGGCAGAAAGTAGAGAACAAGTAGGTTCTGGGCAGGTCAGAGGACAATCAGTCTCCAAGCTGAGTCCTTCTAGCAGTGGAGGGTGTAGTAGTCCTGGAAGTACAGCAGCACCATTAGAGGAGGGCCCAGGACCAGCTGATCCCACACACGCATGATATTGTAGCAGCCATCAGAAAGCCATTTCCACATGCAGGACAGTTGGATCTGTCAGGAAAAGCAAACAGCAGTTACTAGCAGGTCAGTCGGTAATACCATTCCCTAAGGGATGTGCATGCCTTTAACTGGAGGACAGATCCATACTGAATTAGCTTTTCTATTCGAAGGGTGACAACTCAATTTATTTCTAAAGGGTGCCCTTGCCAAAGGGCTCTGTGACTGTGTGCTTCATAGTAAAACAATTAAAAACCCCATTAATGCTAAAATCTTACCAGGCGAGCACAGAAAGGAGAAAGAAAGGGTCTTTCCCTTCTCACAGAGCCAAGAGCTGCCAAATTTACATGCATCATGGGAACGGAAAGAGTTTGAAATTATTTTTAAAGCCTGAAGAGGTTGGCTGGGAAGGATTGCAGATGGCACAGGTTTTGCACTCAGGAATCATCGCTGTTTGACAGATCATTACTCTGAGGAAATCTGCCCCCAGACAATGCTCAAAAGCTTTCAAATTAGTGGCAGGGTCATTGTGGATTGGGTGACCCAGTCCACCCTCACTGGGCTGGTTACAAAACCCTTCCAGCTCTGCTCTCACTCGCTGAGACTGGAAGTTCAGCTACAAATGGCTCAAAGATCTGATTTAGATTTTCTCACCACTCCAGTGACTCTAGATGTTAAGCAAAGCCTCCAGAGAATGAGGAGATGCCTTCCTGATGGACTTAGAAACAAGGGATGCTGGATGCTTGGCTGGTTTTTGTGACAGAAATGAAGGATGCTCTTCACGACACAGCAGGAATTACACTGCCATGGAGCACTCCATCCTGAAACCAATCCTTCGCAGTCTTGCTTGCTTTATTCATGTCAGAAAATCAAAATAAACTATTTTAACTACCAGCCTAAAATTACAGTCTTTGCGCTTTAATTGTTAAATGTCATTAAAATAACAGTAGCAAGAGCTCTGTGATCAGTTCCCTGATAGATTCCTCATTTTAATGTCAGTCTTCCCATACGTCAGATAGCACAGCAGTGAACACCCCAAAGCGGAACGTCTGGAGTGAGAGGGCAGTTGGATACTGGAAAAGACAAGATCAAGAGTCTGACACGCACTGTCCTGGGTGATCATGTCTTGTATTGGCTCTGTACAATAGTGGGTGAGGTGTAGTTGAGTGAGCAAGGACCCAGTACTAGTGGGACTTCATTGACAGCTTTTCTTCATATTGGAGTGAAACTTTAGTTAAACGGAGTTCAAAAGGGGAAAACAAAGCCTTGAGATTCACAGCTTCTGCCAGACTACCAGTCTGTGGCATCGTTCCTACTGAGCAGAGTAAAACAGAGCTGGCCAGCCAGGACCTCTGTCCTAAGTATGGTTTTTCCAGCTTTGTTCATCTGTTTTTCTGATCACTTTGGTCTACACAGCAAAGATTGGGAGTACACAAAGAGAAATCTCTTTAACACTCCAGCCCTGCCTTGGATTGGGGCACCACTGGCTTCCCCAGAGCAATAGCTGGAACCACAAAGAAATGTTCTTGGTTTAAGTGATGGTGTAATCTCTGCTACAAATTCTTCTGTCCTAGGAGGAGGAGATGCCATGCAGACCGATGGCTCTTCCAGTTTCTGCCTTCACCCCTGCCTACATCCAGCTATCCCGCCTCATCCATGTGAGGATATGAGAGCTTCCTGAATTTTTTTGTGTGACATATCCCTGTTCTACCACCTGTAAAGCTGCAGGATGCCCAAAGACATGAATGACTGATAGAGCATCCAGTGACTAATGCACTGCAGAACAGGGTCATACCTAATGGCCTGTGACAGAAGACTGGCCAGGGCCAAGATGTGCTGCACAGATACTTTTACAAACAACTCTGCTCATTGGGTACCGGACCCTCTGCAGTGGTAGGCAGAGTGTGGCACAGTCGATCCACATTTGCTGAATTGCTGCAGTGCCACTTTCCTCCAGGCATACTCACCTTTTAACTGACCCCACGCTGTTTCCCAGACACTGTTTCCTAGGTCCTGGGAAACTAAAAATTTTCTTCAAAGGTCAGCTAAAGGTCTCTCCTCTAGCCATTGAAATTTCTAGCTTAATCCAAAGTTTACTTTGAACCCAAGCTAGCAGATTGTCAGCATGGGTAGAAGGTCAAGAACTGCAAGCACTCAAGCTGCTAATGCAGTGGGGACCTGGCCACTTGGCACTGCTAATACAAGCATGCTGGAGTGCTAATCTAATCAGTTCATGAAGCCTGAGTGTTATTTTGCAATGTGACTCCTCTCACTAGAACTCACATCAGTATTGAAAATCATTTGCCAGCTAACTCACAACCCCAAACCTTACTCCTTTGGTCTAGATGCCAGTCCCAGCACAAGGCACCCAGCCTAGGTCACTGGGATCTGTAGGCAACCAGATCAAAT
This sequence comes from Strix uralensis, assembly GCF_047716275.1. Taxonomy (NCBI): domain Eukaryota; kingdom Metazoa; phylum Chordata; class Aves; order Strigiformes; family Strigidae; genus Strix; species Strix uralensis. The sequence goes on along the minus strand of NC_133983.1, from coordinate 1,598,256 downwards.
CTCAAAATCCTACCTGCTTCACGTGAAGCTATGAGTTTACGTGAACAGGGTCATGACTATGCCCAGGACTGCTGCTACTGTGACCTACTTCGCAGAAACATGCAGAGAGAAGGAATGCAGTCAGCCAGGCCTGCCACTTGTCATAATCATGATGCAGTAAGGGCTTGTAGACATGTCTGTTTATAGAGCCCAGAAAAACGGGAAGAAGCTTGATAAATTGTTCCCAGCGCACTGCTAGTCATTAACGTCAGGATTAATCGCACAGAGCAAGATAATGGGGTTTATATCAATCAGCCCACCAAAGCCGAAGGAGTTCCTACAAATGCACACGCAAATGAGTGAGGGGAGCATCTTGCACAACAACTTGTGGCAACATGGTTCATTTCTAAGACCTTGGCATTGAGTGATGGAACTAGGGAGGAGGCTGCTCCGAACTGCTGCCTGAAACGAAGTCTAAACCTTCACACCCTGCTCAAACCCATGTGCTTTGATACAGGGGCTGTTTTAACACCTCCTTTGCATCTTTTACTCTGCACATATCAGAAATCTATTAATGCAGGAGGAGAAAAACTGAAAAAATGGACTTCTAAAGTTAGGCTCGCTGTCCATACTGAGGGCACTGAAAACAAGCAACTTGCTTCTGGTTTTCATGAGTGCTGAGTACTTATTGGATGCCATGAAAATATGTGAGGCCATTTATTTGGCTTCTGATTTATTGGCCTCAGAAACCTGATTTTATGAAGTACTTTTTTAAGCTCAGCAAAAGCTCTTATCACCAAGGGTCCTCCACAAAATGCTTGTGACTGTAGGGGGTGAGTCATTGCTGGAGTGTCACAGATGCTGCCAGTCCTGACCTCTTCACTTAAAAGGCTCGGTATTTATACTGCTGCCTTTTCAACACTGCTCAAGCATAAACCGGCAGCAATCCTGACTTGTGTACCCACTCACCGGCTGTCACTGCGTGACAGGTGACCGTGTCTCTCTCCTGGAGGCTTTTGGGCTAAAACACATGATCATTCTTTACCTTTCTGAATCTGCATGTGATGATGAAGCCTCCCAGAGGCAGTGATGGAAAGAAACATATTCTGGCTATTTATAGATGTAAATAAGATCCAGTTTCCAGCTGAAATATTAAGCAGTGGTTTGTAATCTGCCTCCTTCCTAGACAGCTCCTGGAGATGCTCACAGCCTGGGCTTCCTGGACCCTCCCAAGATTTTGGGGTGAAGGAGCAGAGCTGGTGATGTACGATGTATTCCCTGATGGGGAATGCTAACTCCTGCCCTCAGTTTCCTGCAGTGGGACTCCCCTCATCAATCCCTCCTTAGAGAAGGGTCAAGACTGAGATTACCGGGGCTACAGTGCTATTTCTGAAGACCTTGTTCCCAGCAGTACACACCACATGCTTACAGAAACTTTGTCATTTTTAAATTAACAAAGTTATTTCATTTCTGGCAGCATGCTGCTGTTCCTTTGAGACTATGCTAAAACGTAAAGCTTGCTCATTAATTACTTCAAATATCAAGGTTTAATTACAATGCGTCTGAGTTAAATTTCAAGCCAGCCAAACTTTCAGAGCCATACAGGAGACAGATAGACATACCCATAGCAAGTTAATACTTCAGAAAAGATGATAATGATGATTAATGTTACTGATTTCCCAGCAGCAGTATTTCATCTTGCAAACACAGAGCACGTTAACTGGAGTGTGCAGAACCCAGTGTCATACCTGTCGAGTCATCTGTGGGCTGGGGACCACCTGGACCACAACTGCAAGAGTGAGTCTGTGTTCCTGCAAGAAGAGGAGGAATAAAACCAGGCTTCATGACATAGCTCCAGAGAAAACACACACCCGTTCTACTGGGTGAACATCCTTCCCCATGGGTGAGGTAAAGGTGCATTAAAAATCAAATTGCATGTGGGCTGGTTATCACAACACAGCTGAAATTATTTCTGGATCCCCAGTCACCCTTGAGGCCAGAAATGAAGGCAACACTTACTGTTTGTTGCAAACCATGCCCATTTGTGTCAGTGTTCCTATAGCAGCGTCCCGTATTTTTTTTTCCAGATGTAGAGTTTAGAGGCCATGGCCTCAAACACAAGATAACAGCTACAGTGTTGATATGGGCAGTGACCTTACTTAAACCTGATAAATAATTTTGGGCCCTTGTCAGCCGTGAAGGTGTAGCAGGCTTAGGTACGAAAGCATGACTGAAGTCCTGGGTACCAAGCAAAAGCCCCTAAACACTGACAGCTTTAGATTTCAGCAAAATGAGGTGCTGGAAAGTGTTATGGGGATTAGCTGCTAGCTGTAGCAGGACAAAAGGAAACACGCCTCCGCACCTGGCTGCCGGCGTGCCTGACCTGTGAGGCACATCGGGCTGAAGGTTTCAGTCTGTAATTTAAATGGCACCAGTCCCAGTTTCCCTTTTAAAGCTGTGGCAGTCTGAGAGAACCAGAACGGTTGGTCAGTCAAGGTGACAAACATCTACTAGGTGAGAGGTACCAGCACACGTTGCCTTGTCATCGACTCTGCCAGAATATAAAAGTTTCATCTTCCTGACAACGCTTTCAGCGGTGAAAGAGGATGAAGCATCCAAACAAAGCATCTCCTGCTTATACCCCTGGGGACTGTAATCTTGCAGTTCTCTTAGATGCTGTGTCTGTATCAGAAACTTATATTTAATTTATACTGTCTTAATAATTAACAGTCAGGATTTAGAAGACTGTGGCATGTTTTCATCCTGCAATACTGGCTTCCTTAAAGCCCCAGCTCTGGAGCCATGTTTCAGTAGGGGGGAAAAAAATTTAGTACTTTTTGAAAACTTAAAAATGGTTACGAATTAGACATCAGAAGAATATTAAAAAAAAATCTAAGACCTGCTGAAAAAAATATCTATGACTTCTAGACCAGTTTCATGACTTTTAAGGCCCAATTCATTATTTTCTTAAATATATTGTTGTCAAAGCTGTAATTTAGCTCATAAAAACGTTTGTTGTTCTAGGGATAATAGCACATCCTGGGGTTAATGGATTCTGTAACCTGCTATATTTCAGTTATTTTTAAAAATCAGCCATTGGCAGCCAGCTGGAGAGAGCTTTATTAGTGAACATCCCTGGAGAGCAGACACTCTAGCACTTGATATCTTTTCGGCTTAGAGGATATGGCAAGGACACAAAGCTCCTCACTGCACCTTGGAAAATGAGAGAACAACAATGACACAGCCTAAGATGTGCTGTGCAGCATCCCACTGACCAGTGCTGCCTTGGCACAGGGTTTCCCCCATCCTGTGTCTGCCCTGTACCCCCACCACCACGATCGGGGAGCAGGACAGGTCTGACCGGCACCTTGCCCTGCTGTATCACCTGCTGCATGTGTAGCTGATTTTTATTTTTCATATAAATTAATGCTACAATATCGACGTCAAGTATTAACAAGTTTGAATGTGTTCTACAATTTTTTAATGATGTTTGAAAGCAAAAGGCTATATTCTTGACTAATGTGACACTACTTGAGAGATCAAAATCAACTTTATTAACAGCACGTCTTACATAAATATTCATCTCTCTCTCAGGTCAAACCCTATTCCTTTAATGCATTGCAGATTCTGTTTCCCTTTTAGATCAATACATGTTCCTGTTCTCTGTGGAAACCCACGTTATAACTTTTGTGCCATCAACATTTAGCAGATATTTTTTTCAATAGAATAATTAGTGATATATATGGTAAATACATATCTAAAGAATATATAAATACATAATGGAGAGGGACTTTTTACAAGGACATGTAGTGATAGGACAAGGTGTAATGGCTTTAAACTGAAAGAGGGCAGATTTAGATTAGGTGTAAGGACTAAGTTCTTCCCTGTGAGGGTGGTGAGGCCCTGGCACAGGTTGCCCAGAGAAGCTGTGGCTGCCCCCTCCCTGGAAGGGCTCAAGGCCAGGTTGGACGGGGCTTTGGGCAACCTGGGCTAGTGGAAGGTGTCCCTGCCTGTGGCAGGGGGGTGGGAACTGGATCATCTTTAAGGTCCCTTCCAACCCAAACCGTTCTATGATAATACATGTCTATACATATTGTGCAAATAGTATTAACATATATTAATGGGGTTTTACTGGTGAAAGTACAAAATAATAATGAATTCAGCTACCCCTAAAGAAGAGACAACAGTTAATTTGAAAATTAAATAAACATTTCCAAATCAAACAGACAAGGGTAACCAAAATGAATTTTTGACAAAGTGTTGTCTCACATTTTCTTTAAACTTTCTATCAGAAGTGTTTTTTCCCAATGTGAAGTACAGCAGGCTTCTGAATGACTTCAGCTCTAGTCAAGGAATCAATAGTTGAACATATACTCATTTTTGTTTAGCTGCTGACTCCTTGTAATCTGTTAGTGATACCAAGATGTCTAGCTTTTCTTAGCCAATTGCACTGAAAAAGGAGCTCACATTACAGAAAATCCAGCAAAAGCTAAAAATGTAAACATCAATTAGTCTTCTGATACTTTTTTTTTCACAGATCCATCTCCTTGTGTGAGCATGCTAACAGAAACAAGAAACAGAGCCTAAAATAGTATTTGATGCACGATTATGCACTCAGCTAAATAAGTGTTTGTTATTTTTGGATCTGATCCATACCTTACTTGTGTGAATCAAGTGTCTGTTTCTGAAGAAACAGTAGTGAAAGCAAAAGTTAAAGCTCACTCCTAATGTGAACAATGTATATTAGCTGCAGTCAGTTACACCACAACAGGTCTGAAGTCACTGTCACCCTGTCAGTAATGTTTACTGTCTTCTCCACAACAATGTAAATGACAATCCTAAATGTGATATACACAGGCACTTTGTTTTCTGAAAGCCTTATCTTGCTTTGGCTGAACATGCATTACCCACTGAACCTGACTGGTTAACTCCCAAGACAGCATTCAGTCATGCCAGAGATCTGTCAAATTAGGTCTGTACCAGCTAATCAGTGTTCCTGTTTGAAAACTGATTTACGGTTCTTAACAAAGCTAAAGCGTGTCACCGAGCAGTCGTATTCCAAACGGAGCAGCAGCACGCTCTCTTTGCAAGAGGTGAAAGACACCTTACCAGTCTAGGTAAAATTGCCAGTCTCCAAATTGCAGCAATTCAGCAACACAATTGAGGCAGGAGTGAAAGTACCAATAAAAAAAAAAATGAGCCAGATGAAATGATCTGCCAGTTATAGAGGAAACAGGCAATACAAATAATCTTTCCCTCTCAGTTCAATTCCACTCCTTCAGCACAGTTTGAAAATAATCTAATATAAATGTGCCCTTTCCAGAGCAACTGTTCTTATAGAAATTTACCTTGGCTTGATTTAAAGTATCCATTTTCAGGCCAAGCACCACGAGATGCTTTTAAATATGACATTAATATAAAATACGACAAATAAAAATGGTTCAGATATACGTAAGTTCACAGACCAGTAGAGGGCAAGGTACTAAGAGTAAATTGCAAAGCTATATGGGTCTATGCTGTGTAATGAGGTAATTTTGGAATTGAGAGCATGAGAAACAGCGAGCCCTTAAGGCAGCAAGGCTAACTAAGATAGCTTTGGTCTCTGCTCACGTTCCTCAGCCCCTTCTCCAGGCATGAACAAGGGGGGATGTCCTGTGGTTACGGCAAATATGCAGTTTGTTATTTTAAGTAGAAAAGCCCTCATTAAGTGAACTGAATAACAGCAAACACATCTACCCAGGACCTCTAGTACACAAATGCTAGTGCATTAAACACAGCACTACCTTCCGTGAGTATTATCGACCCGCACCTTGCCTGCACACAAAACTTGTAACACTTTAATTATCATTAACTAGACCAATATTACTCTCCTAGCATGAACATCGTTACACAAAACTAAAGATACTACTTGTATACCAGTATTGGTGATACAAGCAGGGGAATATAAGAAATAGTATAAACCCCATTTTGTAAATGGTTTCACAGGAAAAGCAAATGGAGGTATTGGGGCTTTGGGCTTTAAACTTCTAGGGAATTCATAGACATCCCCCTGACACACCTCTGGATCAGACAGGAATTGCCTGAGTGATTTTTTTCAAACCTTCTTTTGAGACACTCCCAGACACAAGCCACCTTCTCTTTGGGAGTCATGCAGCCATCTGGAGGTCACCAGGCTTGGTGTCCTACCCAAAGTAGGGCAAACTTTGAAGTTAAAGCCAGTCTGAGCCAAGAGGTGATAGTGGCTTGAGCTCAAAGCTGTGTAATGCAGGATTAACTGGAACTGGTGCGTGTCTGGCAGGCTTCGGGCATGGCTGGGGCAGGCATATTGTTGTCTGCACCTCACTGTGTTGATATGCCTGCTATCTCCTCAGAATACATGGAAGGGTTTTGCAATTTTCTGCTCCTAGGCTAAACAAGAAAAGATCTTGGCATTGGCAAAAAAAAAAAAAAAAAAAAGAAGTGGAGGGACAGAAAGGGTGCTTTTAATACAAGGCCCATGTTCTAAGGCACGAGAGACTGATGCCATGACAAACTACCAATTTGGAAAACAACTTCAAGAGCCATCATTAGATCCTGTGATATCCTGGCACAAACAAAAAAAGTTAAAGATGTAATTAAAAGGTTAAATGCTGTGAAACTGCAAGGAAGCAGACGAGGAGAGATACTGAAAACTTGCCATGATTAGAAGACTGATAAACACCACCTAGTCTTTCAGCAGAAATATGGGAGCAGGAAAATCCTTCAGACAGGGGGAAAATGCCAATAAAATCAAACTGTGACGCTGGGAAGGGTGTTGCCCTTTGCGGGGCTGGGCAGGGTCCTCTGCTGCATGTCTCAGGCAGAGTAAAGGAAGAAACTGAGCTAGAGCTAAGGAAAAAGCGAGGTAAATTGCAGACAGAAGATATCTGCCATACCATCACTATAAGACTAATAGTTCAAGAAAGCAACTAGTGGTAAAAGCTGCTCCTCACAGACCTCAGAAAAGGGAGCATTAGATATCTTTCCTGTCACAATCTATTCTGGAGCACACTGAAACATTGTGTTGGGGCAAGGAAAATAACTAAACACGACAGGGGGCCATGTCAAGGTGCACTTTGACATTGCGCTTGGGTGGATGCTGTAGGAGAAACTCTGATGTCAAACCAGGTCCTCTCACTTCTTCTGCCTGACATTGTCATTGACTATGCTCTCAGAAAACCTGTCAATGAGTACAGCAGCCAGCAGCACCTGGCTCAACCTTCACACAATGAAAGGTCTGGATTTTGTTGGCATTATGATTCCCTGTACATGCACAGCTTCAAAGGCAGGCAGCAGCAAAGGAAATCCGATGAAACCTAGCTGTGAAAACATACGTATAATGAGAATCTCAGCTCCTCTGAATCCCACCTCCACATTAGGGCACACAAACGCAAATCAACTCTTGTGTCTTGACAGCGGTGTACAAAGTAGTGGGGCAAAAACGTACAAGCCAATGGTGGCAGCTGCTTCCCCACGATTAACAAGACTTATTGAAGGTCCACGGCCCTCCAAGGCAAACTGCAAACCTTCAGTGCCAGTTATTTCTATCTTCACATCTGGGTGTAAAAGCTGGAAATACCGTAAGAGTCAGGACAAACATGTAAGGGCTCTATCCAGGCCACCTATGAATGAGTCCTCCCAGTGACTAGTGTTTCACGTTGTGATGGGGATACCAGGTGATGGAGGCTTATCCAGGGAAGCTGCCACATAAGAAGTCAGTGTGTGGCAGCCTCACAGAGCTTGCAGTCTGAATACTGACCTATACGCCTTCAAAGCTAGGCCCTGAGCAGAATCCTAGCTATTAACACTCTTTCACAAATAAAATGGAATTTAACAATCTGAAGGGTATGCAAAGAGCACTGTGCAACAAGCAGAGATGGCAGAGCTGTGTTCATTCCCTATACACACTGGATAGAAAGGAAAAGGTTCAGATCCAGAAAAGAGCAATGAATGAATCAATCACAAGAGATAAATCCCACTAAAGTTAATATGAGTGTTGCAGCTCATTAATTTCAGTAGCAAGTTTGGAGATTAAATTGTTGAGTCTGGGCCCAAGTCCACTTAAAATAATACAAATGACTGGGAGGGCAATCAACCACCATAAAGGTCACTAGGGCTTAGAGGTGCAGCAGCAGGAGTAAGCATCCCTCACTCCTCCTGAGCAGCAGCTTTGTTCATAAATTACCGTGTAATGGTTGCAGATCCACAGAGAATGGTGCCAGCAGCTGGAGTACTGCTGAGAGGCTTTGCATGGGGAAAATGACGTGATTGAACTGGGTAGACTAAAAACTGGGGAATAGAAAATAACACACAGTTCCCTCAAGGATGGGATGGTTCTTCCATCAAGTTTGGAGAAGGGACATGGCTGCTGAATAGTGCTGGAATTTTCTCTACAGCTCTAAGAAATGCTGTTTCTTCTTCTCAGCCCAGACTCTATGTGCTCTTCCTGGCTTGTGTCACCACAAGTCACTGCATGAAGCTGGCTGTAAATGTGGGATATGTGCTCCAGCCAGTACAGCCTGCCACTGCCCCCCTGACACACAGCAGTTTGATCTCGTTCCTTAGGATCATCACGATGCATACAGTACTGCTCTATCAGATATTGCATTTTGATGCCCAAACCACCAAAGAGTTACACTTCCAGAAGACAACAGCCCAAAAAGAAGCCAGGGAAGAGCTGGAAAAGAAATACTCTCCAGCTAGGCAATTAAGTTCCAGGGCAGATTTTAAGAAATACTGCAAAATACTCTTCTCCAAAAAAGCCCTTCTAGCTCTTCAAGCTCTTTTTATTCACCCCTCCCTGTCAAAACTGATGAAACACTCTACCCAAAGTAATGATTCTTACAAGAGACACTAAGCAGAGACTCCATGAAATCCACTGCTTTTGATATTGGTATTTTGTATGAAGGCATTTCAGTAATGCTAACATGAAGGACAGTGAATGGTATTTGACAGTATTTAGAAGGGAACAGAACTAACATGCTTGCGTTCCCTGACCTCCTTTGTTTTAGGTTGCAAGGTGGACTCCGTAACAAACGTACATCAGACTAGCTGTCCAACAAATAGCATGTAGATTGACCTTACTGCTAATTTCAAGATATATTCTGTAAGCAGGGCAGACTCTATTTCCTGCAGAAATAAATAAAATAGGTTAGAACATTACCTCTAGCAAGGATGTGAAGTAGAATATTGTTAAAGAAAATAAACTGGCATTATCTGCTCCCATTTATAAGTTTCACTGATTCATATATATTTGGTAAAATCCACTGAAATAAAAAGTAGAGAGCAATTAAGGTACACACAGTTTTGATTGGAAGGCCCTGTAAAGTGACTCATTATTTTGTGTCTGCTACGGTGAGAAAACACAGCTGCAGCCTCTGCTGCGTATGAGCCCACAGGGGCTGATGAGACGCTGGCACTGGCACACAGCCAGCAGGTGACCCATGGGTGGCTCCTTCCCTCAGCACCGAGGAGGGCTGGAAAGCCTTCACCATTGAAACCCCCTTGTGTAAGCGGGACAGGTCAATGGCAGCAGGACAAAGTTCTCCATCCTTCTCTACCCAGGACAGAAAGGCACAGAAAAGTCCTGTTGGGATGTATTAACAGAGAAAAGCATCCACAGCACATCGTCTTGTCTGAAAAAGGCTGCCAGCTGAGGTGAACAGCTTGCAGGGATAGATATTTTGTGTTTTATTACAGCGAGGGTTTTACAAGAACCATATCATACTTATACTGGCATGAAAAATATACTTTATGCCCCCCAAAATCTTTGAACAAATATTCCTTTACTATTCTCAGCTGCCAACACTGCTGGCAGAAAGGGTTCTGGAGAAATCCTGCAAGGCATCCTGGACAAGCCAGGTGACAGCTGCTGGGGGACTGCCACAGGAAGCACGGGAAAGAATTATTTGTATTAACACAGCTACAAAGCTTTTCTTCTGCAGATCCCAAAGTACCTTAAAAAGTTACAGCCTTTCACAGAGAAAATAAAACTTAGACCCAGAGATGCAAAGGGTCATCTAGCAGTCCACAAAATGAGACAGGCAGCACCCCTGATCCCAGTGTCTTCCCCTTCCTTTCTTTACACTGAGTAGGTGCTGGAATTGTCATCTGTTGGGTAGCTGCTGTGTTTAAGGAGATGAGGATAAGAACAGACGTAATAAAGTGAGCCATTTCTGTGGTACATTAGCATTAAGGTAGTTGCAGAGGTGGTTAGGAGAATAAAGCAGTGCAGGTCAGCCATAACTTTCCTATCATGTTAGATGCTAAGAACTGCATCCCAGCAGTTCCTGTTATATGTGACAACTGAATCCCTGGGTTTTACCATTAAACAAAAAAACAATACCTGTTGAAATAGCACCAGCATGGGATGAAAGAGATATATCTGCAAAGAAAACAAGAAGAGACTTCAAAGCCCTTCACTGATTCCCTCATGCTAAAGTCACCACGTCCTAGGCATCACTCCATATCTCCATCTATTTTGTGTTTGGACACCACAATGGCCACAGTGTCTTCAAGTGTACTTAACTGACACTGAAATTGCTTATGCTGCAGCCGTCCCATGAAGGTCTTGGACGCTAGCATGCATCCCAGCACATTCCCCACTCTAACACAAGGTGTCAACATCTTAGTGCAAGGACTCTTCTCACTGCCAGTGTTTCAAAGCATTCACCACGCACGTTGCCTGCACTGACAACAGACCATGCTCGGCCTTGCCTGGCTGGGCCAATGGAGGGGGGTGGCCTTTTCCAACCTAAATGATTCTATGATCTGTGATGAGTTGCTGGACCAGGGGGCATAATTTGGTCTGGTTCATTGGCAAGAGGTGAAAGAGTCCCACACACTTCATATCACCACTATGAAATTGCCAAAACCATCAAGAGCCCCTTTAAAAGCTAATCCTTGATGATCAAATAGTAACTTCCATTCAAATATCCTAAAACAGGGGAGAGGGATCAGAAAGGAATGTGTGAAATCCCCACGATTAGCAAAATACCACCTGTGTGATGTCTGAAATTTTCATTATTTCACATGTAATAGTATGTAACAGCATCACTGTTGGACTTAGACACTGTCGCGGATGAAAGTATTGACACGGTAATATTTAGTAAGAAATCTAGGTTTATTAATAACTAACAGCAATTTGTTATTATAAAATAATTCAGAAATACTAAAAGAAAGAAAAGCGACTTATTCAGATTCTAAAATGACAAGATTCACACTAACTTACTTAACGGTACCTATATATACATATATACACACGCATGCACATAACAAAATGGACAAACATACAGAAACAAAGGTGTTTGGATTCAGTAGAATGGACACAGAACAGACATACACACACAGACACAAGGGTACGTACCCACACGCACACACACACAGAGTAAAGAGAAGCTAGCTCAAAGAAAATTTCCCTCTTGAGTTTAGAGCAAATACTCCCAATGCCTTGGCATTCCTCAACGGGCGATAATTGAGACTCGAGTGGGGGACTTCGCCCTGGCCTTCCGTCTGGAGCAGACGACACCTTAAGGGTTTGGTACCTGAGAGGCTCCCAGCTCAGGGGAGATGCTGGTCACAGGCCGCTGCGATCCAGGAGAGCTCAAAGGGTCTCCCTTGTGGTCGCCATTTATAGGGTCCAAGATAATTGACTTTTGTCAAATGCCTTCTGGTGCCTTCCAGCAGTTACAAAAGAATTTGATTAATGTGCGACTCTGTTATTGTTCCCATTTGACCACATCCCAGGCACAGGTGTGCCAGGCCCTTAGGAGTTGATGGGCCATTTTAACCATTTCCGAGCAATCGGGAGGGGCAGGAGCCAGGCTCGTTAACATTGTCAGTCCTTATCTCCACAGACTGGTGTATAGCTCGGGGGATGTGGGTGGAATCGCACCTAGCACCAAGCAGCCCGACAAAGAGGGGCGGGGGGGGGGGGGTAAGGATTGCACCACCACAGACACAAGGAAAGCAATTGCAGATGGCTCTGGTGATTGCTGCCTTTTAGCAAAGTGCACATACAGTCTGTAGGACATTTGTTTACTCCTCCAGGGCTCCACAGAGTTAAGAAAATAGTTTTGTAATATCAGAAATGGCTTCCTGCTTTTTGTCAAACATCAGGAGAAATATGCCTGTATGATAAGGCGATGTCTGACTCACAATTGTAACATCAGCAATGTCAACCTTGGTATGAATCTCATGGCTCAATGCAAGAAGTGTTACTATCCAAGGAGAGTCTCAGAAGTTGACAGGTTTAAGTGCAGTGTCATTTTCTTACCACTTCCAGAAGACTCTTAATGACATAACTGTGTCTGCAGCGTGAATTTCTTAGGAAATTCAGGTGGTAGCGAAGTGTGGGGGCTAGCAGAAAGTAGTAAAAGTCTGGGAGGAAAGAAAGGAAATACCACATCATTTTCTTGTGTGAAGTGTACTGAAAAACCAATTTGCTCTAACATTCAGACCCCAACTTGTTCTGTGGAGTTCTGGGAGCTGTAGCAGTGCATACCTTGTCACGGTTTCACTAGCTGTAGCTGGGAAGTAGATGGGAGTCACCATGTTGTTGAAATCCACATAGATATACCAATTTTAAGCACAGCTTGGGCTTTATGAAGACCCCTCCCAGCCCATGGGGCATGCACATCCTCTTGTGACTGCACACAACCATGACTGAATCCCTACTGTGAGTTAACCTCCTGTAAAAAGAAGAACAAGGACTTTAAGCTTCCCTTCAGAACTAATAATGTGGTACTAAACAGAATGAGATGCAGATGACGCCAAGTGTGGGATGACAACATTGATGGGGTGTCACTGAATGACCTGGATACAGAAAATATTATCTATGCTGTATTGACATAGGGTGATTGCTGGCTTGCTGAAGGCAAAGAGAATGTTCTTGATATTAAAGGGTGGGGCAGTGAAGAATTTGTTCTCTGTTTTTGCATATTCTAGGTGTCTATGCTTATCAAATTTATAACCTTGATCTAAGGACAAAGCTGAAAGAGCCTCATAAGCCCAAACTGCACTGCATGGCAGATAAAGGCCACTGCATTTGCAGATTGGACTGCCTGACTGCTGCCTTGTCACATTTAGCACAAAACATTTTGCAATGTGTTAGGGTATAGCACCCCAAAGTCTCATGCTGAAAAGCTGATACGGTGTTTGTTCAGTGGGATTTAGCAGACACAGATCTCAACTCTCGTAAATGAGAGAACCCATCAAAGAGAGCTTCTAAGGTAAATACATCCTCTTAGCAGGGCCTTATCTCTGCACTGGTAGATCAAAGAGCACTCCTGCACAGCTGTGCAGTGTGGAGGCACTATTACTAGCCTTCTACAAAACACACTGGCTTGCTTGTTGACTTGCAGGACTGTGAGACAGGCATGAAACTCATAATGAAGAGTTTGGGGTTTTTTACTAAATGCATATCTAATGTTAGACTATTGTTTAGGAACCTAAACTAATACCCTGACTTTCAGAACACAAAAAGCTCCACAACACCCAAGGAGTCCAAGTGAAGGGATTTTTCAAAGATACAAATTAATTTTATCAGCCATGAAAAAGGGATAATACAAAAATGTGTCTGAAAATGTTTCCAGGAACTTCATGTGCCCTGGAATACTCACTAGCCACCAACACTTGGGATTTTATAAAAATACTTTCCATTTGAAAATTTTTTTTCTATGCCTCCATTGCCTAGAGAAAGACACATACACACAAAAAAGACCAGACAGGAGGAAATGGCAGTACTTCTTACAGCTGGAGTGCTGTCAAATACACAGTATCAAGCTCGAAGATCACTTCTAAAGCCAGTAACTTCCAACAAAGGTTTGATTTTGAAGGAATAATGTCACATCTAAGAGATTATGAAAGCAATAGCTGTTCCTTTGGTGGAAGCAGAAACTATCCACTTGCTAGCCTATCTCAGCAATTTGATGTAGGATTTGTTATAAAAATCCCACTCTGCTGACAGAGAATAGGTACCCTGTGTAAAAGTATGAATAGTTAGTTACCTTTAACTTTCAGATTCACTGGGTACGTGATCTGCTCTGACTGTCCTCTTTCGTTCTTCCTGGAGCGATGGCTGGAATGTTCTGCTGTGAACAAAAAGCATAAAAGGGATCATAGGGATCAGGTGAACCAGAGGCCACAAACGATGTCACGTAACCAGGAATGGCTGATACTGCACCAGTCAAGGTGATGGTATCAGCAGGAATATTTTATATCCTGCTTTTGCTTTGATCCCTGGGCAGTCTCCAGCAAACTGGGTCAGGTGACCCTTCCCTCTGTCTTCTGGGATTCAATGGGCCCCTCCACCACCCCAGACTCTGAGCACCCCCAGTCTCTAACTGGTGTACCTTCTGAACCCACCTGGGAGTTAGGACACCCTGCCGTTCCCTTCTTACAAATGGGGCACAGAGGAACAGGCAGACTGTTGCACAGATTCTTAATTGTGTTTAATTGTGTTTTGGCATTTGACTATGAGCTTCTCCTCAGCATCATTTCCTCTTGTCTCTAAGGTTTCAGCTGTGAGTTAGGCACTTAGGTACCTCTTTGGCTTCTGGCATAAATGACTTCAGTGCCACACACAGACAACATGGGAAGCCTGGATCCGACACTGTCATTCTTGGGCTAATTTAAAAGGAGCTCCTGTCATGAAAAATCTCCCCTTTGGGATTATGTATCTCACAAAATACTAGTAGTATAACCAGAAAGCAGGATTTTCTTGCAAGATCGAGTACTAGATTTAAAAAGATTTACATGTTCTAATAAGGTGAGAGAGGTTAAAAAGCAGAATAAATAAATAATACTTTGACTAAAAAGAAGCATGCAGTGTGGTATTCAAAAAAAGCTCAGCATCAGCTTAACACTGCTTTCAAATCTGTCAAAGGCAGAGAGGAACTGAAATAATTTTAGCCATTATTCCCCATTAAGGACACACATTCATGGCAAAAAAGGCATGTTTTTACACTGAATTGGTTATCCAGCTTGAATCAGGCACACTGTGCATACATTTCACCCAATCTTTACTTACATGATCCCATGTCTGTCTTCTGAGGTGGCTCTGCTTCACTCAGTCCACAAGGCAGAGATGCAGGGGAACTTACTGTGACTCACCAGACTGGATGAGTCCTATTAGTTCCAAGTCAAGAGCACAGAAGGAATCAAAGTGCCTTTTTCAAGCAGAATAGCTCTGCCAGAAAGAATGGTGGGAACAAACAACGTTCAGGAGAAAAATTGAGCTTGAAGACTGAGCAGAAATATTATTAAGTTAATAAGAAAAGCAAACAGAGAGGTTTGGGGGAGAGAGGGGAAGGAATTTATGCATTGGCTTGCCCCATCATTGTGGGGTTTGTCTATCTGTAGGTGCTCGGACCACAGTCCTTCTCCCCTCAAAGTCAATTGTAAAACCTTCCTTTGATGCACGGATGCAGGGTCTGGCCCTGCATAGCAATTTATGCCTTGCAATGTACAAGGTAATTAATCCTTACAGTCTTGGTGAGGCAAGAGCTGTCTACATGGCCCAAAGACTCTCTCTGCTGAAGAGAACTGACTTAGTCTGAGTCACAAAGTACATCCTTGGCAGAACTGGGAGAGGTTCAGAAAACTGTAGGGTGCAGAAATCCCAGTTCTGAGCTCAGCCCACACATAAACAGATCATAATTTTTAATGTCTGCTGCCAATCACACTGACAGAAGGGTTCTGGGACCTGCTGACTTCATGTCCTGGCAGTTCCTTTGACAGGCTTGGTGCTCCCCTCCCTACGCCATCGATTCACTTGGTAATAGGAGAACAGTTTCAGGGTAATGTTGAGATACACAAACAAGGTCAGCAGCTGTCCAGCTAAGGGATTATTAAATTAATTATTAAAGTGAAGCAGGAGCTAACACACCAAGTTATTGTAGTGTCCCAAGTGCAGACAGTTCAAGAAACTCGTCTGTGTTTGCTAATCAGACAGCAGATATCTCTGTTTATACGGCCTGCCAGATGCATCCAAACCAGACAGTTATAAATTATTCTCTTGTCTAAAATGAGATGCAGTGACACTCAGCTTTGCAGGTATAATTTTATTTTATACATACTTGGAACTAAACTCAGCCCAGCTGCATGTCAACATAGATAGAGTGTCTGCCACGAAGAGTCCTCCTAGAACTGAAAGGATGGGAGCAGTCAGCCTCACCCCAGTCTGAATTCGTTCAGCAGTGAGATACAGGGACTTCAGTGAGAAACACACTCTGCACCAGAAAGGACAACTGGGACATGCTGTCAGCTAGGACATCAGTAACACAACCGAAAAGCAATCATTTGGCAACACGTGAGCCCATAGGTGCCAGAACAGCTATCATCTGCCACTGTATTTAGAATAGGAAGTAACTGTGCTAGGGTTGGTTTGTATTTTTTAATAGCAGCCAGTACAGACAGTTAAAACCATAGAAAACAGCATAAAAAACCCCCTCTAATACCTTTCTCTCTTCCCAGGTATCACTGTACAGTTTAGATGATGCCATTACTGCTTGCACACAGCAAGCCCTACACAATAGCCCATATAAAAATAAATAAATTATTCCACTTGACTGAATGTCAGCCACGTGCCTGTTATCTCACCCCTCTGTTGTGTGGGCACACATACACACAAAGAAACTCCAATATCTTCTTAGTCTTTCTTAAGTAGCCCAACCTAGACATAGAAACACAGAGGGCATTAATAGCACAGACGATAGGAGAAAGAATCCCGTTTGCTGCAACTTTGTGAAGTTTCAAGTGATTTGTGAGTTGTTTCAGCAGATGGAGCCATTGCAGTATACACCATGAACTGCCAACTAGGCCAATTCAGCCTGTTCAAATGAAAAAAAAGCTTCTGTCTGCTATGAGGATATTTTCAAAAGAATCCTCGGCTGTATCCAGGCAAATGTGTGTCATCCAGGCAACTACATGCTCTTTTAGCAAATGGATTAGCTTGCCCTGAATGTCCTAGATCTATAGGATCATTAGTAATTATACATTAGTATCACAACCTAAGCTTATGGTTTTAACATGCATTTGAAAGCTGGCAGGTCCCCAGATCATTCTCACTCAGTAATTCTGGTACATAAAGTCCAGCCTTTGCCATGATAATCAGCTGGTTCTTCTTACTGGTGCCAAAATCCATTTTTTTAAAGGTTAGATGTCACTGCCATTGAAATAGCATATAGCTGCAATCACTGAATTGTTATGTTGCAGGACACACCTGGCTGATGGAGTGAGGCTTTCAGAATACTTACACACACATATTGAGGAAAGTAATACAGAGATGAATACAACAATTCAAGTTTCCAGAAATACATTCATTTATGAGTATGACTCTTTAAATGTTCCAGGAAGATAACTATGATCATAAACTTAGGCATAAACCAGCGAGCAATTCATGGTCCAATTAGAATTTGAGATAAATGGATTAATAATCTCCTGCTCAAGCATCTAATTAAGAAGAAGCTGCATTCAACAAAGGCTTCTGTTGACATTATACATTACTGAAGGGGAATTGGGATTTAATAGCTCCTTGGTATGCAAACTCATTACCATTTTCCCTGATAGAGGCTACACACACATACAAGGGGCAGAGATTATTACAAGTATTGCAGAAAGACAGAATGCCTTCAAGAATGGTTATGCTTTGCATGCTGCATAAGACCCGCTCATAAGCTACACAAGAGTAACTTAGCAAGTCTGCCCCATTTACTTTTAAATGCTTTGTAATTTTCAGCGTTAAAGATAGTACAGCAGCTCTTCCACAGTGACAATCACATCAGTTCTGGGACACGCTGCCACTGCACTGCTGGGCTGACAGTACATCAGGGTAACACTTCCAGCCCAGAAGGAATCTCTCACCTGGAGTTATGGCTTTCACTCTACAGATCATCACAGCAGGGAATGTTACACTGAAAGCAAGTTAAGAGGCTGCAACACCAAGCCTATGCTTTCAGCACCACGAACCTACGAAGCACACAAATGCTATGTTATTACATTATCCAGGGACAGCTTGGCCTTATGAGTAAAGTGCTGTAAATCAAGGTGAATATATAAATTTGGTGAAATTGAGAGCTCACAGAAGGGCTGGACAGAGACCAAAGTCAGGCATGAAAGGAATTTCTGCCACTAAAGGCTGGAGGTCTAGCTTCTAATACACAATTCAGTCCCAGGCTCCAAATCAAAGCACTAACTCCTGTGGCAGTTTTGGATTGAAACAGCTATTGAAACTGAGAACACAAAACCCTTCTAATTGGGGAATAAATATAAATTTAGACCCTAACCTTCAAATGAACATACGAAGCTGATCTATCTCAGTGCATTACTAATGCTCTTCACAAATATATGATGTCTTAAAGGCATTTCGCTTCCCTCACTGTATATGTGGCAAAGAGTTGGGTTAAAAGGATGGATTCTGCTAGAAATACCCATCGTTATACAGAGCAAGCACAATTAATAAGGAATCAGTTCACCCACCTTCTTTAATACCTTTCTATAAAAACTGCAGGAAGTGCAAGCAGAAGAGAAGCCGAAAAAGAGGAAATAATAAACATTAAGAAATAACTGTATTATACACTGGTGTGAAGACCCCATTGGGACGTACGCTCAGAGGCTGGGCTATGCTGAACTTGCTGGCAGCAATGGCAAACTAAAACTTCTTTGGGGATCATCAGTCAGGCTGCTGGAAGTCAGGAGTTGCGTTTATGGAGCTGAAGCTTCTGAGCTTACGGGCTCAGAAGAGGTTACCTAGACCTGACACAGTGAAATGATGAGACTGCAAATAAGACAAAGCACATTCCCAGCCAGCTGCTAAGCCATCCTCCTGGGGAGGCCAGAGCTCTCTCATAAGGAACCTTCTGTGGATGAGGTAGCTTGCAATGGCCTCAGATGGAAAAGCTGGGCAGCAACTCTATATGAATCTACAGTTTTAAACTGCTCCTGT
Organism: Strix uralensis; assembly: GCF_047716275.1. Classification (NCBI taxonomy): domain Eukaryota; kingdom Metazoa; phylum Chordata; class Aves; order Strigiformes; family Strigidae; genus Strix; species Strix uralensis. The sequence goes on along the minus strand of NC_133983.1, from coordinate 1,579,316 downwards.
AGAGCTGTCTGTGTAGTCCAAGAGTGGCTCTTCAAACCTTTTTGCACCAGCCTGCTGAATTAAGGAAAAGAATCGATACCATCTCTCTTACACCTCAGGAGGCTGGGTTTTCATGAGACATTAACTCTGAAACCTAAACACTAATTTAAATTCAATGTTTTTAAGGATGTCATTCCTAATCAGCTTTGTAGAAATAGCTAACTGTTGTGGTGTGGAAAGTCAGAGCAAACTATGATGATGCCATTACCTCCTCAACTAATTATTCAGAAGAAAACTGGATGCCATGGAAAATTTAAAAGTAGAGGAATATTCTGCAATAAAAATGTAACCTCATGCAGGGAAACAAGATGAGCAGTGTGTATTAGGAACAGGAGCTAAGTGTCTATTTTCTAGTGATGGGTTGACCTCAGTCAGCAGCCAAACACCCATCCAGCCTCTCTCTCACTCCCCTTTCTTGTAGGATGGGGACAAAATGGAAGAAAGGTGAAAAGACTCATGGATCAAGTTTAATAGGGAAAGCAAAAGCAAAAAGAGGAATTAATTCACTAGTTTGCATTGGCAGGCAGATGTCCAGTCACTGCCTGGGAAGCAGGGTCTCAGCACGTGTAAGCATTGCTTGAGAAGACAAATGCCATGACCATGAATGTACCACCTTCCACCTCCTTTCCTTGAGCTTTTATTGCTGAGCATAATATCATATGGTATGGAATATCCCTCTGATGGGCTGTTCCAGCCATGTCCCTTCCCCATCTCTTGCCCACCTCCAGCCTACTCACTGGAGGAGGGAGCAGAAAAAGCCTGGCCTCTGTGCAAGCACTACTCAGCCACAGCCAAAACACTGGTGCATTATCAACACTGTTTTAGCCACAGATTTAAGCAGAGCACCATACAGGTTGCTATGAAGAAATTTAAGTCCATCCCAGCCAAGATCCATAATAAAATTATTCTTAATATTTAAAGTCAAAGTAGGCTTGAATGCAAAGGATGTTATAAACAACCTACTGCAATTTTCAGCAATTGCATTAGACCTTTATCTTCAAGGCTTGACTCACACATTTGACATCATTAACATTTCAGATATGCTAACCACCTCTGTGCGTTGTTTTTTTTTTTTTTTTTTTGCTTTGTGGCAAAGGGGCAACAAACTGCTGTGTGCACCAAGAAGCTTCCAGGTGCATCTGACGTTCCCATCTGAGAAGTTCACCAGCCATTCTGACATTGGCCCGAACTGTCTCTGCTAAGACACATCAGCAGGTCTCACCTGGTTGAGATTTTCATCTCTTTCACTTGGTTCTGTTTTGAACAAAATTTTCTACCACACGAACAAAGCTCATACGTACAGGAAACCAATAAGCCACAGCTACAGAGCTGTGAAGTCCCTCTTTGATACCTCATGTCCCATTGATAATTACCCCCTAACAGAGTTGGGCATCTAAGAACTGCTGAGCCTTGGTCTGTGGAATGAGCTTGTTAGAAACCACAAACCCCATCATGTTTCACCTGAAGAAAAACCGACTATCATCCAGCCTGACATCTCTATTAGCAAGCCATAGTAGTGTGGGCATTTAGAAATGAAGCAGAGAAACAACTCTGTACTGCATACAAGGCTCAGAAAGGCCATAAGGGAAAGACTAAAATGTAAATGACACATTACTTAATGCACTCAGAAGCTCCAGGATGGAGAGCATTAGAAGAAAAGTGAAGCACCAATCAAAGAAGGTTTCAACCTCTTTAAGGACTGCTAATTGTAATATTGAAAGATGATATCAACAAAAAAAATCACCATTGGTGAACAGATATAACTGCACTTTCTGTAGTGGATTTACATCTATTTATGCCATGGAGATATTTGGCCCTGCAATTCTGTGAGAAGGAGATAGATTTTTGAACTTCATATTTTGAAAATAAGGTCTAAACCCATCACTCATCTCAATGACATTATTCTGGGTTTGCCAAACCTTCCCCACTGAATGTGCTTTTCTGTTATTTGACTAGCTCTGCTTGTGAATACAGGATTATAAGAAAACGAGAAAATCAAAAGATAGGCAGTCTTTCTTAGAAGAGGTTAAAACCCTGCCAAAAATCCACATCTGGGTTTGTGTGATAAAGCCTGACACTGAGTACAAGCCACAAAGTCCAGAGAAAATACATTTGCTTTTAAAACATCTCATGGTGTTTTGTCACTTTTGAATATAACATTCCTGGATATTTAGCTGATGACACTTGCACACTGCTGACTTACTGGCAATGAGATATATTGCTGGCCACCTCTAGGGGCGTTTCATGAAAACCACAATAAACTTTATAGGATCAAAGAGTAGTCCATGCCTGAAAGAGAAAAGCTGTCAGATTTGAGGATACACTGCGACAGGATGTTCTCAGAACTACAGAGCCACTCATCTGTCAGCTGATGAAAGCTGCCTGTCTTGTCTTTTCTTCGCATTCCCCCACACCGTGAATCACTGGACTTCTTCCAGACAGGATGTTCAAAATTAACTGCATCATCCCCTTAATCTTTTGACTCCAAGGGTTAATATCTCAAACTCTCCCCACATGCTTTGCAAGCCCCCACCACCTGGGATCACTTGCCTGGTAGAGACGGTGGATCCTGCAGGACTGCAGAGACATCCTTTCGGCAGCTCAGGAGATGCTGCCATCAGCCCACCTCTTAGATGGTTTCCTCTCAGCCACAGCAGCTACCTCTCTGTCTCCCAAGGTGCCAGAATGCAAGCAAGAAACTCTGCTTTTGGTCTGCTCTTCATGGACCTCCCAGCTGTTACTATACTAATAATTTTTCCCACTGGGGCACAGACTTTTTGGTCTTCTAATTCTGACTATAATCACATTTTATTAGCCAAATTCTCAGTATGTATTCAATGTAATGTGATATTTCTATAGCATTATATATATTACATTGAAGGATGTAAAAAAGCTTTTCACAAGCTATAAACAAGATTTTCTACTTTTTGAGATGGTGCAGTGTCAGCAAGGTGCTGTTAGATGTCACTTCCCATACGTGATCAGAGAAGAAACAATTTGGATCTTTTCCTATTCTAGCATGCCTCAAAAAAGTGGGACAGCCTGACCAGATATCCACAGTCCAGAACTATAAAGCAGCAGCCAAGAGGCAATCAGATTTGAGGTATTCAGAAATTCTGCTGGCCAAAGACAGCAAGCCATGGGCCAAAAGGAGCATTCACACTCTGACCAAGCAAAGGGAGATCCTGTTTCTAAGAATCCTGACATCTCAGCATTCTGCTCATCTACTGCTGACAGATGAAGGGCTGGAATAATGCTGGTAACACTGAAACCATGGTTCAAAGGGCACAGGCAGTTGAAAACATGAAATGCAGATGACTGCCATTCTCTCCAGCTAGTGATCCTGGGTCACTGGTATAGAGGACATGACAGATACAGGGAGGGGAAAAGCAAAAAAAGCAAAAAAAGCCAGATACAAGAAACTGAATGAGGGCAGTGAAGAAATTGGTAGCATTTGTGTTTTGGTAACTTACTGATTACATGTAAGTGAGTTGATATGAACCTACTCTCCCTGCAATTCAGAATTCAAGCCTTTATTCTAGATCTTGAGAAATAAGTAATATTGCCTTTTTTTTCAGTAACTCACTCACTTAATAAAACTCTCCAGAGTAACGTGAAGAAAAAGATTATCAGGATATAAAGAGAAAAATATTTAAAATATACGTAGTCAGCTATTATAATTGCTTATTTGAGTCTGAAAGACAAAGAATAATCTTTTCTTTTCTTTAAGGGGTAAAATTTGCAAATTTTAGCTTGCTTTTACAGGAAATGTCCTGGATAGCTCACAAAAAAAGCCCAACATCACTTAAAAAGTGAAGATCATATAGCACCCCACTCCTGTATCTTCCTTTCAAACCAGTCACCAGTTTCTAGTTTTTATGTAATTTCTTAAAAAAAACCCAACTTTCTTCTGTGCACAAATATTGATTATTCATTAGATGTTTTTTGTCTCTGGGCATTGAGCAGCCTTTTGCTGAATAGAGTAGGAGTGCATGCAACTTCAGTGGAAAGGCTTAATTTCCAACCTCTCCCTACGATATTTACTGCAAGTGGTGAGACATAAGAAAAAGGAAATTGCTGATGTTTATTGTTTTATACTGTGTAAAGGATTCATTGTTTTGCTCAGCAGCTTGAGTACTTTACAGGTAGGAAAGGGTCTCCCTCTCAAGATTGAACACTACTTTTCTTTCATCCACGTCATGTGAGTGGATGTAAATAGAATAAAAATACATGTGAGTTTTCTACTCACATCATCATAATCGCCTGAAGACACCAAAAGTTTGAGAAATCTCCCCCCTTTTGAATTTACTGCAGATATACAATTCTGTGCAGTAATCAGCAATTTCCTCAATTTCTTGCTGGAGGCAGTTATCACAATTACCTTTTCCCACACTTCTAAACAAAAACAATAGTAAATTGCCATCTAGGGAACTCCGAATGCAAGAAACACCAACAATTTTGGCAGTACTCCCATCTAAATCATAAAAGTTTTAGCAACATGGCACCACTCCTTTAAAGAAGAAACCTTCATCAAATGCCTGCTGCTGACTTAACGGTGACTTTCCACTTACCAGCAAAAAAACCACAACAGTTTAAAACGCCTTGGAAATTGCTGAATCCACTCCCACATAATAACAGAGATTCACACAGTGAATGACAGCTGGGAAAAAATATTGAAGAGTTCTAGAAATGCTTGTATTTTCACTTTGGTTGTCAAAACTGCTGTTTGCAATAGCAGCTATAGCATCCGGTTTATCTTCTCACTTCAATATTCCTTTTCAGTAGGTGCTTAAAAGATTTTGAAATTCATTCTACAAGCAGGCCAGAGTCCCTGCTGACATCGCTGCCTTCGTGCTAAGAGACCCTTGGCTAGAAGCTGGAAGCCAGCAGACCCTTCTCACAGGATGCTTGGTTTCCCTAAATCCCTTCACTTCTGTGGCCGTTCTCCTGCCCGCAAAATGTGACACAATCCTCCTCCCTTCCTCCATGTGGAAAGGAATGATACTTTGAGAGGTAAATATAATTATGATGTATCATTAATATTGCTGAATCTCTCACATTTGCAGCTAAACTGAACAGGAAAGTGATTATCTCCTTGGTTTAACTAGTGACTTGTGCTGCTACCCTCTTTCCTTCAAAAAATAAAGTTGTACTGGACTGCAGAATCTGCCTCTCGGAGAGCAGTATTCATATGACATAGCACTTAACTCTCTTATGATAATCCTACTGAAACCAATTGGTTTACTTGATTTATATGCCCGTATTTGCACAACAAAGGGGTTGCAAAAGCTTGTATCAAAGATATGGTATGGCATTACTTGCAAATAAGAACTCTCACTGCCCCAGGCAAGTTAACTGATTAGGAAATGCAAATTTGGTGAGTGAAAGTTCCAGGAGGGAAAGAAATGATCTAAGGAGCATCAGAAAGCCTGGGGCTGTGGGAGAAGGATATGTGCTATACAGTGTGTTGCCTTCTATCAGCTGGACACCACGGAACAGAAAGCTCTGCTCTCAGAAGTGTGCACACCACATGCCTGAGTTTCACTCGTGCACTCAGGATCCCTTGGCCAGGATTAGACAATGAGATTCTGGCTCCACTGAAGTCAGTTGTCTCATCTAGGGATCTTAAGACAGCCAAAAACTCTGCCAGCATTTCTGATTACTTGCTAACAAACACATAAGCAAAGCAGGTCATACTACAATCCTATATGGTAACTGAGATCCTGCGTGAGAGCGGACAAAGGCTCAATATAAACCTTTGTGCTGTGGTTTAGTCCAATACGTAGAGACTGATGATTCCTCTCTCACTGTGACCTTAAAAAGTAAGATGAGGTCACAGAGAGTGGTACTTCCTGCTCCCATTAACATCCTGCAGCTTTTTCAGTTGTCCTACTTCAGGTATTTAATGTTATTTAAAGTACCCATGATGGCAGTATCAGCTGACTCTGTCATAGCATCACATACACGTGCTGTCATAACACATCTCAGCAGCTGTGCAATACAGAGACATCAGCTTGCTCTGATCAAATGAAGCTCCCTAGAAGAAGCAAGCAATTTAAGTTTGCTTCTCTGAATTTATCGGAGATATTAAATGGGCTGAATTTTGTGGTATTCAAGATTTAAAAAGTACATAGATGGGATGTAACAGCTGTCCCTTGATTTCATTCTTTCCCATACTTTGCAATCTTCTCAATTTATCTACCGTACCTGAAAGTAATTTGGGTTTTAACCACCACAACTCAGACTTCCTTCTGTAATATTTTTTTCTGTCATTACTCAGTTTTTGGCATACGCTTTCACCTCCTGCCTCTTTGCTCCACCACCACCTTCTCTCAACATCTCTTTCCCTTTCTTCTTACACACTTTCAATCTTTTCTTTACTGTGGTTATTGAGGGATTCTGTTACTGTCTCTGTAAAGCTACAGGGTCTGACACCCCTCTCAGACTACTTCTGCTAGTGTAGCTCCATGTGACATAAAGGGTTCTCACTTTACACAAATGCAGGAGGAGAATGAAATCTCCAGTTTATAAATCCTCCAAGTACAAACAGGCTCAGTTATGGCAGGACATTCCTTTTCTTTCAGGAAGGTCTTGAAATCATATTTATGAAAATATAATATGGTTTAGGATGCTGGGCTCATTATGCATATTTTTATACTAAAATTCACACACAAGTGTTCAAGAATAAGAACCTGCCTAGTACCTTTCTCAGAAGGAGAAGGCAAACATGCTACAAAAAGGGGTGACATAATTTTGGCTACCAAACCCATCATTCTTTAAAATTCTCACCAAAGAACAATTTTTCAACTGATTTTACAGTGAGTGTAAACATCTTTCCCTTTGTGTTCTTTCAACTCTGCTCAGTACCTTAGGCTTTCCTCACCTCTGTGCCTTATTTCAGTATCACGTGCTACAGGCCGAGGCATCTTCGGACACAGGCAAGCAGTGATTTTCTTTCTTCTTTTTCTGGATGTGTTTCTTCTGCACCCTAGAAAAAGAGAATATTTCATTTGCATAGTTCTCTCTTCTCACTCACAGTGCAAGCTTTCATATTTAGCATAGAGATTTTTTTCCTAAACCTGATTCATCGGGGCATATTTTTACTAATCCAATTCAGCAAATAATAATTTTATCAGAACTGCCCTTTAGAAAGAGCTTCTGGAAATTGCTTTGTAACTCATTTGAAAAATGTGCACAGATAGAAGGATTTTTCCAAACAGGAAGACTTCATCTCTCATTAAAAAAACCACAAAACCAACACAATAGCTAACATTGCTACCTCTACTATAATGCATGTTTTCTGTACCATAGGTAAAAATTCAGCATCTTACAAGAAACTATCTCTTACATCAAACCTCTTTTCAGGAGCGTGCCTTTCCCTTACAGCTGTTGTCAGGATTTAAGGCACCTGACTAATGGGAAAAGGGGACGTTCTAAAATCAGCAGTGTGCATGTCACACGGACAAACACACGCGCATACATTTCTTCTGCTCTTGGGTCTGCTTCCGATACTTGTCTCACAAACTAACGGCATTTAGATTTTTGCAAATCCAGCACACCACGGTTCACAAAAAGCTTGCCATTTCTCTGCTGGCTGGATTTTTATAGCATATACTGCCATGGTACCTAAGGGGTGTGTAGGTGATGGAAGTACATCATCCTAAAGTCTCAGTCTCCACTGCCCGTTCTTTATTTTTCTTAGTATGAAATAAAATAGCACAAGATTTAATAAACTGGTGCAAATTTGATTATTTTTGCATGGGTTTGACTTTGATCAAGATATTAAAGTACTAGCATGCTAATTAATGAAGACAAACCAATTCCAAATCACAATGGATCCAGCTTGAGCAAACAGCAGCACGAAGAATGCTGAGGTTGTAAGAATTAAAAGATAATTGAAGAGGCGTTGGCTTACGCCTTAGTCATGGACTGAAAATGTCATTAAACAAATCATCAAACCCCCTATAAATAACTCTGTCATTATTTTTCAGGGACATTGTCAGGTCTCTCAGTTTCAGCTCTGCTCAGTTGCTTGTTTTTCTTCCTTAGCAGAACAGAGACTGAAATATTTACTAGATTATTTAAATGTTATTTTATAGGCCACTGTATATAGAAAGGGTAATGTTTTCAGCATACAGCTTACGGAATAGCAAGAAAACTTTAATGTGGTGAAAAATGAGCTAATTTTGAAACAACAGAATAATGAGGAAAAAAAAAAGCATGTCTGGTTCCAACATGAAGTAAAATTCAGATAAAAAATGGGAGGTAACCACTGTTGTTATGCTTATACAATCAAACCCAGAATTTAGCACAGGGTATTTGATTCTGCCATCAAAATATTACTTCATTTCTTTATAGCACTAAAACACATCGGGATGTAGCCTCACTTTGACATCCATGGTATACATAGCTCATTAATACCAACTTCTGGCTACTCAGCACAGTCACATCCATCACCCTTGTACTCCGCAAGATGACCCATGTCCTTAATTGCCAAAAACAAACGCAGGGATAACTAACCACACGAGCGACATTCACTTGGCTTTTCATAGAGCTAACCGGCAGGTTCAAATCAGTGTATTTAAGGTGCAAGGCGCTCCCTCGCCTGCCAGGACAGCTGTTCTGAGGGGCCAGACATTGCAGCAGGCCGGAGGGTCGTGCCAGAGGACGGGGACTCGTCAGCCGTGACCTGAGCACACTGCTGTGGGGAGCTCTGCGGCTAAACCCGCCCGGTGTGTGTATTCAGACGGCCTAGGCCTTCGAGACACCCCCGTGCCAGGGCTCTGCCCGCAGGGCCGAGGCTGCTGTGCTGGGAGGGGGTGGCAGCCGCAAGGCCCTGCCCAGGGCCTAGTCCGAAAGCAAGCCGGAGCCTGTCCCCTGCCGTAAAGGGGGACACCCGCCAGCACGGACACAAGGCCGCGCCAGGGCCGGGGCTCGGCAGCTCGCAGCCTGACGCCTCGCTTCCCCTCCCCTCGCCCGGCGCGGCTGTGAGGGGGACCCCGACCCCCGCGCCGGGCACGGGGCGCGGCGGCGCGGGCGGAGGCGGGCGGTCCCACGGCGCATGCGCGGCGGGAGGGGCCCGGTTGGCTGGGCGGGAGCCGCGGGGCACGGCGGCCGCTCCGGTGCCCGCTCGCCCGGCCATGTCTGAGGCGTATTTCCCTGTGGGCCCCGGGCTGGGCCTGGAGGAGAACTTCCTGTCGCTGGATGACATCCTGATGTCGCAGGAGAAGCTGCCGGGCCGCGCCGAGAGCAGCCTGCCGCGCCTGGCCTTCGCGTTGGGCCAGGGGGCCGGCCCTGGCGACGCCATCCCGGAGGTGACCGGCGGGGGGGGGGGGGGAACTACGACTCCCAGCAGCCACCTCGCGGGGCGGCGCGGCGCGGGCGGCGGGCGCGGGGGCGCGGGGGCCGCTGGGAGCTGTAGGCCCGGGCCGGGCCTGTGGGGGCTCGGGGGCCGCCCGGCGCGCCTCTTTCCGCGCGGCCAGGCCCCGGCGGTGCTCAATTTTTGGGGTCACTGCAAGGAAATTTATGCTCCTACCTGCTTTTTAAGTGCAGTAACAGCATCGATTAAAAAAGAAATCCACTTTCAGAGCCTTGCAGTAATAATTAATGCCTCTAAAGTGTGTCTGGTTAATATTACAATTACAGTAGGCTGTTCTGAAAACAAAATTGACTCTTTCTAATACTGAATCTTCATTAATAAAGTTCACTGTCTGTCTTTGGGGTTGCTTTACTCATATTTTCATGGCAAGGACAACTTTTGTTCTTTCTCATTCATGCAGGGATCAAAGCTGGAAATACCTCTGTGGCTTGCTAAAGGTCTACATGACAGCAAAAGAAGAATAATTTCTGTGGAACTGCCAAAGATTTACAGGGAAGCCTGGAGGACAGTGTTCAGCGCTGATGCCAATGTGGTCGATCTCCATAAAATGGGGCCATACTACTATGGATTTGGCTCCCAGCTCCTGAATTTTGACAATCCAGAGAATCCTGAGATAGCTCAGACTATCCTGCAGGCAAGTAACTGAACTAAGTCTTGAAATTTGGTTCTACATTTTTCCATCTTCCTCTTGTTCCTAGCAGCTCATCAGACAGGAACAATATCCTGTTTTAATCCAAATGACTTCTGGATTGAATATGGATTTCTAGATAAAGATGTAGGATGACCCTTTTGGCTACCACACCGTCTAATGGTGGAAGCCTCAAGTCTGCACCCAGCAGTGTGATTTTTAGCTTGGAGTTTCCACACTATAAATATGGTATTTCATAAAATCTTGTAAAACAGGTAAGATTATTTAATTGTGCCCGTGCTGCAAGGCAGAATTAATTCACCCTCTATTATTTCTGGTTTTCTACTCTGTTTTTAAAACTGTAGTGATGAGAATGCACACTCCTCTAGGCAATCTGTTTCAGTGCTTCGCCATCCTAATCTTAGGTTTCCTCTAATGTCTAAACTAAAGCTCCTTTGCAGCAATACAAGCCCTGTTCTGTTTGTCTCATACACAGTAAACAGATCATTCTCTTCCTTCCTGCAGCAGTCCCAGTTCATTTGGTATCTCTTCATGGGTCATGCTTTCTAACCTCCAATTGTCCTTACTGTGCACTGCTGATATCTTTACAGTTGATCTGCATCCACTGTGACATGCAGTGCCCTGAAGTCTCCTGCTCAGGACTTGTGCTGATGTAAACAAAAAGATTACTTTGTGACTTTTGTAGGCCATGATGCTCTTTGCTCATCTTGTTTTTCACAATAGTGACATTGATACGCGTTCGGTTTACAGTCCACGGTAAGACAGTACAGATTCTATACCCAGACAATCGTTCCTCTTCCAGCATTTGTACAGTTCCCTATTTCTTCCTTAATGTAAAACCTTACATTAGTCCCAGCTGAATTACATCCTGTTGTTTTCCCACTTTCTCTCTAATTTGTTGATTATGAATTAAAGAGTTCTGCAACATGCTTGCAGTCATCCCTCCTCCTTCTGCATGTTGTTTGCTAATCTAATAAACATAACTTTGGTTCCTTTAGTAAGTGTATTAATATATCAAAAAGTACTTGGTTCCAGATAGACCTCTGTTGAACTCCGCTCGATATGTTCTTCCCTCCTGACAGGAGCTGTGGATAGTTGTCTTTACGGACCACCTACGTGTGTTTAGCCAAACCTTGCAAGAATGTCCCATGGCAGATACCTGTCTGCTGCTTTTTCTCCCTTTGTAGGGCCTAGCATCCTGCTGTCATAGGAAGCTAGGCTGGTGTCTCAAAGTTTGTTCTTGGCAAGTCCATGTTGGCTGCTACTCTTCACTCTGTTTTCTTGCAGAAGTTTATGTATAGTTTATTTGTTCCAGTATGTTTCCAGGAATTGATACTCATGGATTTAATTCCCTGGCTCTTCCTCCCTCTCCATCTCCCCTTTCTCTTTTAAAAGATAGATACCATCTTTGCCAGCTTCCGGACTTCTGTGCTGTTTGAGCTTTTAAAGATAACCACTAACAGCTTTGAGATTTCTTCAGCAAGCTCTCTAAGTAGTCTGGGATGATTGTTATTGGCTTTTTTTTTCTTCTTTTTTTTTTTTTTCCTCTGCTCTTTAAATGAGGGCTGATGCGGCGAGGCTTTAAAGCACTGCTGCTTTCTTGGAGTTGTCCACTGAAAGCTTGCTTTCTGCATTGAGGAGGTGACCACACCTTTCCTTGTCTTTTCTCTTTCTGCTAATGGACATCTTGGGAAAAAACCCGCATTAGCATGCATTACTTGTTGACAGAAAAATCAAAGCATGCAAGGTATGCCTTCTCTTTATTAAAAGCAAACAAGAGGGGAGTTATGCTGACTTAAAAAGTAAACAGAACACCAAAAATACTTCGTCTCCCAAATATTCAGGAACTATAAATGTGGAGTATAACTATTCAGTGTCAAAGGCAAAATGAGAGTTATTAATTTATAACATATTTATTCTGTAAGTAAATCTCTAAAATACTACAGTTCTGATGATTCTGGAATCAGCTTCTGAAATAACAAAGCACAGTTTTCAAAGAGTTTTGACCCTCTTTTCTTTATTCCCAAAAGCAAAGGTAGGGAGGGAAGTAAAAATCCTTAAATATGTCTTGTTGCTTAGCTTTCTAAAATGTTACCTATTAGTTGTAGATTTGGTTTTTTGACTTTTTTGGTGGCTAAGTGTTTTTTCAGCATACTGAATGCTTAACAGTGGCTGTGTTTGGCTTAACTTCCCAGGCCGTTCGCAAGTTGCAGCTTGTATGTTCCTGCAGCAGTTGCTGTGGCATGAAATTCATTCCACCCTCTCTAAAGCAATAATTGCTTGTGAAGTGAGATGGAATAGATTGTAATTGTGTTATACCCTGTGGTCTGCTCAAGCCTGTCATTAGGAAGCAGCCAAAATCTAATTCTGTTCTTGCTTCCCATCCAGTGTATCAGGCACTTGCTCTCCCAGCTCAGACAGGAAATGGTTTGTCTTTGTATCCAGGATTAATAAGTGCTGTGCTGTTTGCAGACCCTTGACTAGTTGTCAACTAGAGCCTACACTTTTGCTTTTCAGTCTTGAAAGCTCAGGCTTCTAGCATTTGTGCTGAAGAAACCCCTGTGTTACTTGTCAGTAATTCTGCTTATCTTTGTTAGACGTTTATTAGCCGTTTCCGTCGTATCATGGACTCCTCTCAGAATGCCTACAACGAAGACACATCAGCGCTGGTGGCTCGGCTGGATGAACTGGAGCGAGCCTTATTTCGAGCTGGCCAGAAAGGGCTGAATGACTTCCAATGCTGGGAAAAGGGACAGGCTTCTCAAATCAGAGCTTCCAGTCTGGTCCAGAATTACGGGAAAAGAAAGTTCACAGATGTGGATGGTTGAAAGCCTTGAAGAACATGGTGCTACAGTGGGGGACACTGAGAGGTTTACAGTCTGTCTGCCACAGAAGAGCAAGATGAATCAGCTTTGGGGAAGGACAGGCTTCCTGATCATTAATGGGAATTCTTCTCTGTAACATTTTTGGATTACACTAGTGCAAATTTTAAAAGCAGGCAGCAAGGGTATAAAAAATAGATGGCCTCACATCACTGGATAGCTTTACAGCTTACCCATACAACTCCTGAGGATTTTCAGTTAAAGTGTTTTCTAGGTGGCTGAAAGGGTATGACAGGGTTTTCTAAAAGGGTAATTAACATTTATTATTCCTTATCTTCCAAATTGATATTTACAGTACCGGATCTTTTGGGAGAAAAGTGTAATTCTCTGTATTTCATCTTGCCCTTCTCATTCCAACCTCCTGGGAACAGCTGTCGCTGACCCCCAGTGATGTGGAAAAAAGTGTGTCACAAACTGCATTGAATTTTTCCCATTTCTTATACATTGAGGTGCAACAGGTACTCTTTGTGATGCAGGAATGTTTTTCTTTGCTGACTTTTGTACACAGTGTTAATGCCTTGGAGAAAAACACCTCCTCCACCATGTAGCAAGCGAAGTGGGTGTGCAAGTCTCATCCTCGCTCTCTCTTTTGGCCCTTGCGGGGTTGATGCTGCATGGGATGGAGAATGTTTGATGTGAGGGGCTTTTGTGATGGATGTGTCTCTGTGATGGGTGTTAAGCTCCTCTGCTTGTTTTATGGAGGAGGCAACAGAAGGCAACAAAGAGTTAGTCTGGACTGGATCAGAAGCAGCAACTTTAATGGAAACTCTCCCCGATTCTCAACCTCTGAGCCATCTGTTTTCCCATGAGAAATTCTTCTGATTACTGAATTTGGTTAGTAGAAGGGACAGAGCAAGCTGAGTTTCCTTCCTTCTGATCCATCTAAATGATCCTAGTAAATGTCATTCTTGCCAGTAGTAGTGACTGGAGTTGGAACCTGCTGAACAGCACAGTGGTTATCATCCTGTGTGGATGCCCTAAAAACTAAATTATCTGAAGTCCCATTGGATTGGAGATAGAAAACAGATGGTTATCTCTGTAGGATGTGGTTCGCATGGTCATCAGGATGATTGTCCTTTGGAAGCAGGTATTAGACATCTTATGGGTGCTTCTAATCATCTGTAGAAGCTGGACCTTGCAGAGTACCTAAGTGGAGGAGCCAGATCGTAATGATACCGAGCGCTTCCTCTTCTGTGGGAATCGCTGGGAAGTGACAGCCAGATCCAAGTCTTGGAGTTGTTGTTACTGGCCTTTCAGGTGCACCTGGATATTGGATACTTCAAACTGGAAACCTGAGTACAAAGAGTGTGTGGCCGTTGGCCAGAGGAGTGAAAGCTCTGCCTCTGGAGGTGGTGAGAGGGGGCAGCGTGCTGGCTTCGCAAGCACCTTGGCATCTTCGCCTCAACTGCACGGGGCACAGGAGACCAATTGGAAGCTGTGCCTGGCAAAGTACTTCAAGTACATGCAAGATCAAATGCTGCTGCACTTCATGAGTTAATGGCACACAATAGCCTATGCATTTTGGTGGAGCTTTTGTCTATTGTCTGTTTCTGGATTTTTATGTTGAATAAATATTTTGTAAGGGGACGCTTGTAATGTAAAATGTGTGTTGTGAATTGCTCTGCAGCAGTAAAATTAGTCACAGATTGGAAAGTGCAGGTCTCTACAAAACTGTGGCTGTGATAGATAATTCATTCCTGCTTATATCATTCCTCTTCTCTTACAGGTAATGTGGTCAGGAGCTACATTCGAGCAGTCATGTGAGTGTAGAAGTAGTTCCTGTCTGACTTATCCACGTGGGTAATAGCTGGTTGCTCAAGTTGTGGGAGAGACACTACCAACCAATCAATAAGCTATTGATTTTATAAATTGCATTTTTATGAAACACAAGATGGATGGAGGTGATTCCATGTTACCTCAGCTTTGTTGTAGAGGGGTGGGTAGTGGGTGGAAGCTGGCTGTCTCTACTCGTACCCTCCTGCTCCAAGTGCTGTAGCATAGACTCATGTAGCGTGTCAGAGCTGCAAGGGATGCAGGTCTAAGTCATCTCTGATAAGAACCGTTTTTGAGTTGGAAGGATTATTTTGATGAGATGGTGGCTTTCAGATCCAGTTGGGTTATAACCAAAATCACTAGTTCCATCAATTTCTGGACTGATTTTGGTGACTATCTCAACTCATTTTCCTACATTTGTAAGACCGTTTTTCTTCTCTACTGCTGGGTGCAAAGTTCAAGCAGACGGCTGCTCATTTGCCAACATTTTGTGCAGCTACTTTCAGAGTGGGGAGAAAAAAAATCCCTGAAGTAGTCCTCAATGTCACTGGCTTTTTGTAAGTAGGCAACGTCACTTTTAGTAACCCTGAGTATTTAGGAATAAACACCAGTAAGACCCTTAAAAAATCTAATCCTGTGATTTTAAATTACAGTGTTTGGTTAGTAGATTTGATATTCTGTTGATATTTTTTTGTTTGTTTTTTCTTTGCTGGCTGGAATGCCTTTTTTTCTGTCCAGAAATACAACAAAAGAGTGCTCTGTACTTTTTATGAACACAAACTATGATTGCACCACAGAAAGCTGTAAGTTAGAAGAGTTTGAACTTGTGTATTTTCAGCATGGCACAATAAATCTTCATTACAGAACTACAAAAGAGGTCTGAAAAGGACTTTGAAGTGTAATTTCTCCCCATGTCCCTCAGCTTTTAAACTGGAGGACTACTGATATTTATGAGAAATCAGTCCATCGACACATTTTACAGTATTGCCACAGTGGTTTTCATTGCAATCAAATAAAAAATATGTGAAACTTCAGATGCTGATTAGTTATGTGTTTACATCAGAATATTTGTTTGGGTTTTAATGGCCTGGTTTTGAATAGAGGTATGCGCTGACCTAGCCCAGTCCTTCCCCTAGAGCAAGGAGTTGGACTTGATCCTTATGGGTCCCTTTCAACTTGAGATATTCCGTGATTCGCCCTGTCTAACCCGTCTCAGGATGGTGTTTGGCAGCCAGGCCTTTAGAAGCTGCCTCTGCAGCAGGACCCACAGCCTCCCTAGGCAGTCTGTTCGCCTGCCCAGCTGCAGTGGATGACGAACCTGCATGTTAACTGATACAGCAGAAAACATGGTCAGTCAGGGTTCCTGGTGGTGAATTCCTGTTGGAATGGATAGTAAAACTGAAAAATCTCCTCACCTAAATTTTACATTAACTTTTTGTAAAACTCAGTTCCTCTTGTTTATCTCTTCTATGCATTTTTTTTCAAGCAGGTGAGGCAGCTGTGGAGATTTGACCCCCAGTTAAATACAAAGAGCACACACACACTTTCTCACCTACTTAAATTACCTTTTCACAAAACATTAATGTTTCTTCCTTGGTCTCCTTTGCTCTAAACAATGTCTTAGTTTGTCCTCTGGCATTGATTTATTTTTGGTCAGCAGAATGAAGTAGCTGATTGCTTCTGCAAGCCTGGAAGCAATAGGTGGTGTCATTCAGACCAACGGCAACCAGGAGCAGGAGCAGCAAGAAATTTTTCAGAACTGACGTACTGTAACACCACATATTATTTTTATGAGAGAAACACTGGCACCTAACTGAGTTAGGAGCACAAGCCTTTCTGATCAGTGATTTTCTAGCCATTTTTTGGTGACCAGCTATTACAAGAGCTTCATTCAAAATTTTAATTGAACCAGTTTCTTAACAGAGATGTGATGTAATTCAGTAAAGGCACAGTGTGAATGCTTTCTTCACACAGAGCTGCTTCTGTCCCCAGATGTGCTTTTTATAAAACATATTGTCTGGTAGCACAGCATATGGCTCTGGAGTTCATGTTGGTTTTTTAAAAGAAATAAGCTATTCATCTGGCACTGCCTCTGCTTGGCGGGAGGCAACTCAAAGCTGTTCCTTGCCTCAGTTTCCTTTTCTGACAAACGAAGGTAATGCTCTCTTATTAAGAGTGTCTTTTGTCCTCTGGGCTGTAGGCAGTGTCTCTGTCACAGCAGATGCACCAGCCAGGTTTTCCCAACTCTACTGCATCTGCCAGAGCACAGATACTTACTTGGTAAGTGCTTGTCAGAGCTAAAAGATTCCCCTTTTTGGAAGTCACTGTGGTTTCCTTGATAAGTTCCATTAAAACCTTACTGCTAAGCTTCTTCAAGACTGCCACATATGTGATAACTTATAAAGATAAAAGAAGTGCTTTTCCCACTCTCTGACCTTCTCTCCTACCTGAACAGCCACTTGACCCTGCAGAGAGTAGCCAAGCGTGCAGTGCTAAGCCCATGTTTCTCCTGTTTCCCTGATCTTACCTGCTCAGAAGTGCTTTTGCTAGAGTTGACAGCAGCCTGAGCACTAAATGCTGAGCAGAACTGTCAGTGGGACTTTGTGCAAAATCTGGTGGAAGGGTGACTGATTGCCCTGGTTTCATCATCTCACACAAGTGAGTAACGGGGGAAGACCATGCACACTTTCAACTTAGGTCTGATGGTTTTGCTTTGCGAGACTGGCTTTGGGAGCTGAACTCTAGTGGGTGTAACATGCTTTTCTGTGCTTTGTGCTGGTGGGGCAATGTGATTCAAGTCTGGGCCAGGCAGATGCTGCTTTGAAAGAAGCTATTCCAGTTTGGGCTTCCCTTGAATGTGTCTCCTGGGTGAAGACCATCTGAGTACTTGCCTTGAGTTCTATCTTCTACTGTAGTGTTGCTGACTCAGAGTTGCTTCTTACATCTAGACCCAGGAGGCTTTTGGGTGTGGGAACATCCTGATGGACTTTGTTTTGGAACTAAACCTGACATGGTGTCAGCAGGACAATGGGGATGTCATGTGCACGTCGCTGTGGAGAGGTTGCCAACCTACTGCCTCTGGGCTGGAGCTGAACATACATGTTACTAGTGTATTGAGTTTTTATCTAGTTTATCGTGCACAAACCCAATGTGCACAAACCAATGTGATCTCTTCACCACTAAGATACTTCTGCAATGAATTGGGGTCAGTGAAGCTGGAAGCTTCATGTTCCACTCTCTGCTCAAACAATATCGTCGTCTCAGCCTACCTTAGATACAGAGTCACGTTGCAGCTTTATACCCTGCTGGTGTTATGCAGTTTTAGAGACACTGTCTTGCTCCTTTTCTGCCCAAGTCTGCAGTAACCTCTGCTGTGGGCTGAAGTGCACGTTCGGTTTTCCCAGTAGTTCCTAGGAGGGTTTGAAACGATGTCCACAGGAAGGCCGTGGCCTGGGAGGGCCTGTGTGTGCACTGCTTGTCAGCAGCCAGGAGAGGGGGCACTGAGCTCAAGACATTGTTTTTGTGCAGGTCCTACAGTAACTGCTTTAAGGTTGTAGATAGCCAGAATCCTATTTGGCCTGTGAGATCAAACGAGGTGTCTCAGTGACTTTCTGTTGTATCTGCCAGGCGAAAACACAAGTCAAGTGAGATTCAAGGCAGAGTTTAGGTTGCGCTGCCTTGTCCTAGATCTGAGCAGACAAGAAGAGTGGATATGGTTGGCAGAGGCAATGAAAACGAAGTATTACTGATTGCTGTGTAAGGAGGGAAGTGGTGAGAAAGCTGCCAAGAAAGAGTAGCAGAGGAGGAGATGGACTGACACTTGGCTGTGCCACTTCAGTCGATGTGAGATGTGCTGGGTACGCCCCGAGCGGGTGCGGACGCGCCTGGTGCTGCAGCAGTCAGTGCCCTGCGGGGTCCTGGGGCACTGCGGGGGGCTGCGGGAGTCAGCGCCCTGGGTCCTGCTGCCTTCTCCTTCACAAAGTGTTACTTGCTTATTCCTCAGCTGAAACGCCAGAGAAATGGAGTTAGGATGGAGTGTGTATGTGTTTAAAGGCTGTGATGCACAGAGATCAGAGAGACAGGAGACCAGCAGGTCGTCCGCAGCTCTGTTCTCTGTCTGCCAGCCTGAGTCCAGTGCTCAACATGTACCATGCAGAAATTCAGAGCCCTTCTGCAAGGGACAAATTTGCCATCCTGGCTGTGGTGGATGGAGCTGTGGCTGGTCCCATTTCTACAATACATCCTCATGAATTTGTTGGGCCAGTGAGAGACAGGGAGAAGTAAAGTTGCATCTCTCCTCCCCACCACTTGTCGGAGGGAGCTCTATCGGAAGGAGCTGCCAAGGAGCAAGAAAAACAGCCATGGAGAAGTTGCCACCCACAGTAGCCCTGGAAGCATCTGGCCATGGGAACAGTGTGCCAGGGAAGGCAGCCAGCTGCAGGGAGCAAGGCAGGGGGTGGCAGCCGCTGTGGTCCCTTTGGGTCTGCTCGGGCAGGAGACAAGAGGTGGGAAGAGACGATGGGAAACAGAGCAGGAAGGGAGAGGGGGCATATCTGGAGGCTCTCAGGAAGCAGGTCAGCATTCAGTATGGTTCTCCCTCATTTGAAGGGGTCCTGAAGTGCCTCCACTTACCATTGTAAACAGTGTAACATCTCAGGAAACAAACTGCAGGACCACTTCCAGGCTGCGCATCATGGCATGGTTTGAGACCAAAGGTTGGGGTGAAGAGAGCTGGAGGTGTGTGGGGAGGTAAAGGAGAGGAGGAGGAGGAGATGGGAGCTAGAGAGGGACCTCAGGGAGTGAGAAAGAACCCAGACAGGGCTTGAGACAAGGCTTGATGACAAGAGGGAAGAGGAAGACCATGAGCTTCCACCTTCCCTGGACACTGTTTCCATTGAGTATGCTTAATGGGTTTTGCTTCACAGCAGAAATTGCTCGTGGGAACCTCTTCTTCCTTGGGTGCTGAGGGCTGGCCAGGCTTTCCTGTGCAGGTGCCAGGCTTGCTGGGAGCCCAGCAGAGCTGACCCCGCGACACTGCTCTTGGGGGGGCTGAGTGGCACAAACTGCAGCACACTGCTGCTGCCGGACCACTCCTCGGCTGTTGCGGAAAATTACAAGGGGCGGCACAGCCCCAAAAAGCCGAGGCATTTGTTCTGGTTTTCAAAACACTTCATTAATGTCATTGACAATATCAGCAGGTTCCTGAGATTAGCATGCTTCTATTTTTGAAGAGTTATTTCTCATGGCAGGCTGCCGAGCAGTGCCAGCAGCCTTAGTATCCTTTCTATCTGGATTGGCAGGACACACTGTGGTCTTTTGCCTTTCGTTAGCCTTTGTGAAGCCACATAGCTGCAGCTTTTCACAATGCTCCCCCACACCCTGGGGGAAACGTACCTTCTTCACATTTTCCAGCTAGCCCTGTGGCAAGGCAGAAATCCCTTGTGTTTTAGGACAGAAGCCACTTTTGCTCCAGGTGCTGGGTTGCAGGCAAGGCACGGGCAGCACCTGGGCTGAGCAGGGTTTGGGGTGCGAGGAGCACGTGGGGACATGGGAGAATCTTGTGGAGTGCAGCGTGTGCTGCCTCAGGGTGCTCCGTGTCTGGGCGTAGGTCTAGGTGTGGAGTTTCAGGCACTGCTTCTCAGGGGAACAGTGCATCGTACTGATGGAACAGGTGAGGGATGTGGCTGTCTCAGTGCTTGTTCCTGGGCAGGGCTGCAGCTGCAGCATTGCATCCCGCTGTCAGGATGTGGCATGGCTGGAGTCATGGAGAAAGCAGCCGGCATTCGCTGGGGGAAGGTGAGATTCCCCTGCTCATCAGCTCAGCCCCCTTGGAAACACAAACCATGGGGCCTGCTTCTCCCCAGCTCCAGCTGGAAGGTGTGGGAGCACAGCAGCACCCCAGGACCAAACCCCCATCATAATGATATTCTCTCCTAAGTGTGTCTTTAATGCCTGGTGTTGTGATATCAGGGCTGTGCTTGAGTCATGGCACTCAAATGCATTATGAACTGCTCTTGCCCCTGTTTCAGGCTCAGGTTCTCGTTGACAACTCTGCATTAAAAGCATTTTACTTTCAATTAGCCTGTGAAATGGAGGGGGGACCGCAAGGGTGAAGATTGCTTTAAAGCTTGGAAGCCATCTTCTGTTTATGGTGGGATACTGTAAGATCAGAGAAAAATAGCTCTCCGTAAGAAATCGCAGTTTGCCTGCAGGTGAGCTTAAGAAACTGCAACACTAAAGACAGTCCCAGCCTGACCCCCCTCCAGATTTCTCTGTGCTTAGAAACAGGCAGTGGTAAGGAGATGCCTCCTGAAGGTCGTGATGGTACTGTTCCATCTCCGTTGTGATGCTGCAATACAAAGAAAACGTGGCAAAAAGCAAATGGAGATTGCAGAAGCCCAACCTATGCTCTCAGCTTGGGTGGCTTATTAAAGCTGGGCCTGTCTCTAGCTGTCCTGTTGGTCCCTTGAGGGCTCTGGGTTCTCCCCAGATAAAGCAGAAGCATGAGGAGGATTATGACAAATCCTCACAAACAGAAGGTTTTTGCTGGGCATAAAAGGAAAAATTTTTCCCGGACTTCAGACCAAGAAGCTGCCAAATGCTTAGGATACAGTGTGACTTTTTTTCTCAGGCATTAGAGCAAAAGGGGGGTGAGGAGATGACCACATGACAACATAGTCCTGTAGCTGGGGGCTTGGCAGTGATGCACTTGAGAGGAAGCAGTAAAATGGATACAGAAGTCAAGGCATCATCAAAAAATCCTCAAATGTGCCTGTTTCTCTTGCTGTGGGACTGTCTGCAGGGCGGGTGTATCTTGGCAAGCAGGCTCCCATCACAGCAATGAATTAAGATGAGTTTCATGCCTTCGCCTCGCTTACAAATACAAGATTTGTGTTTGGGTGTTTAATTGACCCCTGGGGGAGTGGGAGCTGATAGATCCTGCAGCCCCTTTCCTAAGTGCTTTTTGTGCCCATGAGTGGCTGAACGGCCACTGTCACTGCTGGCGAGCAGCTCTGTGGCTGGGGTTAGGGAGCGGGGGCCTCGTGGGCTTGTGGGGGGAGCCGTGCACAGGCCCTGGTCCTTGGGCTCACACCCTTTGCAAAAGCTTTCAGAGTCCCTCCTCAGCTGCTGGAGACCTGAGGGGCGCTGGGGGAGCGGAGCTGAGCCGAGCCAGGAGCAGCCGTTTCCCTGGGCCAGACTGTACTCTTGTACAGCCCCTGGGAACTGGGCGGGCTCCAGTGAAACCAGCAGGATTACTCCCAAGTTTGCACCAAATCAGCAGGGTTTATTGCAGTCGTGGTGGATTTACCAAGCTCTGCCTGGAGGCTGAGCTGTGATTTTTCCTTTCAGTTTGGGCTCTCAGGTGCACAAATGCAGCTCTAGCTGCCTGGGTGTGAGTCTGTCCCGTGCTGACGCAGGCAGAACGGGCTGGACAGATTATTGCCTCCCTGGGTGGCCAGGCCTTGTTGCAGCCATGCTGCTCCCCTGATGAACACTGCTCTGGATTTACACCAGCCTCCTCCAGGTGCGGCCCTCCCTGTGCATGCAGTGGCATTTAACCCCTGAGCATCTCTGCGCAGCGATCCCACCCTCACCCCCGGAGACACCCTGAGTCCCGGCTGACCAGGCTGTGCCCAGCACCCTGGGGCTTCAGCTGAGTCAGCAGGTCAGGATGGCCCAGGGAGAGGAAAATCACTGCGAATCAGGCCTTGGGAACAGCATCTGCTTTGTGGCAGTGACCGATTTAATCTCCTTAGCAATTGCCTCAATTGTAGAATCAGCAGGATGCTAATTAATTGAGAGGCACTCAACGGCAGACACTGCGATCCCTCCTGGCTTTAAGTGGAACCCTTTTGGGTTTGGCAGTTGTAGCTGGCTGCTCTCCTAATGAGTGGGCCTGCCTTGGGGCAAAAGCCCTGCATGGGGTGTCTGGACACCAGTTACCCTGTGGCTGCTCCTGCCTCCCTGCTGGCTCTGGCTGGGTCTGGTGTGTCCACACACCAGTGAGATGGTGCCACATCTGTGCACCGCTGGAGAACCACCCACATTGGCCTCCTGCTCCTGGCTCTTGGCTAAGGGAGCCAGCACAGGGATGGCTGTGACCCACCAGACCCCTCACCCTGCCTCTCCCCAGCCCCTCTGGCCTGGGGCCAGCCCCTCACCTCCACCCCGAAAGCCCACAAGCTGATTAAGCCCAGCATGTTAATTGGCTGTGACAGCTCACTTTGTTATCTTGCGTTTAGTTATCGATGGGGTGCATGTGACTGGA
The DNA here is from genome assembly GCF_047716275.1 of Strix uralensis. Classification (NCBI taxonomy): domain Eukaryota; kingdom Metazoa; phylum Chordata; class Aves; order Strigiformes; family Strigidae; genus Strix; species Strix uralensis. Next base: position 1,556,325 of record NC_133983.1, on the reverse strand, counting down.
TTCACAGTGAAGGTCAGTGCCAGGCTGGGCCAGAGCCCCTTGTTTGGTCCACCCCAGGCTGTGCGATGGGGCTCCAGAAGCTCTGCCAGGGCCAGCTGTAAACTGGCAGTACAGTCACACAGCCAGCAGCACCACCACCCCAGGGCTGTGCAGCACCCTGCCGCAGGAGGACAGAGGCTGGAAGAGAAGAGGGTTTGAATGGGTATTTGGCACCCACTTGGGAAAACCACTCTTTCCAGGGCTGTTTGACTCAAGGGTTGGATTTAAGGCTGGGAGGATGCACAGGCCAGGACAGCACCTGGTATCTGGCCCTCCCCAAACCAGTTTGGTGGCTTCGTCTTAGTTTTGACTCGCACTTCTGTAAAGGACAGGGCTATAAAGGGCAGGAGAGGGGGAGCAGGCAGGGAGGTGTGTGCCGCATGTCTGGGTTGGTGCTCCCACTTGTGCACCCCAGCAGTGCTCCTGGTGCTGGGGGGGGTCCAGGCTGCTCTTAACCAGAAGCTGCTGAAATTCAGTGCCCCCAACTTGGGCAAGCATGGCAGGGGCTGGAGGGCCAGCAGGCTGGCCACCTGGAGGGGCTGGACCTGCCGGTGGGTGGGTGGCTGTGTGCAGGGCAGGGGGGCACGTTCAACTCCCCACCATCACCCAAGTGCCTGCACTTTCATCCTGGCTGAAAGTTGGGTGCCTTGAGAAAAGAGCTCTAGAAATGTTGGCTCCTGCTTCCCATCATTGGTGGGCCAGGGTGTCCTCGAGTCCCCCCATCTCCAGACAGGCACAGGGAGATGCTCTCTGGAGAGGAGCAGTTGCTGAGTAAAGAGGCAATGAGGGATCGTGAGGACACACAGGTGGCTTTTGGTTAAAAGCTCCAAAATCCTGGCTGAGGCACTCAAACATACTGAATGCGCTTTTCCAAGAAGCTGGAGAGCTGGAGGGGAAGGTTTATGGTGAAGTGAGCCATGAGCTGTGGGAGGAAGGGCTAAAGATCTGCCTCTGTGGTGGAAAGGGTTGTGTTGCAAAGGGGTGATGCTAAGAGTTAATCTGGGACGGCGTGTGATGGTGCCAGGTCGCTGCCTCTCTCGGCCCAAATGCAGTGTGAGAGTGCATTAGCGAGAAGCAGGATGAAATCATTAGGATCGATGGATCCCCCCAGAGCTAGAGGTAGTGATCAGCTACGGGCCAAGGAGAAGGTCAGGGGCAGAGCTGATGGGGTGCAGGCAAGCGGAGTTGGGTGTTTGGCTGCTCCTGTGAAGGCTTTTGGGACGAGCAAGGAGGAAGGGCAAGGTGGCTGCTCGGACCCCTCCAGATGACTTCTCGTGCCCGGGCCAGGACTGGCGGTGCTGTAGCCCTTCCTACATGTGCTGCTCTGCCCTGCTGCATCCCCCTCCTGTCCCAGGCACCCAGGCAGGGAAGCTGATGCCTGGAACACCCCAGATGCACTCCCTGTGCTCCAGGCTCCTCTCTTTTCATGACTGTGACCCTAAGGAGCCCCCAGCCCCGGGGGCAGAGCTGGCTTCACTCCTGCCAGCCCTTACCCCCTGCCCAAGCACAGGGAATTGACTCCCCAGCTGGTTTTGCCCAAGGCTTTGCTGTCCATCCTGTGACAGCCCCTCCTTGGCTTTGCCACTCACACAGGAGCCTGGGCCAAGGCCTCAGTCTGGCTCCATCTCAGATGTGCTGATGAGGTTCTGGGAGTTTGGGCAGCACAAACGGAGCAGGCTTGGCTTGCCTGGATCAATCTCTGCCTGCACAAGCAAAGGAGCACCACGGTCACCCAGGGCTGCTGTGGCCATCTGCGAGACTCCCAGAGAGCCCCCGCCGGGGACATCTGTATCAGGCCAGGCTTAGGTTTGAGCTAGAGCAGCTTATTTTCATGGACAGCCTGCTGATGTGTCCACTGCAGGCGATGGGCGTCTGCCACCTTCCAGGGAGAGGTGGTGGGTGCCCGTCCCACCAGGGCTCCCTGCAGTTTGAGCACAGAGGGGAGAACCCAGGTCCAGCATTGTGCAAGGATCAGCAGCATCTTGCTGTCTCAGTGGGAGGGTTGCCAGGCTCACCTGAGCTTGCTTCTTACCTTTCCAACATTAGAAGCCAAATCTGCTTTAAAAAAAATCTGTCCTGCCAGCCCCAGGGACTCCATGCCCCTGGGAAAGTGGTCTGTGTTTTGAGACCCAAGTGCCCTCAGCTGCTGGCACATCTTGGTCTCACCACGAGGCGACCTTGGTATGTGCTCATGAGGCTCCCTGGTACCCAGGCAGGAGTGGAGCCCCCACCCCACCCCACCCCACCTTCTGGCTGAACTGCACATACCCGGCCAGCAGAGCGGTGCAACCCACGCACGCCTGGCCCCTGTGTCCCCAAATGCAGTTGGTGGTGATTGGGGAACTGTGAAAACTCAGAACAATTGAGTCTTCCCACTCTATCACCCTCCCCTTAAAGCATGGTGGCAGCTCACAGCCAGAGAAGCCAGCCCTTGGAAATGGCATTATCCTGCTCTCCAGGGGAAGGTAAGAGTGGGCAACTTTGCTCCATCGCGATGGGTGCTGCGTAATTGAAAATGCTGTTTAATGCTGCCTTTGAGAATGTGCCAGTGTCTGGCCTCCCAGGAGAGAGACCCTGCTGTCTCTGCTCTGTCTCACGCCTATCAGCTTGCTAAACGCATCTGCACACATGCAATCACTGAACAGCTTGGCTCTGCTCTGCTGACAGGTATTTATTTAAAGCCCGGCTTGGCTCTCAAAAGGGGCTGTCGCAGAAGCGGCGCGGCGAGGCCAGGCACTGCCGCTGCCAGGCACTGCTGCTGCCTGCTCGGGAGGGATGGGAGGGATGGAGGGGGCTGCTCAGGAGAGATGGGCAAGAGGTTGGCCTGTGGGCCCAAAGGTGTTGGCAGCCCAGCAAGTCACAGTGGGGCTGGAGGTGGGCTCTGCAGGTGAGGACCTGCAGAAGAGGTGTCTTCTGGTGGTGGGAGAACTCTTCATGTGCCAGGCCCATATCTGCAGCCGTCTGTCTTTCCCAGTGCCTCTTTACTTGTTTCAAGGCACCTCTTGTCCAAAGCAACATGTTTGCTGGTGCTAAGACACCTTGACAGCACATTAACATCCTTCATTTTGCACCTTTTCTTTGAGTGCCTTTCTCGGTTTGTCCCTGGTGCAGCTCTGAGGGGTGTTGGAGGGGGCACACTGCAGTGGGGCTGGAGGTTGTACCTGCTTTGGTGCCTGCAAAACCCAAGGCAGATGGGTGAAGCATTCTGTGGTTTTCACATATTTTGATCAAGGTTCTGGTGCTCCTGGAGGTGATTTGAGACTTTGAGGTGGAGTCTCTTGGATGCTCAGCTCCTCCCTGGCCGCAGTGGGCTCCCCAGAGCAGAGCGCGGCAGAGGGGTCCCCTCAGCATCCCTGCCTTCAGCCTCCTCTCCGCCCCTCCTGGGACAAGCCATTCCTGGGGCAGTCAGGGGGATGTTTGTACCCACACTCCGTGCTAGATGCATGTGAGCTCTGCTCTGGAAAGCCATGTGCTGACCCCTGTGCGTGGCAGCAGCGCTGGCTCCTGAGGGACCCCTGCGTCCTCTTCCTGGCTCTGGAGCCACGATGGCAGGTGCTGGAGTGATGCCTGGTCACGTCGGCCCTGCCGGGCTGGCGCGGGAGGAGGAGGAGGAGGAGGGCCTGCCTCTCCACCGTCAGCTCGCGTAGGATCGGTGATATCTCCCTCTGGCACCCACAAAGTGCAATGCCTACGCTGAGATCAGAGTTGAGCAGCTTCACCGCAGGGAGAAGGGAGTTCAAGGCAGCCCAGTGCTGCACGCACGCTGAGCTCCAGGCCAGATACCTCCCTCCGTAAATCAACTTTGCTCTGCCATGCTTGGCTGCTCAACGCAGCTGATGGACCCAGACCTTCAATTCCAGGCAGAGGTGCCTGTGCAGAGGCAGCCTTGTAAACAGCTGACAGCAGAGTCCCCAGGGCCCAAGAGTACAGCTGAGCCATGGGAATTTTTCTTGGCGGGTTGCTGGGCTTTTTTTTTTTTTTTTCCTGGCTTTTTGACAAAATCCTCCCATTTCCTCAAGGCACAGGGGCTGTGAGCGCAGGGAGGAGCAGGGCTCGCAGGAGCAGCCATCCTGCAGAACTGGTGGGCAGCTTGAGCTGAGGAAGGGGGGCACTCTGGGTCTGAATGAGCAGAGAAACTTGAACGGGGCCCAGCCCTATTAGAGGGACGTAGGAGAACATCTCGTTAGGGCAGAGCCTGCAGCCAGGATGGAAAATTACTGGTAGCCCTGTGTTGGGAGGGCAGGAGGTAGCCAGGACGGGAAGGGGGGGGCCTGGCAGCTCGCCAGCCCCAGTACATGCTTTGTGCTGCGGTGGGGGGAGCAGGCAGGGCACAGCGCATCTCTGCTCTGCGCCAGGGCATGGAGGCAATGCTCCCTGTCCTGGGCTTGGGGCTGCACGGAGAGGAGGGTGAGCTCCCTGCAGGATTGCATCTTCCCAGGCAGCGTCAGTGAAACGTGTGGTGTTAGGCTGGAGAGCGGCGTGGCTGTCTCCTGCCTGTTGCTGCCTGGAGCCCAAGCCATGAGCTCATGCTCGGGCAGTGCCACGTCGCAGCCGCCCCTTGTTCTGCACGAAGCCCAACGGTTCTGGGGAGACCAACCCACCCTGGGAGCAATCTGGGGACAGGGTTTGAGGGGTTCTTTTTTGGGGTGTCCAAGGTCCGATTGCCCTGCTGTCATTCTGGCCCTGATTATCGTGGAGACAGCAAGTTGTGGGCCTTTTGCTGCCCTGTGCATGCAAGGCTTGGGCAGATCATGCCTGCTCTAGGGTGGACAGGCAACAGGATGCAGGATGGAGCCCATCACCAACAACCAGTGCTCCAGCACCACTGCCTCGAGCCCAGGCCAGCGTGGTAGCCCTTGATATGACCATGGCTCCACAGCATGCGGGTCCCATGCCTGTGGAGCAGCTTTTACTGGCAGACACCTCTGTCTCAGCACAAGTACTTCCCCATGGCCACCAAGGTCAGCTTCTCACTGCTTTGTGTGCACTGCTGGTTTCTGAGAGATGGCTCCTGGGCATTTTTGGAAATAGGCCCTTGGGATGTGTCTCACCAACCACTAATTCTCCTTGTTTCTCCCCCTTTGGAACAGCTTGACTGAGACAACCCATCAAAGGTCCAGGGCTGAGCAAGGCAGAGCCAGCAACCACAAGCTTCAATGTCTTTATTTAAGGGCAGCAATAAAAACATCACACTTGCGCACAATGAAGGCTAAATTTAGCTCTGACTCCTCTGCACATCATCACTGGACTGCATGTGCCTCGAGGTGGTATGTAATCCCTGTGAAACCCTTCAATACAGGTGCATTGACTGTGCCGATCCCCTGCCCAGCCAACACGGGCAGCCAGCACATCTGCCCCAAGCTGCTTCTCCTCCTGCCCCCCAATTACCCCCACGTGCCGCACAGGATGCGCCCTGGAGCTCTTGGCCATGCATCAAACCCTGCCCTGCCTCGGAGCTTGGACTCAGACCTCTGCTTCCCTTGCTGGTCCTCTCTGCGGCCGCGTGCTCCGTCCGTCGCCAGCTGTCCCCCACCGGATGGGTCCTCGTGGCACCGCCAGTGCTGGGTGCCGCACTGAGAAGGGTGACCAGGGCCTGCGGAGGTACCTGCAGTGGTGTTGGGGGTCCCAGCTCACTTCTGCCAGGTCGAGACAGCACTGGGGTCCTTGCAACAGGAGCTTTGGGGAGGCACAGGGCTGTGCTGGGGCATTTTTGTTAAGAGTTTTATGGCCTTTACCCTCTTTTTCATGAAATCTCTTCAGGTTTCTTCCAGAGATGGGGGAAATGGAAGGTCCCAGGGCCTCGTGTCCTGCCACCTCCCCTCTGCCACAGCAGCATCGCTGGGTTCAGCAGTTCTGGCCCCTCTGCCTCTCCACTTGCGGGTGTGACTGCTGAGGCAGCTCCAGTGCCAGGGATCCCCGCTAGAAGGACAGCCCATTGCTCACAAGCTGGTCTTGTGCAAGACAGGTGACTCCTGGAGAGGGAGGGGTCCCTACTAGGAGCTGAGCTTTTGCTGGAGTTTTGCTCTGAAGCCCCAGCAGCATCCCCATCTCAGCTCCCCTTTCCCACCCACCTGCCCCGCTGTGCTGAGAGCGGAGCTGCCGTTGGGCTGCCGGTGGATAAGGCTTGTGGGCCTGGCAGCCCCTGCCCGGGCCCAGCTGCTCTGTGCCTCAGTTTTCCTACCAACAAATGCTACAAGAAGACATCCTACATGGAGATATGCGAGACCTTCACGTGGACGCTTCCGGCTTGCAGTGGTGCTCAGCACACGCACACAGTGTGAAACCCCTTCCCCACCCCTGCGCGTAACCCTGGGCTTCGGGGAGGACCTGCAGACCCTGTCACTGCACGGGGTCAGCCAGATCCGTCCCAGGGCCGGGGACCATGGGCTGTCTGCTGCGCTCTGGCTACCGGGCCGTGACTCAGAGTGGCCACCTTTGCATCGGTGATGACAGCTCCCCGTGCTGCTGCTGGCGTTGGCAGTGCGGTGGAAAATTACCCTGTGCTGCTGGTGGAGGAGGAAACCCATGCACAGGGGAAGGAGGGGGCTGCAGAATGATGCTGGCTGGGGTGTGTCCTAGGGAAACACAACAGACAGCCAGTGTGGAGGGGTCCGGCTCCCAGCCAGGAGGCTTTAAAATGGCATCTCCTGCTGCCTGCTGCCTGGCTTGGCCCTCTCCGCTCACCACGGGGGAGGACGGAGGCTGACTGGGGATGAGGGGGTGAATGGCTGTGGGGTGGCACATCCTGCTCCAGCCTGCCGCAGCAGGGCAGAGGCTCAGGTCTGGTGAGCAGCACCATGCTTCTGGCAGCCTTTCCTACACCACTTACGCCTGACTCACCCCACAGCACCCAACTTTTTCCTCCAGCTTCTGGCTCCTGTCCGCTGGGGTGGATGCTTGGCACAGACAAGGTGGGTCCCGGAGAGGCCAGTGGCTGGCTGCCAGCACAGGTGGGGACCCCAGCCCTGAGCGGCAGCAGGGGATGGCTCACTGCAGGGTGTATTCAGAGCTCGCTTTGTCCCTCCAGAACCACTTGCCTTGGTGGACTGAGATTCGGGGAGTTGGCCTGATGGCCAGCCTGAGCCTGTGTCCATCCCCACCCCACTGCTCTGATATGTGGCAGCACAAGGAAGGTGGAAATCTGGCCCCAGCCTCAGGAGACCATAGCAAAGCCCAGTTGGGAGAGACCAGGGGGTTCAGCTGTGGCAGCACTTGGTGGATACCTCTCTCTGGGTGGGCCCTGGCACAGGGGAGCATCCCCTGTGCTTGACATACCCCCAACACAATCCCCCCTCTTTGGCAACAAGGGACAGGGCAGCCCTCAGACAGCTGTGGCCCAACTTCAACCTCATCACCGACATCTCTGGGCAGAGAGCTCCTCAGGTCCTCGGGAAGTGCTGGAAATGAGCACTGGGGGTGTGTGACTAAATGCCGGGAGATGCCCCAAGTCTGCAAGCAGCACCCCCAACCCCCCAGCAAGGTCCTGGGGAGTCCCTGTCTGGGGCTGCAACCTCCCTGATGCCATCTCTGGAGCCAGCCCTCTGTCTGACTGGTTTCATGTCACATGGCTGAGCTAAAAGCACAGGGAAAGCCATGTGGAAAATGCCACACTGACCTGCATCGAAAGCGCAATGACAAATAATGTGAAAAAATCTGTACTGTAAAACTCCCTTGCTTTCCTTTAATCATTCAATTCAGGGTGTAGAAGGCTTCACGTGCAGGCAATTTCTGAACCCCCACATGGGGTGGCACCCCAGTCTCTCCAGTTTAGAGCACGGAGAGCTTGTGCTCTTCCCAAGCCCGATTAAATTGTGGGATTATTTCAACCACATGGCCCTGCTCTTTGACAGGGCAGCCATCTAAAAGCTGTTGTTTGATAAAGTTGGACTTCATGCGGAGAAGATAAATCCCCAGTGTGAAAAATCATTTATTCCCGTAGAAATCCCTGGCAATTGGAGGAAAGGGAGTTTTAAATCTGACCGATGTCAGGAAGATCTGACTCTGACCCTGTCTCATCCCTGACCAGTTCAGAGGAAATCCTTTGGCTGCTGGACATGCAGAAGAGGGTGAGAGGCAGCCCTGAAGGCAGGGAAGATCTGACCCCATTGAAGTACTGGGTGGTGGGCTGGCTCCTAATTGAGGGATTAAAGGGTCCCTGTGCTCCCTGACATCCCGGATGTTTTCTCCCTTCGAGGTGAGAAGGCAAACACAGCCTGGAGCCAGAGCTCCTGGTGACTCAGTGGGAAAGGCTGGAAGCAGCTGAAAACTGGTTGCCGTCCAAAAAGCCTGGGACAAGCTGTTAAAATAGATGTACCAGGGATGGAGATGAATGTCTGTATCAACAGATACTGCTCCAGCCCCTCAGCAGGCGTTTGTAGGATGAGCTGCCTGTGGCTGTGAAGCACAGGAGTGCGATGGCCACCACGGCTGGCTGAGGGGCGATGAGGTCTGGGATGGTCAGTGCAACCCAGGTGCTGAGGGCAGCCTGTGGGTACCTGCTGTCATCCTCGGCGTTTAGGGTTGGGGACAAACTTGGATCTCTGAATGAGGGTGGTACTAACAAGACTCTGGTTCAACCTCCTTGAGATGCCAGCGCTGCTCCCAAGGCTGGTGGTTACAGGGACCGCCAGGAAATCCCTTTCCAGGGCCAGCCTAGGTCTGCTGCCAGCTGGTCCCCAGGACCTCCAGGGCAGAGGTTGTCTCTGAGATCCCAGCACCCGAATCCCAGCCCTCTTGCAGCATCTTGTAGGGACCCCTCTTGGTGTAGGAGAACCAGAGCCTCACGCATCCTTACAAGAAACCTTGGCTTTCCCATGCTGACAAGTAAATAGCACTGGAAGGCAGGATGAAGCAGCATCAGGCCCTGACGCACGCACGCTGTCTTTGCAATGGTGATATGAAATGTTTTGCAGAAATGCCCAGCAGAGAGGAGGGGTGAGTGATAGCCTGGACACCAGGCCAGGCCACGGCCCTGAGTCCTCCCAGGTGAGCATCACAGGGGGCTGGGCTCCACAGGAGGGGAGGTGATGACGTCCTCAGCACTTTCCCCATGGGGATGTTTTGGGAAGGGCCAGTTTTGAATGGCATGTCCTGTGCAGTTGCCTCAGGAAACTTGGGAGTGGGAGGCTGTTACATCCCTAACTGTGGAAAAACTGAATTAAAGCAATACCAAAGAAGCACAGCAGAAGGAACAGTGGCAGGATGGGTTTGTCCAGCTTGGAGGCCAGGGGGAATCAGCCCTTGCTCTAGGGACGGGCTGGGGCCCTCTGTCCTCACTGGACCAGCTGTCCCAATTCAGGACACAGCCTTGCTTCATACCCTGTCACCTCGGGAGCCCGTGGCTCCTTTAGAAACCTGGTCACTATTACAGGGGTGGTGGGCAAACCTCCACAGACTGGCTGCCCTGCAGAGCTGGTGGCCCCGGATGATGCCGGATCACAGCCAGGGCAGAGGGATGCACCACCTGCACCCACTCCTCGTGCAGAAAACAAGGGTCCTGCATCTTCCCCACTGTGTGACTGGCCCTCTCCAGCCACCCCCACCCCCATGGCAGTGGTCACAGCCCCTGGTTTTGCCTGACTGAAACAGCCACCCCACAACCTCCTGCTCTACCCCAAACGGCTGCTGCCCTATACCCCCAGCATCAATATGTGGGGAGACATCACCACCCCAGCCATGGCCTCCACTCCAGGGTGGTTCTTCAGACACCATGGCTATCACCACCCTCACTCCCTCGCACCCCCAGACCATTATGGCCCTGCTATGGGGACCTCATTGCACAGATCACCCTTATCCTGGGACTACCTGGGCCCCTTGACCATGACCATCCTATGCTCAGGGGATCCTGCACCCCCGTGTTCCAGAGGACCCCCAGGTCCCTTGTCATCGTTATTCTTGTTCCTGCATACTCCCAGGCCCTTTGGCCTTTATGGCCCCACTCCCCAGGACTCCCTAGACCCCTTGGCCATAATGGCTCTGCTCCAGGTATCCCTCTTGCATAGGTCACCCCTTGTCCCAGGATCCTCTCCAGGGAACCTCGATCATTGCCATTCCCTGCTCTTGGGGACCCCCAGACCCCTTGGGCATGGCCCCATACTTGGGGCTCCCTGTCTCCCATGTACCCCCACTGGCAGCGCCCCATCTCCCGTGTAACCCCCCCGCATTGCTCCATCTCCCATGTAACCCCGCATCGCTCCATCTCCTGTGTAACCCCCCCGGCAGTGCTCCATCTCCCTTGTACACCCCCCCCCCCCCCGCATCGCTCCATCTCCCGTGTAACCCCCCCGGCAGTGCTCCATCTCCCGTTTAATCCCCCCTCCCTCGCTCCATCTCCCGTGTAACCCCCCCGCATCGCTCCATCTCCCATGTAACCCCCTCATCACCCCATCTCCCTTGTAACCCCCCCCGGCATTGCTTCATCTCCCTTGTGAACCCCCTGCCATCGCTCCAGCTCCCGTGTAACCCCCCCGGCAGTGCTCCATCTCCCGTGTACCCCCCCCGCATCGCCCCATCTCCCGTGTAACCCCCCGCATCGCCCCATCTCCCGTGTAACCCCCCCGCATCGCTCCAGCTCCCGTGTAATCGCCCCCTCCCCCAGCCCCGGCCCGGGCCCATTGTCCTCCGGGCACCCCCCGGCGCCGGCCCCGTTCCCGGCCCCATCCCCTCCCCTCCGGCCCCGGCGAGGGGAGGAACCGGCCCGGCGGGGGCCGTGCCCAGCCTCGCCCCTGCGCCGCCCTGCGCGCCTCGCACCGGCACCGGCTCCGGTACCGGCTCCGGTTCCCGCTCCGGCTGCGGCTCCGGCTCCGCTCGCTCCCCGCGCCGGGGCCCGCCGCCGCCCCCTCCGTCCGCCCCGCCCCGCCCGCGGCGGCGCCGGGACCCGCCGCCCCGGCATGAAGGTGCTTCGGCACAAGATCGAGCTGCTCACAGGTACGGCCCGGCCCGCAGCACCCGCTCCCCGCCCGGGCTGCCGGGGGGGGCGAGGCGGGGGGGAGCCGGCCGCTGGGGTGCGGGGGTCGGCGGGGCGGGGGGGGGGACGAGCCTCCAGCCCCCGCCGACGAGATGGGGCTGCCGGCCCCGGCCGCCCCCGCCGCCTGCCTCTTCTCCCCCAGGTACGGGCTGTGGGGGGAGCGATGGTTCTGGGGTGAAGGAGGCGATCCCTGCCGGGGTGCCAGGGCTGCAGCGGGCGAAGGCCAGCCTGGTGCTGCTGGGGGGGGGGCACTGAGCCGGCAGCCTCCTGGCACGGGGGTCCGCCAAGCAGACAGCCGGGGTGGGGGGGTGTCTGTGGGACTGCTGGGGAATCCCTGCGGCGTCCCCAACTGGCCCAGCCTCCCATGGGAGTCTCCCCGCTGGCTGGGTGCTGCGAGGACGGGGCTGGGGCAAGGGGAGGAGGTTGCTCTTAGCAACAGCCGCTGCGAAACAGCGCGCACCCCCGCAGAGCCCCCCGCTGGCACTGCCCCCCCCCCCCCCCCCAGCCCGGGATGCTCAGCCCCTGCATCCCTGGCACCGCATCCCCCAGCCTGGTGGGTCTCGCACACTGCCCTGCCCGCTCCTGCACTCCCCGGTTGGACCACACCGCTAGGCTGGTTTGTGGGGGCTGCTGGGGTGCAGACCTGCCCCCTCCCCCCTCCATGGGGGCAGAGCAAGCTGTGGGTGTTTGTCCTGCACTGGCGGGGCAGGAGGTGGCTCGGCCTGGATCACACTGGGGTTTTCCTCTACCCCATCGTGGCTCCTCAGCAGTCCTGCTCGGGGGGGCGATGCTGTGGGCACCCGTCTGTGTCTCGGATTGGGCTGCAGGTTCCCCTCCTCCCTCTCCCCGCCTTGCTGGAGGTCGCCTTGGCTTTGCCGCCTGGCAGGGGCCAGCCCTCACTCCTCCGGATTTGCCTCCCCATCTGCTGTGCACTGCTGTTAGCTCAGAGGATCTGTGCCAGCATCCCGTGGGCGCCACGTCCACGCTAGGGCAGGAGCAGGTGGTCCATGGGGAGACTCCCGTGAAGTTGGTGCATTGTCTGAGGGACCCCTGCCTTCCAACCGGACATGCTGCCCAGCATCAGACCCTCCGCACCACCTCATCATGATAAGATAATAATAATGATGATGATGATGATGATGATAGTGTATTTCCTTACCACAAGGTGTTTCTCCTCCAAGAAGCCAGCACTGGGCTGCAGATCCCCGGGGAAGCAGAGCCAACGTGGCTGTTTCCATCCCCGTCTATACATGCAGTGCCAGGGCGCTGGCGGGGCAGAGCACGAGTCCCAGAACAGAGCACTGCTGTCCCGCTGGGTTTGGGACCGATGTGGGATTAGGGACGAGGCGTGTCCCAGCTGTGCCCAGGAAATGGCGGCACTGCACTGGGGAGGCAGACTGGGAGCTGAGATGGGCGCGCTTGGGGCAGCACCCCGGGGATAGGCGCCGTTGGGGAGCATTGGGGTGAGCTGCAGGGAAAAGGACTCGTTGCCAGCCACATTGCCACAGAGTGCAATAGGAGCCAAGCTGCTTTGGCTAGGAGACCTGGAGACATGGCTTCCTCAGCAGCCCTCCGCAGTGATGGTGGCCTGGCTGGGCTGGGTGATGCTGCCCACAGCCCCACTGCTGTGCTGGCAGGAGCAGGGACGAGGGTACCTGTGGGGTGACATGGGATGCTGAGCACCCCTGGGAAGCTGGCAGCATGGCTGTGATCCTGCTCGCAGGCTGTTGCACCCATGGGACTCCCTGATGTACCGATCCCTCCTCCATTTCCGTGCTCAGCACCACTTTAGGTGACTGTCCATCCTGCACTGGGGACGCTGGTTGGCGTAGGGCTCTGCCATGTCCCTTGTGAGCCAGCTTTCCCCACACCATGCAAGCAAGGTCACGGGGCCTTTCCTCATTGCTCAGCCACCCGCCCTCCCATATTAGCTGGAGGCTTTAATTAATAAAGGCATTCACCATACACTGAGTGCTGTTCCCAGCTGCCGGGGGTGCAGCCACACAGTGGGTTGGCGCGGTCAGCGTGGGACACTCCTGCTCTCTTCCAGACCCAGCTACTGGTGAGGCTGATTTTCCTCCCATTTTTTAACCTCGGGATTGTGCCCCAGGGGATCGCAGGGTTGCTTGGTCAGTGGCTCTGTGGGCTTCAGAGTCTTGGCTGCGCTGGTGGGCTGCAGGCGAGGGCTGTCCCCTTGCACAAAGCCATTTCCCCAGCAGCAGCCCAGCCTGGAGCAACATGCCCCAGCGGTGTGTCTCTCCATGGGGCTCTCAGCACCGGTCCCCACTGGGGTTTTGTGCAGCCCCCAGCCCCTTTGTGCAGGGGGTGATGTGGATACCCCCGGCGCTGGGTGTCCTGGGACTCCTGGGAGGCTTCGTGGTGCTGTTTCTCCCTCCAAACAGTTCTGGTTCGTTGGATGGCTCCCAAGGAGCAAAGCAAAGTGTGGTGTCTGCAGAAAGCAGCCAGGTGGCACAGCCTGTTTGGGTTTTGAATGGAAAACCTGGTCAGATGAGCAAAAGCTGTCTTTGGAGGGGAGTTTATGACCAGCTCCCATATTCCTAGTGGCCTTGCAATGCTCGTAGCATTGCTTGGCCTTTCCACATCGTCAGCCTGGGCTGACCCAGGTTTGAAGGTGGACAGATGTGGAGCAGGCTTGGCTTGAGGCTGTGGATGAAGCAGGGTCTGTGTCTGCTGTGGCGCTAGCACAGCCCGGTATCATCCCCGGTATTGCCAGGGAGATTGCAGAGGGTGGGTAGGCAGTGGAAGGGGTGTGGGACTGGTGCTGGACTGTTCAGAGCAGCAACAACTTGTCCAAAGGCTTGGCCTTGGGGAAGGGGTGGAGACAGAGGCAGCGAAGGCAAATGCCTGAGGTCCAGATCCTGAGCACTGGGACTTGCCAGTTACCCACCCAGTCTCTATACACGGGGGAGCCTGGATTGTCCCGTGTCCCCGATGTCTGTCACCCTCCGTGTGCAGCCAGCTGCTGGGGGTGCAGGCACCCCCTTGCTCCCATTTGCTTTTGAAGCTGGCCTGGGGGTGTTTTTGGAGACACTGGTGTTGTGGGGTACAAAGTCCCAGTGCCCTGGTCAGCAGCATCCAGTCCCATACCTCTGCTCCACAGCGAAGTCTGTCCCTGCAAGCCCTGGGGCTGAGCTGCTGGCTGGCCAGCACCTGCTTCACAGGCAGGGAGAGTTTGGGCGTAAAAACATTTGGTTTTATCCCATCATTGCAATACAAACTTCAGGCTGTCTCTCTGCTCCCCTGCTGCTCGGAGCATCCTGCTGCCTCCCAGCATGGCTGAGAAACATCACCCCTTGTTCTGGCTCTGCACCCATAGCTGTCTGCAGCTTAAAAACCAGCCAAAACCTTGGATTTTCTCTCTCTGACTCATGCTGGAAGTTGGGGTGGGAATTGGGATATTCTAGCCCTGGGTTGAGTGCTTACAGGGACAACCAGCATGGACCGACCAGGTTGGTCTCCCAGTTTGCCATGCACTGGAAATGGGTATGTCCTTAACTGGGAGAACTGGACCTGAGTGGGAGCTGGAAGCTGAGCTCCTCCAGCCCCGTGCCTGCTTTCAGCTCCCAGCGAAGGGGCTCGCTGTGGCCCCCAGACAAGCTGAAGCACCAGGTCCCCGTGGTAGATGGGTGGAGTGAAGCTGATTTAGGTCCCGTCCGACACCCAGGAGGCTCCAGGGGGTCTGGGACAAAGGGGACCAAGGCAGGACCTGCCCTGACAGCTCCCTCACGCCGGGCAGGGCTGCTGCTGCAGGAGATGACCATGGCGGGGCTGCATGAGCTGCGCTTCACCGAGGAGAAGCCGCTGCTGCGGGGCCAGGACGCCGAGCTGGTGAGTCTGGTGGCCACGCTGGCTCTGGCTCCTGCACGTGAGGTGCCAGGATGTGGGTATGTAAGTGGGAGCTTGGGGCAGGGCGTGTGCTGGTATTGGGTGTTCATGGGCGCCCGCGGGTGGTGTCCGGTGCACACGTGTGTGCAGACGTGTGCTGTATGGCCGCGCACGCACCGGTGAGTGCGGGTTCTGGCTTGGTGTGCTGATGTGTGTGTGTGATGGTGCACGTACGGGCTAATACACACGCGTGCAGATAGTGCATGCACATGTGTGCAGGTACTGTAGCTGTGTGTGCGTGTGTACACACGTGTGGGCATTGTGTCCCCCTGCAGCCAGTGCTGCCCCGGGGAGTGGGTGCCTGTGGTGTCGGGGGGCTTTGTCACGGGAGTGAGCTGCGGCGGGGGGATGTCTCTGTCCCTAACGGCTCCTTCACTCCCCAGGAGAACTCAGATGTCTTCCTCTCCACTGTGGACACAGACTGGAAGGTAGGAGCAGCCACGGGGGGTGCCCCCCCCGACTGGGTCCTGCGTGGGACAGCAGCCTGTGGCTGGGGAAGGCTGCGGGGCGCTGAGCGGGCCCAGGGGTGTTGCTGTCCCCCACCTTCCGTGGGGACGCAGTGCCTGGTGGGTGTCTGTGCGTGGGACTGCACGTCTATTGTGGTCACTGGCAGGAGGGGACAGGGGGGTGCTGCCAGACATGCTCTGTGCTGGCACTTGGATGTAGCTGGCGGGCACTTGGTGACAAGCCCGGGACAAAACCTCTTTAAAACAGGCGATTTCTTCTCAGGAGGGCTGAGCTGCTTTTCCAGCCACTCCACCATTGCCATGGCAATGGTTTCCTGGGCGATGCCAGCTCCCTGCTTACATAAGGATGTTTGAAAGCCTCTTTCTTTTTTGGAGAGCTGGGGCATTGCCCCTTGTACCACCCACCTCTCCCGGAGAGCAGGGTTCCCGCTCCCCTGGCTGGCACCTGCCCACCTTGTACCTCTGTTTTGCTGCTTTGGTGGAGCCCCATGACGTGACCTCGGGGCTTGCAGGATCTCCACATGTGCCTGGCTCCCATGTTGGTCTTCGCTGCTCTCACACCTCTGCCCCAGCTCATTCTGCACCAGGATCCCTGCAGAGACTGGGGTGCTGGTAGATGGGGAGGGAGGGTAGCGGGGCTGCCAAACCCCAGCTCACTGCCTGTCCCTCTCCCAAAGCATGCCCCCTCTCAGGGGACACCAGTGACCTAGTGTCAACCATACAACCTGCATTCAGGTTTTATGTTGCTGCTTTGCCAGCTGCTGGGACCACCGGGAGGGTGGGCTTGGTTGGTGCTGGCTGAACCAGGGTCTGGCACTGAAACAGCAGCACCTGCAAGGATAAAATAAATCTGGATTTCATTCTTCCTGGGGGAGGGGCAGGGGAGCCCAGGTCCCTGTTTTGGCAGACCCGAAGTGGTGCCCAGGCTTTTGGGGCTGGCCCACTCAGCCTCCATCACCTGTGCGCGTGGCAGGGTGCAGCCAGACGGGGAGCAAGGACTTTTGTCAGGATGCTGAGTGGTGGCTGCGGTGGTTCACAGAGTAGGAGATTTCTGGTGGCCCTCTTAGAGGCCTCTTGGCAGTGGTAGAAAAGAAATGCCGCCCTTCCCAGCAGCTCCAAAGCTGGCGGGATGCTGGGGCTGGGAGTGACAGTGTGTGGGCTGCTCCTTGCTCTGCTTGCTCAGGGTCCCTGTTGACCACTGGAGGGGAAGCCACACGCCCTGATGTCACCAAAGTGAGGGTGAGGAAGGAGAGGGAGGTGAGGAGGGAGAGGGAGGTGGCAGTGCCGGGCTGCCTGGAGCTGCTGGTAGCACCACGGGCACCAGTATGGCTCTCGCTCAGCTGTGCTAGGGCAGGGCTTGGTTGACATGCAGGGGATGTTAAAGAGCAGTGACTCTCCTAGGACAATCACAGTGGCGCTGAACTGTGTCCCCCATGGTGCCCAAGTGGAGCGGGTCTGGACAGCACATGCCACAGTGATGTGCCTGCATGGCCTCGGTACCTAAATAATGAACTGGGCAAGGATCAAGGTGGCTTTTCCCAAGCCAGCCAGGCCCTGTGCCCTCTTGGTTCCCCTCCAGGAGTATCAGGATGGGAATGGGATGAGCTTCCCAGGCTGTGCCGGGGCAACCCCCTCTTTTCCCCAACTTACAGGTCAGTTCCCCGCAAAGGCTGCGGGCTGCCTGCCCTTCCTCGAGATCTTACCCCATTTTCTAGGCTCAGCTCCTTGGGGTAATTCAGTCCTTCCCCCCAGCTTAACTCTTCACCTGACCCTCTGCTCCTCCCCAGAGCTAGTCACTGCTTTCTTGCCAAGGTGCTCTGGCCTGGCTGGGGCAGCTGGGGGGAGCGGGGATCCCCACTGCTGCTGCCAGCTGAAGTAAAGCCCTTGGGGCTGCTGGTGTAAGCCAAGGTGCAGGAGTGCAGGGGCCAGGTGCCTCTGCCCTGGGACCTGGGTGCCCTGGCACTGCTGGAGGTCTGGGCCACCTGCCAGGAGGATGGGCTAGTAGCCAACGGGGTGGTGATGCCATTTGACGGGAGCCCTCCCATCTCCCTGCCACCCTTCTGCATTCATGCCTTAACTTCATGTCAGCTTTTCCACCCCTTTTCCCTTCTATTTTGCCACCTTCTGTCTTTTTTGGCCTGCTTATCCCCCTCTGCATCTCTTGCTTTTTCCCAGAGGCTTGTGCTCTTTGGCTCCACAGGCAGCAGGGCTGAGGAAAGCAAAAATGGCTCTTGGACCCACAAACGGCGTTGTACTTGTGCCAGGAACCACCCGGGAGCTGGGCTTCCCCCTCACACCCGGTCCTTCGTTAGCAGAGATGCATCTCTCCGGGTTTGGGTGTGAACTCCCTGCGGGACAGCCGCTTTGGTGGAGGCAAGGTGGATGCCTTCCCTCCACCTGTCTGTCCTTTCTCCCACGTCCAGACCCCCTGGCTGCCCAGCCCTGACTTGATTGCAGGACACTGCTTTCAGTGGCTCCCCACCAGCTTTGGTGATCATTTGTCCAGGTCAGGGAAGGGGCTTTTCCCGGGGAAAAGTGGCTCAGCCCTGTTATTAGACATCAGAGACTCCCCAGGAACAAGCCTCGGAAGAGGCCACAGGGCTTTGTCATGCGGGTAAGCCTGTACATGTACTGGTGCTGGCGGCTGGACCCCCTCTGCCCATGGCTGCGGTGCATGCCAGGGCATGGTGGAAGCAAGCCGTGGCAAGCTGCCCGAGTGGGGACAATGCAGAGGTGATGTCAGGCTCCAGCTGGCATGGAGCACCCCTGTGGTGGGCAGGAGGGTGGAGGGTCCCCGCTGGATGCGGCCCTGGGCTGGCACTGGCACGTGGCTCTCCAGCCCCTTTAGGCAGGCGCTGGAGGGACCACGGGACTCTTTCTCCATCCACAATTGCCCAGATTTGTGCTGCAGTGGTGCTGAGCTGGGCAGGGGCAGACAGAGTGCAGGGGGGTGGCACCCAGAGCCTGCCAGGGGGTTCTGGGGCTGTGGCAGCATGAGGCCATCTGTGAGTGCGAGCTGCCTGCTCGCCCTCTCACGAAGCCTCGTTGGAATCAGGGCAGAAACCATCTGCCTGCGCACATGTGCACATGGGCATACACACACATGTGCGTGTGCACTCAGTGTGTGTCAGCCCAGGGGCAGGGTCTGACCCCTTGGCGCCGCTGGGTTTCCTGCCTTAGTTACCTGCCCCTGGCAACATCCAGTTGGGGCTAAATCCTGCCCATCCCCTGCATGCCAGTGTCCTGCAGCGGACGGGATGACTGTGCTGCGGGGTCAGGTAACACGGGTATCTGGGCAGTGTTCATGTGCACACGCGTGTGTGCCCCTCCATGCACATGTGCACAAGGTTCTGCATGTGTGCGGGTCGTTGTGCATCCGCGGGCACGACTGATGGCCGTGGCATCCACGCGAAGCACATGGGAGAAGGATGCAGCAGGCATGCTTCTTATACACGTGTGGCCGTGCACATACATGTACAGGAGCATGTCCCACGCAGACACACGGAGGCCAGCCCTGTGGGGGTATGCAGAAGCATTTTGTGGGGTTCATGTGCTTCAGCATGGGTCATTGTATTTACTTTTGCAAAGTTTGCATGCACAGACGTGTGGGGGGACATGATTTTGCCTGTCGGCTGTGTGTCGGTGTGTTCCTGTGCATGTATGTGCGTGATCACACGCATACGCAGAGCACACCTGCTGTGTCCTTCTGCTGTGTGTTTAGCGTTTACCTGTCTCCATTTGGGGGGGGGGTTTGTGCTTCCTGGTTTATGTGCATTGCTGCAGGGCCTTGGTCTGAGCAGGTGCAGGCTCGAGCATGATTCTGCATGTTTGCGTGGGGCTGGACCCGCGTGTCTGCGTGTGATGGGTGTGGGTGAACACTGCTGGGATCTGCTGTGGCGATGCTCTGTGTGCTGCGAGGCTGCGACCCTGTCCAGGCACCCCTGCCTGTCTGAGTCTGCTGAAGGAGGGAAGATGGAGCAGGTACCGCACGGTACCAGGCATTTTTTCTTCATAAACAAGGGTATTTGGGGCCAATTGGAGCATGAATAATTCCCTCAGCAGCCAATGGCTGAGTGCTGGCTCCATCTCAGTGCTCGCCCGCAATGGAGGCCAAACCTGCCGGGGCTGCGCGTTGCGTCGAGGGGGAAGGGAGAGGGAGGGCTTAGCGCAGGGCTGGGGCTCCGCTATAAATCGAGGCGAGGGGCTGAGCCAGCGCAGAGCTCTGCTTCACCCCAGCCCGCCACACCGCTGTGCCCCACACCGGGACCCCGTCCTCGGCCCACCCAGCCCATCCGCGCATCCTCGTCCACCCGGTTCCTCACCATGCCTGAGTGCTGGGATGGGGTAGGTACCACCGTTCCCGTGCTTGCTGCCCTCCCTTCTCAGGGAGTTTTGCCCCAAGTACCTCCTCTGCTCGCCGAGGCTGGACCTCTGCACCCAGCAGGGCTCAGTGTGGGCCAGGCAGGCGTTGGTGCAAGGGGGGGACCTGCTGCTGGGGAGCCCTTCCTTCCCTCAGCCCCACTGCTGCATCCCTGACGTGCCGCAGGTTTCAGGGACGCATTGTCCTTGAGCATGTCCTCCCCGAGCCCGGCGGAGATGCTGCGCTGAGGCTGTGGGTGAGCGAGTGCAGCTGCTGGCTGCGCTGGGGCTGAGTGCTGCTGGGGGGGGGGGGGCACGCTGCCCCTTCCCCACCCCCAGAGTTGCAGAGGGAGAGGGTCTCTTGCCATTTTGAAGCAATCCCTTGGATGGTTTCTGGCCTCTGCGGTGATGGCAACACTCGATGGCAACAGGCTCGTGCGGAGGGGGGCGAGTGAGGCGGGAGCACTGCAGCGGCAAGCGGGTAACCTGGAGAGGACTGGGCTCTCTCAGACACCTCTGGGTGCTGTGACCCCTGCGCCTCTCCTCGCCAGGGCCATGGGTTGTCAGTGCCCCCCGTCGCTGCCTGTATCCCCTGCATCCCTAGCCTCTCCCCGCAGCAAGCATCCCTGCAACAAAGGGCAGGGTTGTGGTACCCAGTGATGCTGCAGAGGCTGCACCATAGGCAGGGATGTGCCTGGCTTGGCGGGGGGAGGCTGGGGGTAGCAGTGCTGGGGAAAGAGCCGCCACCTTGGGCGTGTGATTTTGGGGCGGGATTGCAGGCTGAGCTGTTGGGGCTGTGATGGGGACTGTGGGCATGGTGATGGGCAAGGAGCCAGCGCTGTGCCCAGCATCAGACCACATGGACGTCTCCTGCTCTGACCTTGGGCCAGGCCCTTCCTCTGCCTCAGTTTCCCCATCTGGCATTGCGGGGGGATGTTCATTGCCTGCTGCTTGATACAGCCCGGGGGGGTGGAGGGACAGCTGTGGATGAGGGCTGGGGTCGGGGTGCCCTTGGGTAGCCGAGTGTTGTCTCGTGCACAGAGCCCTTGAGCTGCCCTCGGGCACCGCATCCCCTCAGGAACAGCAGATCTTGGTGAGAGGAGGCACCACAGTGAGGAGACCCTGTCCTTAGGTGGTTCCTCCCACCTGAGGCCTGTGTCCTTCAGAGTCCTTGTCGGCATGTGACCCATGGGAGCATTCACGTGCCCGCTCCCCTCCCACCAGCCCATCCGTGGGGCTGCCAGTACTGGCAGTGAGGTCTGTGCCAGTTGGGCACCCTGCCAGCATCCTCTGCCCAGCCCTGCTTAGCTTGTGATGCTCCTGCACCCACCAGATCCCAGCTCTGAGGTCACTGCCAGGGGCCTGGCTGGCAGGCATGGGCATCTGGAGGGGATCCCTGGGCCCTTATCCCTGGGCAGCACCCGGGCTTGCAGCCCCAGTTTTCCTTGCTGGATGGGAATGATGGCCGTGGAGACAAGGCTGAAGCCCTCCCAGCCAGGGAAACTGAGGCACGGGGCAGTCCTTGTCTCTGTATGAGGGCACAGCCATTTCAGAGCAACGGATTTTAAAGCTACTTGAGCTGTCATTTTGGGATCAGGCTGCAGTGTTTCCTGGGGTGCTGTCTGGGGTCTGACCTCTGCCTGTTTGTCCCAGGCACAGTGAATCCAGGCCAACTGGGCCATGCTGTGATCCCCACCCTGTTGCCAAAACTCCCTCAGTCTTAGGTCCTCGAAGATTTCCTGTCTCATCCTGTGCTCCACCTGTCCTGTCCCATGATCTTCCTCTTCCAAGCCCTCTCAGATCATCCTATCCTATCCTATCCTATCCTATCCTATCCTATCCTATCCTATCCTATCCTATCCTATCCTATCCTATCCTACTTATATCCCTTGACCCAATCCTGTGATACACCTGTCCAATCCTAAATCCTATTACCCTATCCCAAATCTTCCCTTCCCTTCCCTTCCCTTCCCTTCCCTTCCCTTCCCTTCCCTTCCCTTCCCTTCCCTTCCCTTCCCTTCCCTTCCCTTCCCTTCCCTTCCCTTCCCTTCCCTTCCCTTCCCTTCCCTTCCCTTCCCTTCCCTTCCCTTCCCTTCCCTTCCCTTCCCTTCCCTTCCCTTGTTTTTCCCAGATGGCTGCTTCTCTTTCCCTTGTGTTCCCATGGGACCCAGCCCCCCGGGGAAGCAGCGGTGAGGGGTGGGATGACGGGGCAGGAGATGTCGTCTTGGGGCAGGCAGGCATCACCCCGTCTCTCCTCTTCCCCAGGAACATGACATTGAGACCCCCTACGGTCTGCTGCACGTGGTCATCCGGGGCTCACCCAAGGGGAATCGCCCGGCCATCCTGACGTACCATGATGTGGGGCTGAACCGTGAGTGCTGGTCCCTTGGCCGCGGGGCGCAGGGGCAGGCAGGAGCAAGCCTGGGGCTGCACCGTGTGCCGGGGCCTTGGCCAAAGGCTCTGGCTCAGCTTCTTTGCCTCCTGCCACGGAGGGTCCCCCGGCTGCTTTGGGTCTCCTCAGGCATCTGAAAGCACCAGGAGGGTTGGCTGCTCAGCTGAACCCAAAGCCCAGGCCAGGCACAGCCAGGAGGGCTTGGCCACCCCGGCGCTGGCTGTCTGCCTGCCCACACCAGGCAAGGGCGGGCATGGGGGATGCCGGGTTGGGCCCCGCCGCTGCCGCCCCGTTGGTATTCAGAGCACGGGCAGGGCTGGCGGCAGGGTGCAGTGGGGGCTGAAGGAGGCGTGGAATAGCTGGGAAGGAGAGACCCTGAGCCGGGGCTCTGGATGTGGAGATGCTGCACTCTGTTAGCCTGCAGCCTTGGACCTGCACCCCAGACCCCTGCCCCGGGCTGTGTCCCCTGGCTGAGCTGTGATGCCCTGTGAGCCTGGAGAAGCATCTCGCCCTCCACTGGCAGCCGGGGCTGAGTCACCGTCATGCCGGGTGAACTGCCTCACCACCACAGCAGCACTCTCGTCTCCAGGGATGTGTCGTGTTGGCTGTGATGGACCTTACAGCCTGCCTCGCCCCCATGTTTTGGGAGGGATGTCCTGGCACCGATGCCATGGGGCAGGACCCCTCCAAGCCCCAGCAATGGCTGTATCCCTCTGCAATGGTGGTGGCCTGTCCACAGCAGCACTGGGGCTATTTCTTTGACTGTTTCCAAGCAGGGAGATTTGCAGTCATTTCTCAAATCCCATGTTTGCTTGAGCCCTTTCTGGGGATTTTGGATGGGGCTGCTAATCCCACTGCCCACTGGGTGGTCCTACAACTCTGGGCTTTGCTTCCCCCAGTCCCATCCCTCCAAGCAGACGAGTCTCACCCCAAACCCCTCATCCTCCTGGCTACGTCTGCCCATCCCCATGCCTCCCAACACCAGTAGGGATGCAGCCCTTGCTAACAGTGGCTGTCGTATTTGCTGTGGGGTGAGTTGCCTGGAGGGAAGGGGATGGGAGGGCTTTGGTGGCATGTCACCTCCCAGTTGAAGGGCAGTGGGAGGGCAGGCGACCTCTCTCCATGCTCCCCTGGCCTGCCAGGCCCCTGTGCTGGGCCGTGTGGTCTCTGATCCCTGCCTGCCCTTTGACAGACAAGCTTTGCTTCAACACCTTCTTCAACTACGAGGACATGCAGGAGATCACGAAGCACTTTGTGGTGTGCCATGTGGATGCGCCGGGCCAGCAGGCAGGAGCCTCGCAGTTCCCTCAGGGGTAGGTGCCAGCTTCAGGGGCTCGCTATGCCTGCGGGATGTCACCTCTCTGCCCACTGCGTTGTTGCTGCCTGGGCAGGTGTGCCCTGCCTGCAGGTCTCTCTGAACTGTGTCAAAGCCCGTGGCCCGACTGGTCTAGGGTGGGCAATGGGGTGATTTGTGAGTGGGTGGCATTTCCCTGACCCCTTTGGGCAGCCCAGCTGCCCTGTCCCAGCCTTCCTGCTGTGTGCAGGTTCCATAACTGCCATCCTGTGCCTCCCTGTGCTGCAGGTACCAGTACCCATCCATGGACCAGCTGGCTGCCATGTTACCCAGCGTGGTGCAGCATTTCGGGTGAGTCAGCCTCTTCATGGCTGCCAGCTGAGGGTGCTGGGCAGGAGGCAAGAGGTTGGGGCTGGGGAATTGTCCCAGTAAGCTGGCACCCTGCATGTCTTTTTGTGCCCCATGCTACGGGTGGAGGGGCACCCCCGGGAACTCACGCTGGAGCCTGCTGTGCCCCCATACGCACCTCTCCACTTTCCAGGTTCAAGTACGTGATTGGGATCGGTGTTGGGGCAGGAGCCTACGTGCTGGCCAAGTTTGCGGTGAGCCTGGGGCTGGGATGGGCTGGCCCTGAGTTGCCTGTACCTGCTGTCAACCTGGGGCATGGGGAAGAGCAGGAGCTGACACAGCTGGGCAGGCTGTGCCACTGTGAAAGCTCCTGGAGGGATGGGGGGGTGGGGATGGCAGAGCCATGGCCGTGGTGGCTGGGCGGTCTTGCCACAGGTGTCCCGTCGCTCCCAGGACGAGGCCACGTCAGCCCTGTGCAATGCCTGTGCCGCGAGCAGTGGTGCTGGTGGGGGCCTACCCTGGGCGCATCTCCCCTTTCCACTGAGCGTTGCCCCTCTTGCTCACTGCAGCTCATCTTCCCCGACCTGGTCGAAGGACTGGTCCTCATGAACATCGACCCCAATGGCAAAGGCTGGATTGACTGGGCAGCTGCCAAGGTGGGCCGGGCCCCGACACCCCCTCCCTGCCCCAGCTGCTCCCTGGGGCTGGAGCTGGCCATGGCGGTGCCATAACTCCCTGTACTCCCTCCACAGCTCTCTGGCCTCACCAGCACGCTGCCGGACACTGTCCTGTCCCATCTGTTCAGCCAGGTAAGGGCTGCCTGTCCTGCCGGCCCCCTGACACCAGCCCCCTCCCCAGCGTCGCAGCCGGCTCAGCCAGGCTGCACCCTGCCCTGCCTGCTGGGTGCCGCAGTGCTGCTGGACCTGCCCCTCGCCCGCGGATGGGGTTAGTCAGGCCCTGCTGGAATCCCTCCTGCCTGATCCGGGGCTTAGCCTTGACGAGCGTGCAACTTGTGCCCGCATCCTGCCTGGGTGTGCTGCCTGTGCCATGCCCAGCCTCACTGCCTGGCAGCCTCCTGCTCTGCTCCGCTGGCTGGCACGGCAGGAACAGGTCTGGGAGAGCGGGGGTGTCTCTGTGGCACCCAGCAGCACTGGCCCTGATCTCTGTCCCCTGTCGGCACAGGAAGAGCTGGTGAACAACACGGAGCTGGTGCAGAGTTACCGGCAGCAGATTGGCAGCGTGGTGAACCAGTTCAACCTCCAGCTCTTCCTCAACATGTACAACAGGTGAGCACCCCGGGTGGCCTTGCCAGCAGGCTGCCCCCCTATCTGTGCCAAGGCGAGGGGCTGCAGTGCTGTTGGGTGGCCCTGAGGGCACCGTAGGAATCCTAACCACTGTTGGGTGCTGCCGTCACCCTCTGGTGCAGGCAGGCAGTGGTGCAAAGCTGGCTGCTGGTGCTGGCTAGGGATGCGGGAGTGGTGGTACCTGTGCCAGAGTCTTACCATGTCCCAGAGCCCATGGCCGTGGATGCACACGCCCTGGTAGTCCTCCTGCTCTGGGTGCTGGCACAGGCCTGGGGAAGGGGGCCACGAGCATCTGGCCCTGGGCATCCTTGGCCAGCTCTGCTGGCTTTCCCTGCAAGCCAGGCGTCTCTCCGGGTACCAGGCTTTGGGGTCCCCACCCCTGCATCCCACCAAGCCCTCAGCACCCCTGGGAGAGAGGGAAAACACAGCTGCCCTGGGAAATAAATCTGTTGTCGGAAATGCATCTGCCATGGGAAGAGCATCTAGTGTGGGAAATGCATCTGCCGTGGGAAATGCATCTGCACTGGCCTCTGGAGCCGCCTTGGTGGGGGCGGGGAGCAGCAAATCCCACCACACTTTCCTCCTGCCTCGTGCAGGGGGTGGGGAGGCTCGCTGCTCCGCTGGGTGCTGCATCCCAGGGTCATGGCAGAGATGGCCGTGGGGTCCTCCATCCGCAGGGTGCTGCGACAGCGAAGCTGGGTGCTGCTGCCCGGAGCTGGCTGTGCCCCGGCTCTTGTGCTGTGGCCTTGGTGGCAGCACCTGCCCATGGGCTCACGCTGGCCCTCTTTCTCCTCCATCAGCCGTAGGGATCTGGACATCAACCGGCCTGGAACTGTGCCCAACGCCAAGACGCTGCGGTAAGAGTTGTGTCGGCATGGCATGGGGAGTCCCAGGGCAGCAGAGCCCACCCAGGCCCAGCCCTGACTGTGCTCCTTCCTCCTCCAGCTGCCCTGTGATGCTGGTGGTCGGAGACAACGCGCCTGCTGAAGAGGGGGTGGTGAGTGATGGGATAGTGCCTGCGGGGTGGCACAGACAGTGCCCACGTGTGGGCATGCTCATGTCTGCTGCCTGCTCAGACACGTGTGAGCTCCCGACTGCGGGGACATGCTCATGTGCAAGCCTACCTGCTTGTGTAGGCGCGTGTGCACGTGCATCTGTGCATGGTCGCAACACCTGGAAAACCTCCCCTTCCTCATATGCCCAGATGTGCTCACAGCATGCTCACTCGGGTGGGGTGGCACACAGGCACACTCCCCGCTTGGCCACATGAACACAAACAGTGGCTAGCATGTGTGTTTGCTTGCACACAGCCACGTGATTGTCCACACTTGCACAATCAGTCACAGATACTGTGCAGGTGGCCACATCTGTACATAATGTGTAGCTGCACGCACACACACCCTCCTCCAGCACGTGTACCTCTATGCATATGCACATGAGCACACCTGTGTGCTCGTACACGTGTGTGACACACGGGACACCTCACCAGCCCTGCTCCCCTCCCTTTCCAGCCCCCACCCTTGCTCAGACGCTGCCTGGGAGGGGAGAGGCCCTCCTGTTCCATCCAAGGGATGGTGGTTCTGTGGGCTCAGGGCTGGGGTGGGAGGTGCCAGCTGAGGTGCCATGGGCCAGCGGTGGTACCTGTGGGCAACTTCTGCCAGGCTCAGGGCACTCTAGGGTGCTAATATCATCCTTGCCTGCAGGTGGAGTGTAACTCCAAGCTGGATCCCACCAACACCACCTTCCTGAAGGTAGGCGGGTGGCAGGGGGCAGCTGGGAGGTCTCTGCTACCCATGAAGTGCCCCAGTCCCCATCTCACCATTCCAGGTCTGTCCTGGCCATGGGGCTGGGGGCAGGTAGGGAGAGCAGGGTGGCCCCAGCAGTGGCATCCTGCCACCAGGTACCGGGGGACAGGGTGGGCAGCAAAGGCACCCTCCCAAACTAAGCAGGACTTTCTCTCTACAGATGGCTGACTCCGGTGGGCTGCCCCAGGTCACACAGGTGAGCCCCCACAATTTCCACAGTTAACTGGGTATACTGGGCCCTGGGACATGCACTGGTGCTGTCCCTGGCTAGCAGGGGATGAGCTGAGGTGGGCACAGGGATCTTGCGCAGGGGCTGCTGGAGGCAGCTCGGGGCTGAGTGGATATCTTGGCCCCGGTGCTGCCTCAGCTCAGCCTGCTGTCTCCCCACAGCCCGGCAAGCTGACCGAAGCCTTCAAGTACTTCCTGCAAGGCATGGGTTACAGTGAGTGCCAGGGCTGGGAACGGGGCTGGCGTGTGCCTGCGTGTGCACTTGTGTGTGTGCCTGTGTGCGCGTGTGCTGACCCTGCCACAGGAGAGGAGCCTGGCGCCCCCTGCGTGTCTGTGGCGTTGTATATGCAGGTGTACATGGTGTCTGTCCAAGCGTTTGTAGGGGCGTGGGGTGTACAGGCTCTGTGTGCACACAGACATGTGTACAAGGGCTCTGTGTGTACGTATGTGTGCAGACAGGGTCTCTGTGCATGCATGCACACGTGTCTGTGTGTGTGTGCATGTGCAAGCAGGGGCTGTGTGTGCACACAGACGTGCAGAGTCCACGTGCACAAGTCTGTGTGCATGTGTGTGTATAGGTCCACAAGCGTGTGTGTGTGTGTGCATACCTGTGTGTGCGCATGTGCGCGAAGGTCCATGTACACGTGTGTGTGTGTTTGCAGGTCCCTGTGCACATGCACGTGTGTCTGTGTGCGTGCAGGTCCGTGTGCATGCACACATGGGGCTGGGTGGGGGCTCCTGGCCCCACGGAGCAGCCAGCACGGCTGACCCTCTCTCTCTGCCCTCCCTGCCCTACTCCCCCTCCACCCCTGCCAGTCGCCCACCTGAAGGATCGGAGGCTGAGTGGAGGCACAGGTACTGCTCAGTGCTGCTCGGCCCGTGCCCGCTGCTGCATGGTGCCCGCCTGGCCTGTGTCCTTGAGCTGCCTGGGCACCTCTGGGAGCAGCCTGGGTGCGGGGCTGGCGCTTCCTAGCCAGGTGCCCTCTGCCTCACTCTGCTTTGCCTGAGATGCCACCCTGAGCCAGGAGCGGGGGCTGAGAAATGGCATTCGGAGAAGTCCCCCCGGTGTGGGCACAGTCTCGGCAGTGTGCTTGCTGTGCCCTCCTCCAGCCGGCTAGGAGCTGTGCCCGCTGGGCATCCTGGCCGGAGTTAAGGTGTCACCTTCCCTGCACACCTTGGGGAGCCAGGAGAGCTCCCGTCCCAGCTCACTCCTTCCCCGGAGCGTGGTGGCCAGGGGTCCCTGCTGCCTCATGCCTAGTGGTTGCATGCCCGGGAGATGTGCCCGGTGTGCAGCCTGCTGCAGCGTGCCCTGTCCCTGCCCCAGTGTCCCTTGCCAGCCTGGAGCTGCTCATGTTGTCACAGCACCGCATGCTGCAAGCTTGCGCCTGGGGTTGTTTGCATCGGGGAGTAGGACCGGTGGCTTTGCTTGTGTGAGGCGATGTCGGCTCAGGTCCTGATGGCTCTCGAAGGGCACTGAGCACCCTGGCTGTCTCTCTGTGCCCGTGCAGTGCCATCTGCCAGCATGACCCGCCTGGCACGCTCCCGCACGGCCTCCCTCACCAGCGCCAGCTCGGTGGATGGCACCCGCCCACGTGCCTGCACCCACTCGGAGAGCACTGAGGCCATGGGGCAGATCAACCACACCATGGAGGTATCATGCTGAGGTCCACACCTGCCGCCGACGTCTCCTCCAGAGCCATCTCCCATCCATCAGCATCCCGCCAGCACCCACCCGCCCCGTGGACATCCTCCACCAGGGCCCTTGCTCCTTCGGGGTCGATTTGTCGTCTTTGCCATTGGCCTCATCCCCTTGTCTGGTACCGAAGGAGAGGAGCTTCGCTTCACTGCCTCCTGGCTCCAGTTCCTGGCTTCGTCCGGCAGTCACACATGGTTCTGCATCGGTCTTCACCCTCCCCAGCATTGGCTTGGCCCTGGCCAGGGAGGGTGGATCGCAGGGGCATGGGGCCTGGATGGGGGAGCAGGGGCAGGGTGGTGAGATGGGGACAGGATGGTGGGATGGGGCAGGACAGCAGGACGTGAAGAGGACACAGGAGGTAGGCTGGTCCCCCAAGGTCAACCAATGGCTGGTCAAACCAGAAGGAAGACAGGACAGGGAGCAGTGCTCACTGGGATGTCACTGGGTCCTTCTTGGGGATGCATCTCCCATTTCTCCCTGCCGACCCTCCCTGGGGAGAGCTAGCACACCCAGGACCTCCTGCCCCAGAACTTGCTGAGCATTGTGAGAAATCGCACCCCAAACTGTCCCCTCGCCCTGGTCATGTGCTTTGTGTGCTGACCCAGAGCAGGGGGAGAGGGCTCAGCTCTGCTCCAGAAGCCATCAAGGCAGGAGATTGGCGTGGGGGTCCCCCTGCCTCTGCCCACGCCCTCACCCATGGTGACACTTCCTTGGTCCCTTGTTGCAAGAAGGACAATCACCACCTGCCACCAAAAACCGGGGGGACAGGGGGACTGTGTGCCCTGTCTTGCTCTGTCCCTGCCACACTGGCAGTTCTAATCCCAGCTCTTGGGCTGAGGCTGCCCAGGCTTAGAGGCCACCGGGTTTGGAGATGTCACATGGCAAACCCCCCCTCCAGTTTTGCCACAGTCTGTGGGTGTCACCGCAGTGGAGCCATTAGCAATAAGACGAGACACTCCCCCCCTGCAATGCTGGGGAGCCCTCAGCACCCTCTGCCCCACAGGGTGCATCACTGCAAAGTGCTGACAGTGTGGGGAGCACCCCAGTGTCTGGCTTTGCCCATGATCTGGCTTTGCCTGCAGAGCTGGCCAGACCCACCACAGCTCCCCAAATCCACCCCACCTCTCACCGGCACACTGAGTGGGGCATCTCTCAAGGGCTTGCCCCACCCCCCCCACCCCGAGCTGCGGGGCCCCATCTGGCCACTGGCTCTGGGTGGATCCAGCCTCTTGCGCTCGGCATGGAGAGCCGTGTCATCGCGTAACCTGCCGTCGGCCACCCAGCCTCTGCTGGCGCCTGTGGCCCACCCCGCAGGCAGCAGAGCCCAGCTCCTCCTCCACTGGGGTAAGGGAGCCGCTGGTTCTGGCAGTAAGTGCTCAGGTCTTTGTGGGTGGTCCATGGGGGACCCGAGCAGGGACCTGTAGGGGACCCACCAGGTGCCACCACTGGGCAAGCAGAACCAGCCCACTGGGAGCAGGTCCCACCCAGCCAC
Organism: Strix uralensis; assembly: GCF_047716275.1. NCBI lineage: Eukaryota > Metazoa > Chordata > Aves > Strigiformes > Strigidae > Strix > Strix uralensis. The sequence goes on along the minus strand of NC_133983.1, from coordinate 1,526,029 downwards.
CCAAAAGCACTCGCCCCCCCCCAGATCCTGTCCCTGTTCCCCAGCGAGAGGCATGGGGGGTCCTGGGGCTCCCAGTGGGTGTATAAGGGCTTTTGGCCCTGAGACCCATGCCCTGCCCAGCCCCTCCCATATTGAATGGCAACCCTGAAACACCAGTGTCCCTATTTGTCCCCCACTTTGTTCTGCCGTGTGCTTCCTTCTCAGTGTGACTCTGAAAGCTACGTAGCTCCTTTTTACTGTAGATACCGCTGCGATCTCTCGTTTTCTCAGTGTGTCCTTCCAGATGATATATATATAAATACCTATACATAAGATATATAAGGGTTTGTCTAATCCCTGACCTTTTTGGGTTCATTCCCCCTTGCATCCTCATCCAAGCGGTGCTGTGTGGTTCCCCTGGAGGTGGTCTGGCCATGCTCACCTTCGATTCCTCACCTTGGTTGGTTTGGTTTTCCTTGGTAGTTTGTTCTTCTGATTTTTGTTAGTTTTCCTTTTTTCCTGGTCACAGCGGAATTTAACGCATTTTCCTGTCTGAGCGTAACCTGGTTTTGTCATGGCGGCATCAAGGCCGCAGCACTCACAAGATGGCAATATGTAAACCAGATTTAACTAACCTGTTGCTGTAGAGAGGATTTACTGTGTTGGAAAAAAAACCCCAACAAACTAACAAAGATGTGAAGAATCTGCTGTGCTCTTTTCAACGTGCTGGAGGGAAGCGGGTCTGAGCCCATCCTGGGTCTGCCTGTAGAGATCTGGTGGGCAGGGAGGACAAGAGGGACACCTTGGCCACCGACTCCACCAGGAGCTGCACTGCTGGGAGAGGGGGACCAGAGTGCCCATGGAGGAGAGCCCAGGACCCCAGAGTGCATGTGGAGGGGAACTGTGGGGTGCTTTGTCTTCAGAGCAGCCGTAGGCAGAGTGCCCTATACATTGGGAGTGGATGGAGACTGGAAAGCTGCCAGCTGTGGCCCAAAGAGGTTGGATCCAAGGGATGCCCACTGGGGAAGGAAAGATGCATGGCTGCACAAATCTGGGGATGAGCAGGGTCTCTGGGAGATCCAGCCTCCCTGTCCTCTTCCAGGACTGCAGGCTCCCTGTTTGTCTCCATATCAAGGGCTGCATGTCCCAGGCTACAGCCCTTTCCAAGTGCATGAAGCCTTCCCTGGGAAGGATCCCCTCTCTGCATCCTGACCTTCATCCCTGCTCCAGTGTGTCAGTGTCTGCCTGGTACTGGGGTGTTCCAGACTGGAACATCCCAGAGCCAGGGCATGAAGGGAGAGTGACTGTGGAGTCCACATGGATGGTTGGCTGGAGCGGGTGAAGAAGAGCCCAGAGATGTGGGGAGAGAATGCAAACTGCCAGGGCTGAGCCCACTGAGATGTGAGCCAGCAGCTTGGGAGCCTCTCCTGGCTGGTTTGGCTGGAGGGGTCTGCTGGTCTCCCTGCCTTTGGTTCTTCATCTGTCCTGCTCCAGCCTTCAGGCTTCTCTCTTGCTGGCTCCTCTCTCCTTCTGCTTTGGTTTTGGGGGCCTCCCTCCTGCCCCTCTCTCTCTTTCCCTCTTTCCAGCATTAGGCTCTCCCTCCTCTGGTCTTGGGATCTTCTCTGGCAGGTATGTCTATTTGGGGCCCGCTCTGTGCTGCCCACCCCTCTTCCTGGCCTGGGTGAGCCTCATCTGGTTGTGTGTGAGGGGGACTGGAATAGTCCTGGTGGGGCTGGGATCGGGTGTCTCCTGCCTGGCTCTAGGACTGGAGACCATTGTTGTGGTGTCAGGGAGCTGCAGCTGGGATAGCTGAGCTGCTGTGAGGGGAGTGGCCACGTGAGGACCCAAAGACCATAGAGGAGCAAGAACCCGCTGCTGCAGGATATGGGGAGGCCACAGCTGCGCTTGGAATGCTGGAGGGACAGCGATGCCTCCCTCTGAGGTGGGGGGGGCTAGGATGTTATTAATGAGGGTTTTGTGTTAATTAGCACCTTCGCACTTAGATGCTGGCAGGATGGAGGGCTCTGAGGGTGCATGGCAGTGGGGGTTGGATCCAGGGGTGGTGCCCTGAGCCTCCTGTCACCTTCAGTAACAGTGCTGACACCTGAGCTGCCATGTGCCACCGGGCCTGAAAAGGGAGGGGGCTCAGGTGGGACATCCTCCCTCTTTTTCCTACTGGTGTGAAGCTGGGTCATGCCAGGGCAGGACTGCAGCATCCCTGAGGCTGATGGAGGGGAACTCCTGCTGCGCGGATCTCCCAGACCTCTGCCAGGCTGCCATGCAGACAGACTTCTGACAGTTCCCAGCCATGGGTACACATGACCATCAGCTGTGCTGGATGGGTCACCCTTTCCCCAGCTGTCCCAGGGACCCTGATAACACACATCTCCCTGCTTGACCATCAGCTCCCCAAGGACACGGCCCTAGCTCCCACACGCTTGGGGACAGGAGGAATCAGGAGCCCTCATACCCTACCATCAGTCCCAGCCAGCCCTGATCCCCTCCCCGCCTTTCCTATCCCTCTCCTCGGGAAAGTGGAACATTGAATTTCCCTCCTGCCCCTGGCCCCTTCCCTTGATGCTCCTCCACAATGGGGCCACCCCACGTCCCCACCCAGCTCCCTCATGGGTGCTGTATGCCCAGGGTATCCCTATTCCCTGCTTTACCCTGACCCCCTGGGAGTTCTGTTCCCCTGGTACCACCCTGGAGCCCCCCCATGTGAGCCTGTCGCCTGCCTCCCCCCGCCCTCCCTGTCCTGCTGCTGGGACAAGTCCCGTGGCTGGGCTCCGTGTGATGGGCACAGGGTCCAGCCATCATCATCATCAGCAGCTCTGCCAGGGTCCCCAGAGACGTGCTGGGGATGATTGCTGATGGAGGGTATGTCAACCACACAGGTTGCACCTCATCTTATATTCCCTTGGGATGGTTTTTCAACTGACTGCTCATGGTAGGTTTGAATTGTTCTGAATCATCTTTTTCAGGAACAAGTACGATGCAGAATAGATCATCTATAGACACCTTCTCCATCATTTATAAAGTGCTGGTTCTAGCAGGATTTCTGCAAAGATCCATACTTCCAAGTCAAGTGTTAGTTGTTCTGTCTCTTACCTTTTCCTTCACTCTCATCGCTCCTTCTTCTAGACTCTCCCTTTCCTCCTGCAGGAGCCCCCTGAGGCTGTAGACTGACTGCATGGGTGGAATCTTTGCTGACCAGGATGCTGGGGCTCTGGGACACAGGAGGCTGCACTGCCAAGGGGAGCTCCTGTTCATTGCCGTTGGTGGGGGGGAGCACAGGTGACAAGCTGAGGCTGGACACCTCATGTGAAGGCAGCTGCAATGAAGGGCAGCTCATTCAGCCTCCGGGTGGCTTCGCTGTCTGCTTCTAGCTGCCCCTGAAATAACTTGACTGTGGCTGTAAGCAAGGAAGTGCCTACAAGGAACCTACAAGGTGGTGAAATCCTCCAAACCCTCTCCAGGAACTCAACGTGCTGAGGTGCTTCTCTAAAGTGCCCTGGAGAGGGCTGAACATCTTTGTACTGATGGGGAGTAGTGAATAAATTCCTTATTTTGCTTTGTAAAAACGTGGTTAAACCACAACAGCCATCAAGCAATTACAGGTGCCACTTCTTGGAAGACCAACCAGGGCTTGACAACTGATCAAAGACCTGGGACACCAGTCTGGGAGGGATGAGGGAGTTAATGGAACCACAGCAATCAGTGAAGGGCCACACAGGGGAAGGGGAGCTGAGGGGGAGGGTAGACAGAAGAGGGGTGTACAGGGCCTGTTGTGTGTAAAACATGGTCAGTTCACTTGTCTGGCTGAGCCCTGCACCTGATAACTGCAGTCTGTCTTATCACCTTATATCTTCTTATTACATCTTTTCTTAACTATCTCTGCATATTGTCAGTCTCCATCCTCTGTGTGCGTGTGTGCTAGTGGTGAGACCTGTGTGTGAGTCAGTGAAAACTGGTGCCAGCTACTGGAGTTAGACTTGGGGTGTGGGTGCCCCTGGCCTGTGGTGTCAGCTACTGGAGCCAGGGGATCTCAGCCTCAGCTGCTGGAGCGAGTGGGGGTCTTTGTCTTCCAGCCACTGGGGCAGGAATGGTGTGTGTCCCCAAACCAGCTACTGGGGGGGACAGACGTGAATGAGGCAAGGGAGGGGCTCAGTGCTAGCAGGGGGAGTGGGACCGTGGGTCACAGCTCCTGTGCCTGGTGCCACTGGCTGAGTGGGATGAGTGCCTGCATCTTCCTTGGTCCTGATGGGCACTGGGTATGCGTGTGCATTCACCAGCAAACTTTAAGCTGGGCCAGCTGGTGAGCAGGGGAGCACTGGGACCAGGCTGAAGTATCAGGCAGGTGGGGGGGATCCGTGGTGGTATGCCCAGAAGCACTGGGGAGGGGCGTGTGTATTTGCAGCAAGCATCAAGCTGGACCAGCCTGTGAGTAGGGGACCTGTGGGGCAGGTAAGGGGGCCAGAATTCAGGGAGAGGTGCCAGGTGGACGTGCAGGTACTCGAGGGTCCATGAATGTGTGTGTACGTGCTTGTGAATGTGGTGAGTGTGTGCCTGCACTAGCGACCTCCTGTCTCTACCATCCAAAGAGGAGGAAGGGGACTTGGCTGTCTATGTTTATGTTTTATCATAAATTGTTTGGTTTGGAAGGGATGTTTAAAGATCATCTAGTTCATACCCTGCCCCCTGCCCTATACAGGAACATCTTTCATTACATCAGGTTGCTCAAAGCCCCCATCCAACCTGACTTGGAACATTTCCAGTGATGGGGCACCCACAACTTCTCTGAGAAATCTGTTCTAGTGTCTCACCACCATCATAGTGAAAAATGTCTTTCTTATGTCCAATCTAAATCATCTAAACCATCTAGAAGGCAACATCATCCTGGGATAGTGATGGCTGCTTACCTTGTATGTAAATGTTCAGCTGATTTCAATACCTTGGAAGTGTTATTAATGCCTACTCCAGAATGAAGGTTACCTTGGAACCAGTGAGACTGGAAATCTCCATTTATGGACTGAGTTATCATTCTATCCCAATTATATAAATTTATGTGTTTGCCCTTTCAACCCCTAATTGAGTAATCAGTTTTTCCCCTTACACAAAGTTTCTTTGTACCAGTCCTGCACGTCCCCACCCACAGCGGGTATGGTAGATAAGGTTCCTTTGGTGGAGGAGGGTTTTTTGTGTTTCAGAGGTCTTGTGTAGTCATAGTGGTAGGGTTTAGGGTAGAGTGCGGTGTGGTTTCCAGGACCAGAGGTAGTGGTACATAGTAAGGTCCAACTTCTCCCCGCACACAGTCTTGAGGGAAAATTCCATAGGCCCTCCTGCCGCTATTTAGAGCACAAGTACCCCTTGCCACCAACATGTACTTACTTTTCCAAATAATCCATATCTTTACTTTTTCAATGCTTACGATTGCTGATATGGTCAATGCCTTCACTTCACTGGGGCTGTTCTTAAATAATCCCGTGTAAATCCATGCCACTGAACTGCATTGGTGGTACAGCAATTAGGATGACCTTACAGAGAAGACTAAACAAGCAGATCTGTTTACACATATAGAGTTGATCTGGTCAAGTAACAGTATAAAAAAATGTAAGTTTATAAAGCATTAGGTGTTATGATCAGCTTTGGGTCCAAGATATGGTTTGACCTGTGACACTAATGACATCTACTGCCCTTTAGCCTCCCTTCCACTCTCTTGGTGGTGCCCAGCCAGACAAGCCCAGAGCAGATATCTGAGCCACAGAATTTCAGCCATCAGGTAGGATGAGATGTGCTGGGAAGGCAGCACTGGTACAGCACCTTCACTGCAACTGGGAACCTTGGAGGCCTGTACTGGTCCTCACCTTCTATTCCCTCTTGTCTGTGTGGGAGTCTCCACAGCTTGAAAATGTGAGGGCCAGAACTCCTGGGCAGAGGATGGAGGCCCCCCTGGATCCCTCCAAGGCACAGCCTTGTGCTCCAACAGCACAGGAGCAGATTTTTAAAGGCCAATAAAGATCTATTCCTAAACAAAGCAGCACATTCCCACTCTAGGAAGAGAGGCTGAGGTTGTGAGCTCTTTAATGCAGCTGGCTCTGGGCACAAATTAACTCATGACATGCCTTTAAGAGGAGCCTCCTGGGTCTCTTTGCTACCCTGTGCCAGTGTGGGGAGCAGTGAGAGAGGGAAGATTTCCACGTGCCCTCCCTCCACCAGCACTGGCCATTGGCAAGGTGCTGAAGCAATGCATGAGCACGCTGCAAATCTCACTTTCCACAACAGTTCCTGATGAAACGCAAAGTTATAAAATCCTGTTACACATCTGAGAGTGTCCGCCTGTGCTGCCTGCACTGGGTGCCACCCGCCAGCAAGCCCACCCACCACTCTGCTGACCTAGGGCAGAGGCTGGTGGCACCCAAAACAAAACACTGTGACTTTGGCACCTAAGGCTGGCAGAGATGTTCCTCTCAGGTCAAATCAGTCCAAATTCACCTGTGGGGGTCTTGTAAAGTTTTTGGGGAAGGCTGAGCAACAGCAGCAGTCCATTGGCATCCATTACAGCCTGTGCTTCCTATTTTCCTCTATACTTATCCATCTGCTTCTGAGAAGCCCAAGTGGAGGGTCTAGGTGGCTGTGAAGGGTCTCTGAGGATGAGGCAAGGCAGGGACCCATTGAGGACTTCAGTCTGAACTCAGCCCAAGCCAGACAATGGGAATAGAAGAGAGAAGAAGGATGCTGGGATATTGCCGCACCTCTGTGCTTAATTTGCTTCTCTCCAGCTTTAGAGTACTCAAGGACTTCTAAATATCCTTTATACTTTAGCTGATTTGAGAAGTTAGATCTTCTCTCCATGCATCCACCACTGCCTGCAATAGGAAGAGACTTCAGGAAAAGGCTAGTAGGAAGTTATGGAGGTGCTGTGCAGATGATTTAAGGTGACACCGCTTATGGCAGAGCTCAACAGATGTGTTCCTGGTGTGGGTAGGAAAAGCAGTGCTGAGTTTAATCTGGTATCACACGCAGGGCTCTCTGGGTAGCGGCCAAATGGGACTCTAGCCTTCTGGGGATATTAAAGAGTTACTACTAATCACATGGGAAGTGGTCTGGGAGAGAACAGGCACCATCCTTCGAGGGGAAGCTCTAACAGCCGCAGAAGTTACCCATTCCCACATGCCTGTTGCCAGGGCTTAGCATCCTTTGGTGTGAGAACCTGGGCACACAATAAACACATGGGCCTCTGCATCTGAAGCTGAATGCAGGACTGCTCAGTCAGAGGTACTTGTTGACTCTGCCTCATGTGAAACCCTGAGCTGTCCCGTAAGTTGCTCCCCTGTGCTTTTGGATTCAGAGGTGCAGAAGCTGCAGGTTTTTGCTCCATTTTCAAACGCTGTTGAATCACTCAGATCCTGGGAGAAAGCCTCCCCTCTGCTTGGAGAAGGAAGAAAGCAGGGAGTGAACACTGACTTCTTCACACCCCCCGCCCCCCCCAGTCTAACTCCATGCAGGAATGGGAGGGTTTGTGTGTTTTAACTGTTTCCATCTGCCCCCACCTCTTAAAGGAGCTCTGACTTCTTAAGGTTTCAAGCACCCCAACGCTGTAGTGCCTGGGCCTCACCCAGAGCAGCAGGCAGGAGTTGACAGGACCACTAACTGAGAACACACTGCTCCCTCTCCCTTCCTCCTCAAGTTAAAGGCAGAAGCCATGAGCACATGGTTTTTTCTGGCAAGTCCTACAGGAGTAGATATCCAGGGAAGAAGCCAAACAGCACCCAGGAGAAACCCAGAGCAGACTGGTGCTCCTTTCAAACTCAGAGGCTCAGACAGTCCATGGTCTCAGAAGGGAATGGGAAGAAAATCTTCCCAACTGGGGAGATTTTCCCCTTTTCTCTCTTTTTCCTTTTATTCCCCCTACCTGGCCTGCCAAAGAGAACTTTCTCACTGCTATAGTTGATGCCTGCCATTAGTTACAGACCCTGAGAATAAATCTGTGTGCATGTTAGCCTGCCTTATCACCTTTTGTGCGACACCAGGCAAAGCAAATGCAGAGACACTGCAAGGAGCATAAAGCGGGCGTGAGACATCGGACAAGGAACAAACCAGTGAAAAATGCAATTTTTCAGTTAGAGGTAGATGCTGATGTGATCTCTCTTTGCCTAGAGCAGAAGTCACTTACTATAACACCAAACTACTCACACTCTGCCAGATCATTGTACACAGCCTGCGTTTCTGCAAGCTTTGCGTGTGGCTGTGGCAGCAGCTCGATCAGGTTCTACAGGAGAAATGCACGTCAGTGGAACAGAGCTGCCTGGACCAGCACCCAGCACATGCCACCCAGGGAGAAGTCCAAGTGACACAAACAGCTCCCTGACTGCATTCCTCTCCTGTACAAGAAAGGAAGGGCACGGAAACACGGAGCTCTGCCGTACATGAGTTTACTCACGGTCCCAAATTGCAATGCAGCAAAGTCAGGAAGCAACTTCCTGCAACAGCCTTTCTCCTGCCCAGTGCAACGCTCACCTGCACCACACTGTCACTCAGCACAGTGTCACCCAGCTCCAGCACTGCAGTCTTGAGCTGTTCACAAGGCATGTAGAGAGCGCCCAGGAAAATGGGTGCTGGGACCCAGAGAGAAGTACAGGTCCAACCCCTGCCAAGTGCCAAAGGAAAGAAGTTTCTGACTTGTCATGCTCACATAGGGTCTGTCCAAACTTAAAACTCAGCACGTGCACTTCCTTGCCTTTTTTCTTTGGAGGTTCCTTCTCTCCACCCTCCTGGTCTTTCTCTGCTGTTAGTACAGGAAACCCGGGTAAGCTGTGAGCTGTTCAATGAGTATATCCCCTGGGTAACAGCACAGCTTCTCCCCACGCAATGGCTGAGCAGAACTGCCCTACTATGGAGTAACAAAGCTCCGTCTGCTCCATAGAGCAAACAAGGGGTAAGGAGAGGTCAGAGTGCTGCTTTCCACAGTGCACCCACAGATATGGACACAGTCTTGGCTCTCCCACAAAGAACAAAACAACCTTGCTAAAGACAGACATCTATTGCCTTAAATTAAAGCAGAGACTTCACGCCAAGGTGTCAATATCCACCTATACCTCTGTACTGGGTCTGGCTGAGCCGGAATTGGTTTTCCCCTGTAGCAGCCCTCATGGTGCTGTGTTTTATGTTGGGAGCTGGCAGGGTGTTGATAGCACACTGGTGTTGTGGCTACTGCTGAGTAGTGCTTACACAGCACCAAGGCTCTTTCCGACATTTCCCCCCCCACAGTGGGACGGGGTGGGCAAGATCTTGAGAGGGGACACAGCCAGGACAGCTGACCCCAACTGACCAAAGGGATATTCCAGACCATCTGATGTCTGCTTGAGGATAAAGCTGGGAAAAAGGAGGAAGGGGGTGTGTGTGTGTGTGTGTGTGTGTGTGTGTCACCCTTGGTCCTCCGGGGCAACCACTACGTGTATTGGAGCCCTGCCTCCTGAGAAGGCCCGACATCGCCTCTTCATGGGAAGTAGAGAATAAATCTGTTTTCTTTTCTTTTGCTTCCGCGCGCGGACCTTTGCTTCGCTTTGCTTATATTAAAACGGCTTTTGTTTTACCCACAAGGGTCGGAGTTTTTTTTCCTATCTTATTTTCTTTCCCCTCTTTGCCCTGTTGAGAAAAAAAAGGGGAAGGGGGGGGGAAGTGATAGAGCGACTTGGTGGGTACCTGGCATTTAGCCAAGGTCAAACCACCACAGCATCAAAGCTCAGTGTGAGACACTGAATGACACAGGATTTGTAGAGTAGTGTCCCAAGAGATGTGTTTGACATCTTGGTGCTGGAAGATGTCCAGTATTACACAGTCCCTGGACCTTCTTGCAGCTTGCTAATGTCCTCTGTGCTGCACCAGGCTCAGACTGTCACAGACACCCCCTTCTCTGGGAGCACGAACAGTCCAACCAACACTCCTTGAATGAGCCATCCTGGGACTTGCATGTCGAGGAACATGTAAAGGGTTTGCACCCTGTCCTGCCACTGCAATGTCCTCTGCCAATTCCACACCACGAGGGGGATGCCTGAGGCATCCTGCTGCTCAGATGCCTAAAAATCACTGCTTCACCGGCTGCCAGTGACACCGCAGGCTGAAATGAGCAGGCAGGTCTGCCTGTGTCACAGGGTGACCATGAAAGCCGGGACACCCCTTCCTGCTGTTCCCTAATTCTGGAGAGGAGCAGCATGGAAACCCAACCCTGACCAGCTCTGCAGGGTGCTCGTCCTTTGAAACCTTGGGGAGGGGGCAGCTTGCAGCACCCCAAGCATGTCCCCCACCCCGCTTGCCAGTTCCTGAGGGAGCATGGTGCCCAGTAGCAAGGCTGAGGAGGACAGATGTCTCTCCCTAGAAGCTAAGTCATGGCTGTACTGCTCCTTGATGCCTCATCCGCAGACATGTGCTGACACCCCAGGCTAGCGAGCAGACAGCACCAACTTATGTTCATAGGTGAGGGCATGCACACAACCACGAGCAAAGGGCACTTTAGCTCAGGATATTTTAAGAAAAAGATACTTATATAACTACCCCCAGAGCCCTGAAAATGGGTGGCTGCTGGAGAGCAGACCACATATTCCAAGATGTGCAAGTCCATCTCTGAGCCTGCAGCATCCTTGTTTTGTTGGGTCTGTGAAGTTCACTGTTGGAGGAGCCTCCAACAGTTGGGTTTGCTGGCTTGCTGTGGTTCAGGACATGCCTGCTCACCTCTGGACGCTGCACTGTGCAGCAGATGGGATGCAGTGAAGAATAAGGTAAGAATCATTACTACAGACAGAGACATTAACAACAACTACTCAAACATCACATGCTGGCAGCTCTGCTGGGGCTCTCCACACAGCTGAGAAAGGTGCCACTGCCAGGATTTATTGGTAACAAACCTGGGGCAACAACCCACCCCCCATACGCACAGGGAGGAAGGAAAAAAGGGAGTAACAGAGCTCAGTATTCTTAACAATGAAAAGTCCCACTTACCCAGGGAGCCTGTGCTAGAGCAGCTCAGCAGTGAAGCCTCCTACAGCGAGACGGTAAAAAAGTCACAGTGCAGCTAAAACACCCTGCGACAGCAGGGGAGGGAGGGCACTGCTCAGCCCCTGGGGTGCCAGGGGCGGAGGGAGGGAGGAGACACAACTCCGAGAAACAGCTCATCTGAAATGCCAGGTCTCTCTGCAGACCCCCAGTTCTGTCATCTTCCCATGGAGACCCCCCCAGATACAGGTTGGGGCTTTCTGTCTCAACCCCCCAGCCCTGCATACTGCCTCAGTGCTGCAAAGCTTTGCCTAGGCATGTCTCACTCCCCCTCCTCCTTTGTCAACATTTTCATTTTCGGTGTCACAAACATAAAATGGAGACTGCAGGGAAGGAAAGCACTTTGTGACTGTTCATTCAAGTCCTGCTCAGATTTTGTCTAACACAGCTGATGTATGCTGGGAGCAGCGCTGTTGGCTCAAAGTGAGAGCACCACGTAGACAGGACAGGTGGCCAGAAGGTCCTTCTACAGCCGTTATCACCTGCAGCTTGCGGTCTCCTGCAGCCATCATCCTTGTATATCATGTCTGGCAGTTTCATCAGAATCTGCTAACTCTTGCAAATGGTATAGACCAAATTTCGAAGCTGGGAGGTATAAAAATGTCAGCTTACCCCAAAAGCTTTTGAAGTGGATCCAACAGCAGCTGGACTGCTGAGGTTTTTGTGCTTCCTGGTATGATACAGGGGATGGATGAGGAAGGATGAGCACTCTGTCAGCTAGACAACTATTTTTGCTCCTAGGGTCATGGGTTATAAGTTGTGTGTTTAAAGTTATCAGTTGTGACTAATGAATTAGAGAATTTGTGAGATGAGAAACCCCATGATTTGGCTCATTTGCATCTCCCAGAACTGCAAAAGTTAGGAGGGGATTTGGACATTTTACTCCCATGGACACATGTGCATGGATTGGTCTCTGAACTGCAGCTGAAACCACCCTGTCACCCCAACAAATCCAAAGATCAGAACAAGGGCAGAAGGGACAGCCGGGGTGGGGGGAAAGGAAGAAATGCCACAGTGCTGCTGCTGATGGAGGCAAGACAGGGACCAAGAGTCAGGTGTTTGGTAATTTCTCCTATTCAGGGGTGAGACTACTGAGAAGGTGACTGAATGTCCATGTCCTTAAGGGCAGATGCTCTCCTGGGTGGGGGAGGAGACTGGGGGTTTCTCCAGGGAAGGCATCTCTACTGCAGGGGATGGCAGGGAGGTGCCTGAATCCCCACTCCCACGGCATTTCTGGAAGCAGTTCGCTCCCCCTCCCTGCCCATGTCTCTGCTGCCTGGAGCTGCCCCTGCCAGGAGCTGTTTCTCTGTCCCCAGGTGTGCTGCCTGCCTGTGCTCACAGCCCCCATCCTACCCGCTGTGTGCTCAGCTCTGCCCTGCAGACCCCTCCTGACAGCAGGGCACTGCCCGGGGGCACCTGTGTGTGCAGGGGCTCAGGAGCATCTCAGACAAGTCCTAGTGAGAACTGGGGTCTCTGTGCCTTCTCCAGAGCAGAGAAATAAATCTCCCACTGATCACCCAGCCAGCCAAGAGGAGAAAAATCAAGGCACAGGCTCCTTCCGCTTCAGGTAAATGCTGCCCTCGTGTCCTTCTTCAAAAGTCCCCATGGAATGTGCTGGGGGTGATCTGGGGCTGTGAGCAGCCCTGACCCACACAGCACCCTCTCGACAGCAGAAAGACCCTGCCCTGCCAGGGGTCTCTCCTTCCCCCCACAGCTTCTGCCCCCAGTGCCGTGGGGAGCTCCCCGGGCAGGCTGAGTGCTGACCCTGGCAGGCAGCGGAGTCCCTGCCCCAGCACACAGCCCCGGGGGTGCAGGGACCCTGCTCTGAAGGACAGCCCTGGGCACCCCTGGCTGCACCGCCGGCTGCACCCCCTGCAGCTGTCCCCGGGAGAAGGCAGCTGTGATGCCCTGTCCCTCTGAAGGTGCAGCAGAGAATCCCTGCTCTGGAATATGTTGACTTCCTCCTCTACACCAGGGAAACTGTGAGGGTCCTCCTGAAAAATCCAGTGTCCTCAGCACTTTGCAGAGGAGCTGCTCCTGGGCAGAGCTGTCTCTCTGCAGCACTGCCCACTTGCCATGAGCTTCCTCTGTCCCAGGAGCCCGGCCCAGCTCCACAACAGAGGACCAGCCCAAGGCATTTGCTGAGTCCAAGAACCCCAAATACTGAGAGGAAGTTGAAGAAACCTCTCAAGAAGTCAAAGTCAGATGTGAACTCTGAAGTTTCAGAGAACGTTCATGGGTCCCACTGAGGGCCATCACTGACAAAGCCTCCACAGGGGTTGGTTAGAGCAGAAAACTGGAGGCAGTGATGACAGGTAGGCAAAGACAATGTAAAAGTGGCTCTGATGATGAGTAAACCTGGGTCACAGAACTGTAGAATCATAGAATATCTCAATTGGAAGGGACCCATAAGTATCACCAAGTCCAACTCCCTGCTCCTCGCAGTACTACCTAAAACTAAACCATATGACTAAGAGCGTTGTCCAGACACTCCTTGAACTCTGACAGGCCTGGTGCCGTGACCACTTCCCTGGGGAGCCTGTTCCAATGACTGACCGTCCTCTCAGTGAAGAACCTTTTCCTAATGTCCAGTCTGAACTTCCCCTGACACAGCTTCATCCCATTTCCTTGTGTCCTACAGCTGGTCACCAGAGAGAGGAGGTCAGCACCTCCCCCTCCGCTGCCCCCCTGGAGGAAGCTGTAGACTGTGATGAGGCCACCCCTCAGTGATAATGTCACCCCTCAGCAATGAGGTCACCCCTCAGCCTTCTCCAAGCTGAACAAGTCAAGTGACCTCAGCTGCTCCTCCTAAGTCTTGCCCTTGAGACCTTTTACTGTATTGGTCACCCTCCTCTGGACACACTCTGATAGTCTGATGTCCTTCTTATATTGGGGCACCCAGAACTGCACACAGGATGATCCCTTCCCTGGGAGGGAAGATCCTGTCCCTCACTCATTCCTCAGGGCTCTTCTTGGGGCAGCATGAGGTGGAGACATGCTATGCCAAGGGCAGGACTATGGGACGACACCTCCCAGGCCCCTGGATATGGACAAGGAAACCATGAAGCCCTGCAACATCCACCCTGAAACCCCACCTTGCTCTCATCTGAGCATTTTCCTTCTCTTACTGAGCTGTCCATGAAGGATAAAGGATATCCTTGGACAACCATCACCATCATCCTAGCCCCTCTAACACATGTTTGAAGCCCTCCAAGCATCTGGCATCACAGATAAGTAACTATAGCAGAACCAACTCCAGGGACATCTGGATCAATAGTTAAGCAGCAAGACTGCTGATGGATGATGATGATGATGGAGAAATACAGTTGCTTTGCAAAGTTTTACTATGATTAGTAATTGGTGGTGTGTGTGTTAACTAGTGATTAGTCAAGTTGTGTTGTACCTAAATGCCTGAAGGATATAAGAAGTATAAATATCTATGTGTGTAAAACATTTGATGTGCCCCAATTTGGCTGGGACACCTCATGCACATGACTAAATACTTACCCTTGTAATTTTATACTGCACATCCTTGCCTTTCTCCTCAGTTGACACGGGACAGTTGTGAGTTTTTGTAACAGTTTGGTGACCCAGCTGGGACACAGACAACTCAGTGTCTCACCACCACCCGGACCCTGATGATCTGCACTGCTGGCTTGTGGGAGAGTTCACTTCGAGATACTTGGGTACAGGGTAGTGAAGTGTGGATCTTGTCTGGTGGTAAGGAGGTGATTTTTGTAATAACGGGAGGGGGACAAAGCATAGTGAAGAGGTCACTGGTAGATGAATTGTTGCAACACTGGAAACCCATTGATGGGACGGCTGCATCATCAAAAGCCCGAGACCCATGTCAGGAAACGCAGCCAGAAGTGACCGCCTTTGGTGACATGTACCAAACGTGGCCACATCCTGGTTCTTTTGATGATCTTAAGCTGAGATATTTATGCCAGCAATTGGAGGATTAATTCCCAACACAAAGAAGGACTATTGGTATATCTGGAATAATGACAGATATCAAAGAACATTTTCCCCTCTGGAGAAGGTAGTAAGTAAAGATCTTCAAAAAAGTGACATTTCAGTATTTATAAATATCAGACAGGAGTGTCCCCTTCAGTATGAACATTGAGTAAAAATCTCCAGGTGAAAATCAAGGATGTTCCCCATTCAGGTCCACCTGTCCATCCTACCGTGGTGTGGTTTTTTTGTTTTTTTTTTTGTTTTTTTTTTTTCTGCATTTACTCTGGTTTCTGCTCCAGTTATTGCTACTGCTTCTGGTTTGCAAGTACCTCTCCAACAAGGAACTATACAGCCAGGACTATAACCTGTCCAGCTTTCTGTGGGAACAGACCACAGGCCATTTGCACCCACTGATTTGGTTTTGGGGCAACAACAAGTGGGATGATCCAGAGAAGGTGATACAAACTATATGCAGGTTCTTTCGCATTTATAACCCTATGGGCTGATGTGCAGCAGCTATCTGAGGCAGTCTTTACTCTGCATGAAAAAATTAAAATCTGGGAAACAAATGGCAGATGGGCCACAGAACCACACGGCAGAACTCCATGGGCAGCCAATGACCCGTATTGGTGCCCCAAATTTACCAGCCAATAGAGATACCTGCAAAGAGTGAGAGGAGATTGTTAGAGTCATTCAGAAAGACTGTAAACTGGGCTAAGGTCTGAGGATGTTGGCAAGTAAAAACACCCCTGTGAATATTATGCCAGATTGGTTGAACAAGTGAACATGTTTGGAGGGGTTGACCTGAGAAGTAGGAAAATCAATCTTCTCTTTCTTTGTAGATCAATCAGCCCCAGCTATCAAGAAATATTTTTCTAAACATGTGCCAGGATGATTGGGTAAAGGATTGGATGAAATAGTCAGCATTGCTATCTTCATGTTTAATGGAAGAAAGACAGCTGAAGCAAAAAAAAGAAGGAAAGCTAGTCTACTGGTTGTGGCATTAAATAGTAATCCCAGACTGAGGGGACAGGGACGTGGAGGTTTTCAAGGCAGAGGCAGAGGAAGCAATTTTAGGTGCAGAGGACCTCAAGGAAGAGGTTCTGTTGTAATTATCATGGAAAACAAGGCTGTTGGAAATAGGAGTGCCCTGTATGACAAATCAAACCAAAGCAAAACAAAGCAAAACAAGCCTCCCCAGAAGACCTCTCTATCCTGTGGCTCGATCTTTCCCTGCTCTGTGCAACAGGGGCAGCTTGATTTCACCCAGGACTGACAGCCAGCAGGGACCTGTGGTGCAGTCACTACAGGAACCTCTGCATATGAAATATTTTCCCCTTCTTCTTGTGAGAATCCCATCTTAAACCTTTTGATTGATGAACATAATTACTGCTGGTTAATAGATATTGGGGCAACTTTTTATACCTTAAATCATACCTAGTTATCCAGCCTCTCAATACCTGTTTGCATTTACTTGGGGAAAGATACAGTGAACATGGACAAGGCTCCCTCAGGGTTTTTCTGGGTCCTCCATTATTTTTTCTAAAAAATTTAGTAAAAGATTTGGAGGATGCTGTGTTTAAGAATGGATACGTTTTGATACAATGTGTTGATGATTTATTGGTAGCCAAGGAATTTTGTGTAGCTGACACCAGTACCTCACTGTTTTCCTTCCCTGAGAAGGCTTCTTCATGTAAGTTACAATTTTTGTAATAGAAGTGTAAAATATCTGGGTTGCGTTCTCCAACAAGGGGAGTGTCATTTACCTGAGGACCTTATTAAAGCCATTCAAAATCTTATGAGCCTTTTCAAGAGCTGCCCCTGGACAGCTGCTTCTGGGGAAATAACAAACCCCCGAGACTACTGCTCAAGATGCTGGAGAAGCCATCCACTGGACAACATACACGGTAAAGGCATTTGAGCTTTCGAAGCAAACATCAGTGACTGCACCTGCTCTGGGATTGCCAGACAAGAGTAAGACATTTACCTTGTTTGTACAGGAAGGAATTTAAACTATCTCAGCCAAAACCCATCCGGTCTGGTAGCTCAAGGATCATTTGCTTCTGTCCCTGGGACAGCTGCTGCAGCACTCCTGGTTGAACAGAGTGAAAACGTGGTCCTTGGATCCCCTCTGGTGGTACAAGTGCCACATAGATTTGAAATGCCACTGTCACAGCACCTTACCCAGGCACTGTCACCACACTGAACACATCGCTGTGTGCTGATTCTCTTATCAGCAGAAAACATGAGTTAAACGATGGAATACAGTGAACGTTGCAACTCTAATCCCTCCACCTGGGGAAGAAACTCCACGTCACGATTGCGTGGTAACAACCTGTGAAGCCAAAAAGACTCAAAAATATTTAACAGATGTGCCATTGCCAGTTCCTGATCTTGAACTATGTGGAGACAACTCCTCATATTATCTGAAGAGTGACCAGGTTACAGGTTATTCAGTAACTGCTGAAAATAAAGTAGTGGAGGCTTCACCATTTGGTCTGAAGCTGAGTGCACAAGCAGCAGAATTGATTGTATTAACAAACACTTGTCAGCTGTCCAAAGAAAAGACTCTAAATATTTATATTGATTCTTAATATGCATTTGAAGCGTGCCATGTCATTGGGCAGTTACAGAAGCAGCATGGGTTTATAACTTCTAGTGGAAGTAAGGATGGACCTGTTAAAAACTCTACAATTGCCAAAGAAACTAGCCATCATTCATTAGCCAGCTGCTACTGGAGAAAGGACAAAAGAAGAAATAGGAAATGATGTAGTGGATGTTGCCGCTAAAGCTGCAGCATGACAGATATACAAACCACAAGGCTTACAAGCACTCCAACAGTTCAGCCTGGTGTTGTCCACTCCTGAAAAGATGTATTTGACTGTTCCTGGTGAAGAAATTGAGTCTTGGAAAAGGTATGAAGCAACCAAAGACTCCCAGGGAATGTGGACATGAGGTGCAGAAAACCTTCCTATTTTACCTAAGCAGTACCTGATTCACATAGCAAAAATGCATCACCATCTGCACTAGCCCAAACAGTGCTGAAAACTGCTTCGTGCCAGGAGTTGATGCTGCAGCCAGATAGCTAACTGCATCTTGCATACACTACCTTCAGCCTTAACAAAACTGTCTCCCTATGAATTATTATTCGGAAGACTGAGGCAGCTCCCCAGAACTGATGTACCCGCTCACTAAGTTTAGTAGCAGGAAATTAAACTGTGACCCAGTATATTTTACAGGTACAGAAATGATTAAAATACAGTCAGGCCTGGGCACAGCTACGGCAACCAGTATCTCTAGAAGGGGCTCTGCACGTCTTCAATCTAGGGAGTTATGTTTGGGTAAAAGTACACAAAAGAAAGGGTAACTTATCTCCTTGGTGGGAGGCACCGTTTTGGGTACTGCTTTCTCAGCAGTAAAGGTGGAAGAAAAATCTAAACGGATCCATCACTCCCTCCTGAAAGATGTGACCAGTCTAGAAATGGAAGCAGGAAATCTGCCTGCCACCAAGGGAACATCCCCCACTGCAGGGACAAAACTACCCACAGCCGGCAACCTACACAGAGCTAGTGGACTGGCTGTGAACGTGCTAACCCTCTGTAAAAATTCAACAACAGGAAAGTGGAAAATGATTTGTTACGTATGGATTGCACACGGACTGAACTATATCCTTACTTAAAACTCAAGAGGGAATTGTCTTCGTTACAATATGCTTACTAATCTTACACTTTTCTTACTAATAAGAGTTTAAAAACCCTTCCATGAAAGCTATTACCATGAGACATCCCATTTTAATTTGTTCTGGGACAGGCTTTATTGAGCTCTGCAAACTCCAAAGCAATGTGGATGTTCACAGGTAAATGAACTTGGTACTCTGTAGGAAGCCCTAATCAAAGGAAAGAGAACTGTAAAATTTTGGTTTCCTGTGGGATCCTGATTGATCCGAGTCATCTAATCTGGGTCCAAGCCTTACTGGCTTACCTAAACAATCCGATCCAGCACATGCTAATCCTTTTACAGGAAACGGTTTGCATGGTTAAGATTTATTTGAAGATTCTACTACTCTATTGACACAACTACCGGGGCAATATTGTATCTGTGGAGAAAGGGTGTTCATGTGTTTACCCTCACCCTGGGATGGGAAGGGTATTCTAGGTGCATTCATAGCATCCGCACAGGTTAGAACCATTCTCTCTTCTGCCTCTGTAGCTCATAACTACATATATACATGAGAAAAAGCGTTACAGCCCTCTGATAGAGTGTGGTGCTAAGTCCCACCTGCTTGTACGAGCTTTTATCCCATGGTTAGGGGTTGCTGAACTACAAAGGGCAACTGCAAGTACGTCAACTGAATTAGAAAAGAGACATTGATGGAACAGCAGATAGTATTAGAGTGCTATGTGAAAAAAAGCAATGAGATGGCAGACACCATCCTAAAATGTCTATCCTCTTCACTGCCCACCTTAGAAATGTGGAGAAATCTCTAAAGGCACAAATAAGGAGCAGCTCAGAAGCTGTTCAGAACAATCAGGCGTGATTTGGATCCCAGTGAAATCCATGTGTTTAGAGAAGACTTTTCTGACTGACCCATCAAGTTCTGTGTCTCTTAGGCTGTAGGTGAGGGCCCCGATTCGACATGTTAGGGCAGTGTAGAAAAGAGAGAGGATATTTCTTTTGGGTCTCCTATTCTGACAGCATCTGGTAAGCGATAGACACTGTAAGAGTCCCTTCGACAACTGTATCCCCGGAGAGCAGTTGGAGGAGAGGAGCAGGCGTAACCATCTTTGGCTTCCTGGTGCTGAGAGAGATTTTCAGAGTGTGGGGGGGAAGGACTTAACTGTGAGATGACAGAAACTGTAGATCTGCAAAGAGAGCACTACATGGAAGGGGAGAAGCCAGGGCCATGCCAGGGCGTGTGAACACCGGGCTCAGGGATGATGAGCCAGAGGGTACGGGAAAGTCCTGAGGGGACATAAGGGCAGGTGGAGGCCTGGGGGCACCCTGGGAGGACCCGTGGGCCAGTGGCAAGCTGTCTCCCTACTACCTGCAGTGGACGCCCCGCCCCTCGCAGCCCTGGTGGCGGGTCACAGTGGGGCCCTTTGTGACGCGTCCAGCTGGCCCTGGTGGCGGGTCACAGTGGGGCCCTTTGTGACGTGCCCAGCTGGCCCTGGTGGCGGGTCACAGTGGGGCCCTTTGTGACGCACCTCTGTGACACCCTACAAAAGCCGCCAGCGTGGCGGCGGCCCTGCAGTGTCTGACAAGACAGTGACGGGACAAGACAGGAGCACGGAGCTGGCGAGGGCACCTCCAGCGCAGCCCACGTCTTTCCCTGCCACGCCCGGCAGTCCCACAGCACTGAGGCATTTCCCTACTTTTCTGCATTTTGCAGCATGTCAGAGAGAGCTGCCAGCCACCCCAGGGTGGCCTTGGAGGAGGTAGAGGCTGCCCAGGAGAGCAGCTCTCTGCCGGAGCTCTGCGATGTGTCCATGGTGCAGCTGCTACAGGCTGGTGAGTGAGGGCCTCCCGGGGCTGGGCAGGGCCGGAGCCAGAGTGGGCGACCGGCTCGGTGCCGGGGTCCCATTTCCTCGGCACACTGGAATCAGACGACCCGTGGGCAGGGGTGCCAGCGGTGCTTGAATGGCAGGGCTGCTCAGGGCTGGGAGCCGCCTCCAGCACAGCCTCCCTTCCCAGCCGTGCTGAGTTTAAAGCTCTTTTCACTGTTGGTGTGTCCTTACTGACTCTTCTGTATTTCCACTCCATGTAGCCGAGACACTGCCAGAGCAGGAGAATCCGGAGCATCCAGACCTGCAAGCGGGACGGGATGCTGACAGCACCCGCTTGCCTCCTCCGCTCGACAGCAGCGACGTGATGCTGGTAATGAGCTCCCCCCTTGCTTGGGACTCTGGTCTGTGGGATAAGCAGAGGGCTTGTGTGAGCAAAGAGACCCAGAATCAGTGGTTGGCACGGCCTCGCTGTCCCGGGTGAGATGGTTGCTGCTGTCCCTGAGCAGGGCCTACCACAAGGGTGGCCCCCGCAGCAGCTCCAGCCCTCCTGGCCACCAGCGAGCCCCTAGTTCTGCAGAGGACCAACACATGTTGCCCATGACCCCAACCCTCCTCCCTCACCCTGGGGGCCCTCTGCTCTCATCCTCCACCCTGCAGAGACTGCAGCCCCTGCTGCCAGCTTTTCTACAGGCACTGCTGCCAGCACTGTTGGGCACCAGAGCTGTTTGTGCTGCTCAGCCAAGCAGCACCATCAGGGTGCTGCTCAGTGTGACATGCCTTCCCTCCCTTCCTTCTTCGGATAGGTATTTGAAGAATCCCTCCAGCCTTCTCAGGCGACAGACACTGTCCTTGTGGCCACTGAGGCCCTGACAGCAGACGACTTCTATGCCAGGCAGATGGGCAGCAATGTCCTGGACATGGCCGTTAGAGACCCTGAGTCCTGGCTGATGGATGTAAGTACCCCATGGCTGGATTGCCCTGCCCATGAGCCCTGTCAGGCCTTGTTCTTCCCTCCTTCCCGAAGCCAGCTCTCTCGGGCACCTGAAGCCATTTCAAGGCAGCCGAGAGGGATGGGAGAGGCAGCAGCTCCAGTGGCAGCTTGGGGCTGGTGGGTGCCTGGGGAGCCCTCAGGCCGGTTGGAAAAGGGGGTGGGCTGAGCAGGGGACACTGCTCTCCTGCACTCCCTTCCTCATGCTCCCTATCAGTGGCCACGGCCTGCCAAGGGGCTGCTGTGCTGACCGGCTCCTGTGGCACCTGCTGGGGAGCTGGATGGGAGGCTGGTGCTCAGCGACCAGCACAATTTTGCCAGGGTGGTCTTCACTGCTGCACAATAAGGAAACTGTGTGTTCTCTACAGGCCAGAAAAATGCAGGTCCTGCTGCCAGACATCATGGAGACCCTGCGGCATGCCAACACTGATGTCAAGATGAAGTCCCTGGAATTCTTCAGGAACATGATGGGTCACATGAAGAGGAAGGAGGCCAGCCTCATCGCTCTGCAGCTGGCAGAGAAGCTCCTGCCCCTCTTTGATGATGTAAGGCTGCTGTGGGAGCCTCAGCCCTACAGATGGGTGCTCTGCAAGGAGGGCTGCCCTCCAGCCCAGCTGCAGATCTGGTCCACAGTTCCTGTGTTCAGGATCTGACCGCAGAGCCTCTCCCCTCCCATCAGCCACGCTAATGCCCTTGCTCACTGTGGGCAGGGAGTGGCTGTTGCTGAAGTCCTTCTGTCCTCCTCCCTACCAGGAGTCCAGCCAGCTGCGGGAGATCTCCATCAGACTCTTCAAAGACGTGGTGAAGACTGTGGTGGGGAGACAGAAGAAAAAGATGGCAAAGAAAGTGCAGAGTGTCCTTCTCCCACTGTTCCTGCATAGGAATGACCAGATCAAGAGCGTGGCCAAGGTGCAGTGACCAGCAAGTATTGTCATGGAGAAGGGAGTGCTGACACCATGGGGGTGGTCTGGGCAGAAGAGGCAAGGGCCGCTGGATGTCAGAGTCTGGGAATGCGTGTCACCTCAGGGTCCCACTGCTCCGGTCCTTCCCTGCACTGATCCCACTGCTGCCTTCCTCCTTCCCCCCTGCTGCCCGCTTCAGAGGTGGATGGGGAGGTGGGGTCCCCTGCGGGCCCACTCTCCCCATTCAGCTCTCCTTCAGCACAGCCCAGAGGAAGGCTTCCTGCAGCCCCGGCACGAGCAGGGCCGGAGAACCTGGCACAGACATTTCCCAGACCTGCTCTGCCTGGTCCAGCAGGGCTCAGCAGCAGCCCACAGTCACAGAGCCAGCTTGTTCCCCGTTCCCCAGACTGGGGCAGGGAAAGCTGTGGGAAGGGAGATGCAGCCCGAAGGGGACTGGCCCTGATGCCCAGGATCAAAGCTCTGCCCATTTGGAGCCTGGGCACGGAGGAGCTGGGGCAGCCCCAGCTGGGGAGCCAAGCGTCCTGCTGGGGGTGTCCATGGGACATGCTGCTAGCTCCGTCCTGCCCCGGTGTCTCTGGGACTCCAGCCCTCGCTGCCTACAGCCGTGGGCCCACACCACCTTTGCCCTTCACTCTGCCCCCATCCCTGGTGGCAGCTCAGCAGCTCTTGAGGATCCCTGTTCTGCAGGCCGGCAGTGTGAGATGCCTGAGGTGGTGGCTGCCCTGTGTCCCTGCCCTGGGCACTGAACCCGGTTCAGACTCTGTCCCCTGCTGCCTCTTCCCAAAAGGGACTGGGAATGACACAGAGCGTGGCCAAGAGGAGGAGGATGCCAGGTCTCCTTCCCTGGGCTCTGATGCCATCTCCCATCTTGTGCTTCTCTGCAGGCCTCTAGGGACACCTTCGTTGCCTGTACAGAGTTCCTGGGGTGGAGGATGCCCAACTACATGCCTGAGCCGTATCACACACGGCTGGTTGGAGAGTTTTTGGTGAGGACAGTCCCCAGACCCCAGGCTGGCTGGACAAGGGCTGCCCCCCGTGCCCGTGGGGAGGGCTGTGCAGCTGTGCCTTGCTTGCCCTGCTCCAGCCTGGAGCCCAGAGCCTGGAGCTGCACCCTCCTTCCCTGCCTCCAAGCACAGATGTCCCCAAGAGCTCTCCTCCAGGAGACCTGGCACCCGTGGGCCCTGGCAGTGGGACAGAGAGGTCTTGCCACCCCCAGGCGCAATCTGCCTGTGGCGCTCTCTGAACCTCAGCCCCACCGGACTCTGGCTGGGAGATGGGAATTGCCGGGGGAGAAGGGGGTGCTGGGAGCAGGGACTGGTGCGGATGGCTGGCTGGGGAGGGTCCGTACCAGCCCCGTGCTCTTGTGCTTTCTCAGTTAGCGCACGACAGGAGCAGGGTGGAAGAATACCTGTGTCAGAGCCTGCCATA
The DNA here is from genome assembly GCF_047716275.1 of Strix uralensis. NCBI lineage: Eukaryota > Metazoa > Chordata > Aves > Strigiformes > Strigidae > Strix > Strix uralensis. The sequence continues at coordinate 1,502,201 of NC_133983.1, read as the reverse complement.
CCTGGAGGACACTCAGGCCACCATACGAGAGGCGGCCGTCGGGTTCATTGGTAAGCTACTGTCCCCGGGGTCCCTCTTCTGGCAGCCCTGCCCCAGACCACCCCCCCCACCCCCGCAGGGCCCACCATGCAGGTGGGCTTGGGCTTGCTGGGGGCCTTGGTCAGTGCCACCGCCCTTGGGCACAGTCCTGCCCTGGGGTCAGCCCTGCTGAGGGGGAGGAGGGCGTGCAGCCGAGCTGGCAGGGCTGGGGGCTGTGCTGCTGGGAGTGTGCTGGGGAGCAGAAGTCTCACGGGGAGTTCTGTGCCTAGGGCTTGGTGTGGAGCACCTGAGGAACGTAAGCAAGAAGAAGATGAGGGAGATCTGCAACGGTGAGCAGGGGCAGTGCTGTGCTGGCCAGGGCTGGTGGGGCAGGGGACAGAGCCTGGCCAGGGTGCTGCCAGGCTTGGCCTGGCTGCAGGAAAATGCTCCAGGGGCAGAGGAACACGTCAGGGGCACATGGGGAATTCCTGAGCAGCAGCTTCCAGCTGGTCTATTTGTCCCACTTGCTCCTCCTGGCCAGGGAAGGAGATGGGTGGGGCTGGCATGGTCTGGAGGGGACTCCTGGGGGTCTCTGCAGGCAGTGGAGTTTCATGTCTGCTCTGCTTCCTTCTCTTGCAGCCCTGCAGCCCTTGGTGGAAGACACCGACCTCTCAGTCAGGTCCCTGGCTGCTGAGACCATCTTTGTCTTGTCAAGAAATATGCAGACATCAAGATGGAGCCTGAAGTCACTGTGCTGCTGGTGCTGCTGAGCCTTGGAGAAGTGGCATTTGACCTCTGGAAAAGGGCCATATTTCAATACAAAGCTTTTTAAAAAAGAATGCTGGAACAATAATCCCAGTGCCACGGTGTCCTTCCCACGGGGAACATGCTGAGCGTGCTGAGCAGACAGTGTCACTCCCGGCCTCTGCCACTGCCTGCAGGACAGCACACCCGGACCCAGGGTGCCCTTGTGACAAAGCCCCAGCTGTCCCGCTAGAACACAAAGCCCGGAGGGGAGGAGGAGGAGAGAAGCTTTAGGCCAGCCTGCCCCTCCTGAGACACCTCAGGGCCTGAAAACCAGGCACCCGCACTCTGCCAAGCTGGCAAGTTGTCCCTCTTCTGGCAGCCCCACCCCAGCCCCCTCCATCACTGAGTGCCCAGGGCTGTCCTTCAGAGCAGGGTCCCTGCACCCCAGGGGCTGTGTGCTGGGGCAGGGACTCTGCCGCCGGCCAGGGTCAGCTCTCAGCCTGCCCGGGGTCCCGGCATCTGCAGACGCATGGGAGCTGCAGCTCTTGACCTTCTGGCTCTCCCTGGCCACCTCCCTGGCTGCCCTCCTGGGCAACGGCCTCGTCATCACTGCTGTAGCCTGTGACTGCCACCTCCACACCCCCATGTAATTATTCCTCCTCAACCTCTCCCTCCTCGACCTGGGCTCCATCTTTACCACTCTCCCCAAGTCCATGGCCTATATCCTGTGGGACATCAAGGCCATCTCTTATGCACGATGTGCTGCACAGGTCTTCTTTTCATCCTTCCTGTTTGGTGCAGAGCATTCTCTGCTCACCACAATGTCCTGTGACCGCTACGTTGCCATCTGCAAACCTCTGCACTGCAGGACCCTCCTGAAGAGCAGAGCAGGTGCCAGAATGGCAGCAGCTGCCTGGGGCAGTGGGTTTCTCAATGCCGTGCAGCACACTGCCAACACATCTTCCATACCCCTGTGCCAGAAGTGTGATCCTACTGTGCCAAATAACAGAGAGGCTTTGCTAAATGTGTTATCAGTTTCAGAGCTGACTTGCCAAGGAGCATCTCTGTAACAAAAAAGCAGCTCTCCAAAGGGCAGGTCCTGAAGGCTGGGATCTTTTTCCCACTGGAGTCAGAGCTAGGTTCCTGAAACCACACTTACCACGGCTGTTACTGAGTTTTCTTCTCAGTGGGCTCAGGGAGAGGGGCCCAGGGAGATGTTTTGGGGAGTGAGGGCTGGACTCAGCTCTCACTTGTGGGCGCCCAGTGCCCCTGGAGATGGTGAACAGGCTCTTCAGTGCCTCCTTAGTTCTCTCCCACATGCAGCAGAGCTGAATGGTAGCCACCCAGATTTCTGGAGGGGAAACCGGAGACCCCTGGAGAGCAGAGGACATCTCCAGGGACACCATATGCCTGAGGGTGGGCCTCCCAAACCAACAGATCATCCAAGGTGGAGTCATCCAAAGGCAAAGCACTCTATTTAAGTATCCATCAAGGGCTCTGCCATCCCAGGGGAGACTGTGGGGACCCAGCAAGGTCACAAAAAGGCGACTGGACGGTGATTCAAGTCTCCTTCAGTAAAAGCCCATGGGTGGTTCAGTGTGCGCACTGGAAAACACCCCGAGTCACAAGAAATGCTGCGAGATCCTTCCGTAGCTTTAGACCCCCAGGAAGGAGTTCAGTGCCTGTGCTGCCCACCCAGTGGGACATGACCAGCACAGCCTGTGTGGAGTCACCCCATAGTCCCTGAGCCCACCTGCTCTGCAGAGCATCAGCGCCAGCTTGGAGCTCTGTGAGGAGAACAGGGAGGGGGCCAGGAGTACCAGGCCAGATCAGGAAGCAGAGCTGGAAGTCCTTGCTGTCTTCATGCTCGCTCCTCCAGGCCTCGAACGTGCCTGGAAAAGGACTGGTGTCCACTGCTTGCCAACTCTTAGTGCCATCATCCTTCCTGAAGGATGGAACGGAGGGAGACGCTGGGACCTGTGTCAAGGTTTGCACTGAAAGAAGTGTTGACCCAGAAGCCACATCATTCTTCTGCTGTCCTTCAGTCCCTGTGCCCCTTATTTCTGAAAGAGGAAAGTCTCATGAATGAAGTAATGACACCTTCATAGGAAAAGAAAAAGCTATGCGTGCAAGCAGAGCAAAAAGAAGAATTCATGCACCGCTTCCCAGGGGCAGGCAGATGTTTAGGACAAGAAGCAGAAAGGGCAGAAGGGGAAATTTTCTATCGAGTTTAAAGGCAGAAAAACCCTCTCATCGTACTGGATCGGTGCTGGCTCAGAAGAAATCCCTGACCAACCTGATCTAACTGTCAGGTTCTCCCTGCTCAAAGCAGACCATGGTGCTAGAGACCTCCAGAGGTCCCTTCCAACCAAAACCCTGTAGGGGGAAGGGGCTCAACAGTGGAGGCAGGGGTAGTGGACACTGCTGTGTGTTGAGGCATTGCTGGCCTTTGTGATCTGTGGCTGGCCCTGTCCTCAGGAGTACACAGTGAAGGAGCTCATCCTTAGAAGGAGGCTCTGCTTTCGGGTACCAGGAGTCAAACTAGCAGAGCGATACCACAGAAAATTTCTCAGAAACACTGCTGGGCATTCTAAAAACACAGAACAATGAGGGTTGGAAGAGGCCTCTTGGAGACTGTCTGCTCCAACTCCTTCCTACTCAAGCCCAGTCAGCTGGAGCAGGTTGTCCAGGACTGGCTCTAGATGGCCTCTGAATACCTCCCTAGAGTGAGATTCCACAGTCTCTGTGCAACCTCTTCCAGTGATCAGCCACCCACAGTAAAGGGGTGTTTTCTTAGGTTCAGAAGACATTTTCTGTGTTTCTGTTTGTGCCCGTTGCCTCTTGTCCTCTTGTTGGGCACCGCTGAGAAGAGCCCAGCTCCCTCTTCTTCATGTCCTCCCATCAGGTGTTCGTAGACATTGACAAGAACCACCCGCCTCCCCCCAAGCCTCCTTTTCTCCAGGAAAACTGTCCCAGCTCTCTCAGCCTCTCTTGCTATGAAAGATGCTCCAGCCCACTGATCATCTTTGTGGCCCTTTGCCGGACTCACCCCACTAAGCTCACGTCCCTCTTGTACTGGGGCGCCTAGAACTGGACACAGTACCACAGAAGTGGTGTCACCAGCATTGAGTAGAGAGGAAGGGTCACTTCCCTCAACCTGACGACAACACTCTTCCTAATGCAGCACAGGAGGCTGATGGCCTGATTTGCTGCAGGAGCACACTGCTGGCTCTCAGTCAGCTTGTGGTCTACCAGAACCCCAAAGGTTCTTCTCTATCAAATTGTAGAGAAGCTCTCAGTCACTCGACCCCCAACCTGTACTGGTGCAGGGGATTATTTCTCCCTGTGTGCAGGACTTGCTTTTCCCTTTGTTGAACTTCATAAGGTTCCTCTCTGCCCAGTTCTGCAGCCTGTCGAGGTCTCTCTGGATGGCAGAACACCCATCTGGTGTCTCAGCCACTTCTCCCAGTTTTGTGCCATCAGCAGCTTGCTGAGGGTGCACCATGCCCCATGTTAATGAAGAGATTACACAGTATAGGACTTAGTACCAATCCCTAGGGTACACAATAAGGGACTGGCTTCCTAGTGGCTTCCTAGTTCCTCATGGCCCCCGTCATGAGGGGAGGGAGTGGGGTGGGCAAGCTGGGCTCATCTGCGGCTTGACGTGATGAGCTCACCGGGTGTCGAAGTGGCTGGTCCCCTTGGGGCTAGCGCCACTCGTCGGGAGGGGGCTATTGGGAGGCCGGCTGAGAGCCCCCGGGGACCCTGCGGTGCTTTGGGCAGCCGGCCATGGTGCTGCAGTGCCCCATCAGCCCCACAGGAGATGCATCCACCTCCATCGGCTCCTCCTCTTCTCAAGGTGGATCCACCTCCATGGGCTCACGGCCCCGCTGTTGCAGGTCAACCTCCATGGGCTTGACTGACCCGCCAGAGCTGCTGCTGCTCCCGTCAGCCCTCTTCATTCTAGGGCTGTGCAGCCATCTTCAGGGGTTTCAAGAACCTCTTTCCGCTCAATCTACTGGCTGTGGGCTCCTCTACTACTCATACCCGCTGCCACAAGCTCAACGTCTCAGCGAGCTGTGGGCCAGCCGCAGGGGTTGTGTAACGGGCGGCTGCTGACGTCACCAACGGATGCTGCTGGGATTGGGCCTGAGGCCCAGGTGGCCCCTGAGGCCCAGGCGGTCCCTGAGGCCCAGGTGGCCCCTGAGGCCCTGAAGGCCCCGTTCCGGGCACCATTTCCTTGCCAGAGAGCAGGGCTGCCCCTCAGGCACCGGGACGGCCTCCAGCTCCCCTGGTGTGCCCTGGGCTCCACTAAGCTCACGCCCCCCTTGTACTGGGGCGCCATTCAGCAAAACTGTCTCCCTGTGAAATATTATTCGAAAGACTGAGGCAGCTCCCCAGGTTTTATTAGGTTTTATTCTTTTCCTACAGCAATGTCTGAATCCACCTTTCTTCTCCTGCTCTGTCTAACCTGGATGTGATAGAAAAGTGTGTTTTTGGAACAGAACTGACACTTTCATAACATCTCTAAAATAAAATGTGTCCATCCCAGTGCACTGACGGATGTTTGGCCTCTTCTTCCAAAGCTGGTGTCAACAACAGGCCCAAGGAACTTCACACCATAATGGCCTATTTCTCCTTGGAATCGGAAGAGAACAGCTCATGGTCCTGTTGGTAGCTGTTAGAAACCAAGGGTTGGATTTTGGACTCTCCCATTGGTGTGTGGTGACTGTGGAGATGGTGAACGGTCAGTGAGATACATGCCCAGGGCTTTCTCAGACATGACGGTGCAGATGAAATCCTCCAGGAAGGTAATCTGGAGCTTCCTGGAGAGCCTTTGGGGTTCTACAGGGACAGTGTGTGCCTGGGGTAAGTGGTGAGTGAAGCCCCACTAAGTGAGAGATCACCCAAGGTGGAGTCACCCAAATGGAAAGTGCTGGATGCTGGTATCTGTAAGGAAAAAAAGATGGACATGCCTGAGCAGACACAGACCAAGTCCAACAGAGTTGGCACCTCTGCAGCCACCACACAGCACCAGAACAGACACAAGCGTGGACAACGGGAGAGGTATGCACGAGACTCCTTGTCGCTCTGCTCCTTTCTGGGTTTCCTAGAGGAGTTCTTGACGTGGCTGTGGCTCAGGCCTTTACCTCCTTTGCAGCCTGTACCAAACTGCTGCTGGTCTCATGAAGGGGGGGAGCAGCATCAGGTGCGTCCGTCACAGGCATCAACCATCAGATGCCATAAGAGAGGCAAGGTCTGTCCCTTCTTCTGCCGACAGCTGCAGGCATTGCACAAACAGAAAGCATATCACACAGGGCTCTGTACTCGCACCCGTGATGTTACAGTCAAGGGACAGACCAATCATTTTAACAGTGTGTCTGGATACATCCTGTGTTGAAAGACAGCCTCCCCCAGGCACAGCAGTGGTTCACACCAAAACTCAACTGAAACTCTAAAGGGAATTCAAGGGCACGAAGATGAGCTGTGGCTACCTCAGGAACAGTTAAAGAAGAAGCAGACCTAATGTGGGACCACTACTAAATTTAGTAAAGTAGGTGTAGATCCATGGGAGATACTCTCTGTCTCTCTGCCTCGGTTACTACCAGCAAGGTCGGGTCTTTCAGGACTTTGTGCTTTGAGGTAGGACTCTAGAGGGGAAAGGGGACCAACCAGTGGTGGATGGGGCTCAAGCCAGAGGTTACCTAGCAAACCACACCCTTACCAGCCCATGGGACCAGAGAGGCTGCATCCAAGACTGCTGAGAGGGTGTTTTTCCCCAGGAGGTGCTGGTCTGTTATGATCCTGGTAAGAAAGGACCCCGTGAGACTCCCTAAGGTGTCATTTAAAATGCTGTTCGTTGGATCTAACCCTGTAAGGGGAGAATTGCACAGATGACCTTGTGTCCCTTTAGATGGCTGGAGCCCCAGGTGGTAGAGCATCGAATGGGCCTTCAATGCAAATGCAGCACATGATGTTAGACCCCATCCATTTAAGACAGTCTCCTGGTTTGGTCATTCAAGCTACTATAGGATTTGCTTACAAGGAAAGAACTCTATTCCTAACTGCTACAATAAAAAGTAAAGGTGTTTTCAGGAGAACTTCTCGCTACACTGTTAGCTACAGGCAAGGCCATGCAGGAGGTGTCATGACCAGCACCGAGTGGGAGCTGCCTGCAGGCTCCTTGTGACAATGTGCTCCTGGGCTTCTCCTGCGGCCAAGGGATCTGTGCAGCCCAGCAGAAGGGTGAAGGCTACGCTGTGTGTGCAGCACAGCACAGCCCAGCACTGCCTTCTCTATGTGCGATGCTCTTCTGGTCTTTCTGTGAGCTGTTTCTTTTTTAGCCAAAGGAGGCCAAGGGACAGATCCCAGACCAATGAAAAGCTACAAAGGAAGCCCCCAAATTTTCGTAGAGGGTACACTGACGCAAAGCTATTACCTACATTTCCAACCTCTGAAGTCCTAACTGCAGCAGTCTGCAAGCTCTGAGCTCCATCTGTCCGCCTTGCATTTCAGCAGGTAAAATGAAACTAACCTAGTACAAAAGTGTGCTTTGTTTCTGTTCAAAGTCTGAAACACCATATGGATCGAGAGATTGGCTACGTAGAACTAGAGACCTCCCGAGAAGAGGACAACTGGACCCTGAATTCTTCCATGAGCCTCTGCTGTAGAGACCTTCACAGCCAGTTGAATCCCTTCTCCTGGGGCACACTGCAAGGCACAGGTTCATGGAATGGATGGTGGGAAAGGGACCGCTGCGGTCTGTGGTGCAGCCTGCCACCAAAGGGTGGGCTATCACCAACACCAGTTTCCCACTGGCTGACAATTTGTGGGTCTGAAACCTGAAAAGCTCCAAAGATGGAGATCCCAGACAGTCTCTGGCTGTCCTGCTGCAGTGCAGCACCACCTTCCTCATCCACTTTCCCTAAGGCCCCGTGTGAAGCTCCCAGGAGGCAGTTTGCGGCTGTTGCCTCTGCCGTGCCATCTGCCACTGCAGAAGAATTTGACTCTGCTACTTCTCCAGGCAGGTGTCACCTGCTTTTAGACTGCCCTGTGCCTCCCCTTCAGCAGACTAAAGAGGCCCAATTGCCTCAGTTTCTCCACCACAGCTCATGTGCTTTAGGCCCCTAAGCCCACCATGGCAGACTTCCTCTGGACCTTCTCCAGTTTCCACATCCTCCTTTCAAAACGGGGAACCCACGGGCTCACACGGCATCCATCATAACTCCCACACTGTCCTCCCTAGGTCATGCCTCGGCTGGTCTCGTCACTGCCTGTCCCAATGCACGAGGTTATTCTGCCCCCAGTGCTGACCTTGCCCCCTTCGCCTTGTGATATCGCTGTAGGTTTCTGTTGGCCAAATCCACAAGCGTGTCAAGGTCCCTCTAGACTGAAACCCCAACACGTCAGCATTTAAGGTTTGTGGGCCAGTGCCTCAAACAAGATAACCTTGTGGGGAATTGCAGGACACTACAGGCAGAGAAAGAAAATTATGTTAATAGAGTTGCTATCCAAGGTGACAAATTGCCACAGCAGGCATCTCAGAAATACCAAAAAAAGCTACAAAGAAAGGCAGGCCAGTGGATAAAGGATTAACAGGGCAGGCTGTTCTTTTTGGAGGATATTAGGGTAGTCAAAAAGAAGCAATTGAGGTTTAAAGGAATGAAAAAGGAAGGAAAGGATGTGGTCAGGACTGTTTGGGGGCACCTGTGTGGCAGCCCTGGCCCTGATGTGAATCCCTTCAGTTATTCAGGGAGAATCTGAGAGCTTTTCCTAATTTGAAAACATGAAGGGGAAGGATCCTTCAGGCTGGAAGGGGCCTCAGGAGGTGTCTTGACCAACCTCCTGCTCAGTGTCAGGCCAGACCAGATTCCTGAGGGCTTTCTCCATGTCTGTTTTGGTCACTTTCTGGAATAGAGCCAATGCACACTCCCAAGGAAACAGCTTCCAGTGCTTGACTATCATCATGCTGGAAAAGTTTCTTCCTGTATGTACCTTGCCCCTGTCTTGTTTCAGCCCATTGTCTCTCGTCCTTCTGTATTGTACGGCAGAAATGAGCCTGACTCAGTCTGAGTGGGAACATTACAACGCTGCTACACGTTTTGCTCCAGATCTTCCTTTTCCCAGGCTGGACAAGCCCAGCTCCCTCAGCCTCTTCTCAAAGACAGAGTGCTCCAACCCCTGACCAGCTTCTGGTCCTTTTGCTAAACCCACTCAAGTTTGTTAAAATCTTTCCTGTATTGGGATCTGAAAACGGGATGCAGTAATCTGGATAATCTCTGCCCTCAATCTCCTGGCCGTGCTCCTGGTCGTACAGCCCAGGGTGCTCCTGGCCTCCCTTGCTGCCAGGGCACACGGCTGCCTCCTGTCCAGCTCCCTGACCACCAAAACCTTTCCCACAGGGCTGCTCCCAGGCAGGCAGCCCCCAGCCTGTGCCATTGCCGGGGGCAGTCCCCCGCAGGGGCAGACACTGGCACTTGTCCTTGTGGGATTTCATGAGGTTCCTGGCAATATGTGCTGTCCTCCTCCTTGAACCCTTTCCTTGAACACAGAGGCCTGGCACACCATTTCAGTAAAGGTTCCGGGAGAGAAGGCATTGAGTCCCTCAGCTCCACCTGTGTCTGCTGGTTTTAAATCTCCCTCCTCATTCAGCAGCCCTGCATTTTCCTTGTTCAGCCTTGATCTCTCTGAGATGATCAAAGCTCTTTTTGCTCTTAACTTCCTTTGTGATCAACACCTCCAGGTGAGCTTTGCCTTTCCTACAGACATGCCTCCACAACAAAGGCAATATATAGAAATTCCTCCTTGGTAGCCTGTCCTTGCTGGCACCTCCTGGTAGTTGCTTTGTGGCCCCTGTCAGCACCCTGTCCCTGTGCTGGTCCAGCCGTGCTGCCCATACACCGTTCCATGGCCCCATTGCACAGGCACAGCATGGGAAAGGCTACAGTCAGGGGTAGTAGGAAAGTTCCTCCTATTACGATTCCAACAACAGCCTTCAGATCACAGATCCCCCATGACTCTTGCAGCCTTCTCAGCACCGGACCCCTGCTCTGCCCCAGCCATGTCCCACATCTGGCTACACAAATTGTACTGGGGCGCCATTTAGCAAAACTGTCTCCCTATGAATTATTATTCGGAAGACTGAGGCAGCTCCCCAGAACTGATGTACCCGCTCACTAAGTTTAGTAGCAGGAAATTAAACTGTGACCCAGTATATTTTACAGGTACAGAAATGATTAAAATACAGTCAGGCCTGGGCACAGCTACGGCAACCAGTATCTCTAGAAGGGGCTCTGCACGTCTTCAATCTAGGGAGTTATGTTTGGGTAAAAGTACACAAAAGAAAGGGTAACTTATCTCCTTGGTGGGAGGCACCGTTTTGGGTACTGCTTTCTCAGCAGTAAAGGTGGAAGAAAAATCTAAACGGATCCATCACTCCCTCCTGAAAGATGTGACCAGTCTAGAAATGGAAGCAGGAAATCTGCCTGCCACCAAGGGAACATCCCCCACTGCAGGGACAAAACTACCCACAGCCGGCAACCTACACAGAGCTAGTGGACTGGCTGTGAACGTGCTAACCCTCTGTAAAAATTCAACAACAGGAAAGTGGAAAATGATTTGTTACGTATGGATTGCACACGGACTGAACTATATCCTTACTTAAAACTCAAGAGGGAATTGTCTTCGTTACAATATGCTTACTAATCTTACACTTTTCTTACTAATAAGAGTTTAAAAACCCTTCCATGAAAGCTATTACCATGAGACATCCCATTTTAATTTGTTCTGGGACAGGCTTTATTGAGCTCTGCAAACTCCAAAGCAATGTGGATGTTCACAGGTAAATGAACTTGGTACTCTGTAGGAAGCCCTAATCAAAGGAAAGAGAACTGTAAAATTTTGGTTTCCTGTGGGATCCTGATTGATCCGAGTCATCTAATCTGGGTCCAAGCCTTACTGGCTTACCTAAACAATCCGATCCAGCACATGCTAATCCTTTTACAGGAAACGGTTTGCATGGTTAAGATTTATTTGAAGATTCTACTACTCTATTGACACAACTACCGGGGCAATATTGTATCTGTGGAGAAAGGGTGTTCATGTGTTTACCCTCACCCTGGGATGGGAAGGGTATTCTAGGTGCATTCATAGCATCCGCACAGGTTAGAACCATTCTCTCTTCTGCCTCTGTAGCTCATAACTACATATATACATGAGAAAAAGCGTTACAGCCCTCTGATAGAGTGTGGTGCTAAGTCCCACCTGCTTGTACGAGCTTTTATCCCATGGTTAGGGGTTGCTGAACTACAAAGGGCAACTGCAAGTACGTCAACTGAATTAGAAAAGAGACATTGATGGAACAGCAGATAGTATTAGAGTGCTATGTGAAAAAAAGCAATGAGATGGCAGACACCATCCTAAAATGTCTATCCTCTTCACTGCCCACCTTAGAAATGTGGAGAAATCTCTAAAGGCACGAATAAGGAGCAGCTCAGAAGCTGTTCAGAACAATCAGGCGTGATTTGGATCCCAGTGAAATCCATGTGTTTAGAGAAGACTTTTCTGACTGACCCATCAAGTTCTGTGTCTCTTAGGCTGTAGGTGAGGGCCCCGATTCGACATGTTAGGGCAGTGTAGAAAAGAGAGAGGATATTTCTTTTGGGTCTCCTATTCTGACAGCATCTGGTAAGCGATAGACACTGTAAGAGTCCCTTTGACAACTGTATCCCCGGAGAGCAGTTGGAGGAGAGGAGCAGGCGTAACCATCTTTGGCTTCCTGGTGCTGAGAGAGATTTTCAGAGTGTGGGGGGGAAGGACTTAACTGTGAGATGACAGAAACTGTAGATCTGCAAAGAGAGCACTACATGGAAGGGGAGAAGCTAGGGCCATGCCAGGGCGTGTGAACACCGGGCTCAGGGATGATGAGCCAGAGGGTACGGGAAAGTCCTGAGGGGACATAAGGGCAGGTGGAGGCCTGGGGGCACCCTGGGAGGACCCGTGGGCCAGTGGCAAGCTGTCTCCCTACTACCTGCAGTGGACGCCCCGCCCCTCGCAGCCCTGGTGGCGGGTCACAGTGGGGCCCTTTGTGACGCGCCCAGCTGGCCCTGGTGGCGGGTCACAGTGGGGCCCTTTGTGACGCACCTCTGTGACACCCTACAAAAGCCGCCAGCGTGGCGGCGGCCCTGCAGTGTCTGACAAGACAGTGACGGGACAAGACAGGAGCACGGAGCTGGCGAGGGCACCTCCAGCGCAGCCCACGTCTTTCCCTGCCACGCCCGGCAGTCCCACAGCACTGAGGCATTTCCCTACTTTTCTGCATTTTGCAGCATGTCAGAGAGAGCTGCCAGCCACCCCAGGGTGGCCTTGGAGGAGGTGGAGGCTGCCCAGGAGAGCAGCTCTCTGCCGGAGCTCTGCGATGTGTCCATGGTGCAGCTGCTACAGGCTGGTGAGTGAGGGCCCCCCGGGGCTGGGCAGGGCCGGAGCCAGAGTGGGCGACCGGCTCGGTGCTGGGGTCCCATTTCCTCGGCACACTGGAATCAGACGACCCGTGGGCAGGGGTGCCAGCGGTGCTTGAATGGCAGGGCTGCTCAGGGCTGGGAGCCGCCTCCAGCACAGCCTCCCTTCCCAGCCGTGCTGAGTTTAAAGCTCTTTTCACTGTTGGTGTGTCCTTACTGACTCTTCTGTATTTCCACTCCATGTAGCCGAGACACTGCCAGAGCAGGAGAATCCGGAGCATCCAGACCTGCAAGCGGGATGGGATGCTGACAGCACCCGCTTGCCTCCTCCGCTCGACAGCAGCGACGTGATGCTGGTAATGAGCTCCCCCCTTGCTGGGACTCTGGTCTGTGGGATCAGCAGAGGGCTTGTGTGAGCAAAGAGACCCAGAATCAGTGGTTGGCACGGCCTCGCTGTCCCGGGTGAGATGGTTGCTGCTGTCCCTGAGCAGGGCCTACCACAAGGGTGGCCCCCGCAGCAGCTCCAGCCCTCCTGGCCACCAGCGAGCCCCTAGTTCTGCAGAGGACCAACACATGTTGCCCATGACCCCAACCCTCCTCCCTCACCCTGGGGGCCCTCTGCTCTCATCCTCCACCCTGCAGAGACTGCAGCCCCTGCTGCCAGCTTTTCTACAGGCACTGCTGCCAGCACTGTTGGGCACCAGAGCTGTTTGTGCTGCTCAGCCAAGCAGCACCATCAGGGTGCTGCTCAGTGTGACATGCCTTCCCTCCCTTCCTTCTTCGGATAGGTATTTGAAGAATCCCTCCAGCCTTCTCAGGCGACAGACACTGTCCTTGTGGCCACTGAGGCCCTGACAGCAGACGACTTCTATGCCAGGCAGATGGGCAGCAATGTCCTGGACATGGCCGTTAGAGACCCTGAGTCCTGGCTGATGGATGTAAGTACCCCATGGCTGGATTGCCCTGCCCGTGAGCCCTGTCAGGCCTTGTTCTTCCCTCCTTCCCGAAGCCAGCTCTCTCGGGCACCTGAAGCCATTTCAAGGCAGCCGAGAGGGATGGGAGAGGCAGCAGCTCCAGTGGCAGCTTGGGGCTGGTGGGTGCCTGGGGAGCCCTCAGGCCGGTTGGAAAAGGGGGTGGGCTGAGCAGGGGACACTGCTCTCCTGCACTCCCTTCCTCATGCTCCCTATCAGTGGCCACGGCCTGCCAAGAGGCTGCTGCGCTGACCGGCTCCTGTGGCACCTGCTGGGGAGCTGGATGGGAGGCTGGTGCTCAGCGACCAGCACAATTTTGCCAGGGTGGTCTTCACTGCTGCACAATAAGGAAACTGTGTGTTCTCTACAGGCCAGAAAAATGCAGGTCCTGCTGCCAGACATCATGGAGACCCTGCGGCATGCCAACACTGATGTCAAGATGAAGTCCCTGGAATTCTTCAGGAACATGATGGGTCACATGAAGAGGAAGGAGGCCAGCCTCATCGCTCTGCAGCTGGCAGAGAAGCTCCTGCCCCTCTTTGATGATGTAAGGCTGCTGTGGGAGCCTCAGCCCTACAGATGGGTGCTCTGCAAGGAGGGCTGCCCTCCAGCCCAGCTGCAGATCTGGTCCACAGTTCCTGTGTTCAGGATCTGACCGCAGAGCCTCTCCCCTCCCATCAGCCACGCTAATGCCCTTGCTCACTGTGGGCAGGGAGTGGCTGTTGCTGAAGTCCTTCTGTCCTCCTCCCTACCAGGAGTCCAGCCAGCTGCGGGAGATCTCCATCAGACTCTTCAAAGACGTGGTGAAGACTGTGGTGGGGAGACAGAAGAAAAAGATGGCAAAGAAAGTGCAGAGTGTCCTTCTCCCACTGTTCCTGCATAGGAATGACCAGATCAAGAGCGTGGCCAAGGTGCAGTGACCAGCAAGTATTGTCATGGAGAAGGGAGTGCTGACACCATGGGGGTGGTCTGGGCAGAAGAGGCAAGGGCCGCTGGATGTCAGAGTCTGGGAATGCGTGTCACCTCAGGGTCCCACTGCTCCGGTCCTTCCCTGCACTGATCCCACTGCTGCCTTCCTCCTTCCCCGCTGCTGCCCGCTTCAGAGGTGGATGGGGAGGTGGGGTCCCCTGCGGGCCCACTCTCCCCATTCAGCTCTCCTTCAGCACAGCCCAGAGGAAGGCTTCCTGCAGCCCCGGCACGAGCAGGGCCGGAGAACCTGGCACAGACATTTCCCAGACCTGCTCTGCCTGGTCCAGCAGGGCTCAGCAGCAGCCCACAGTCACAGAGCCAGCTTGTTCCCCGTTCCCCAGACTGGGGCAGGGAAAGCTGTGGGAAGGGAGATGCAGCCCGAAGGGGACTGGCCCTGATGCCCAGGATCAAAGCTCTGCCCATCTGGAGCCTGGGCACGGAGGAGCTGGGGCAGCCCCAGCTGGGGAGCCAAGCGTCCTGCTGGGGGTGTCCATGGGACATGCTGCTAGCTCCGTCCTGCCCCGGTGTCTCTGGGACTCCAGCCCTCGCTGCCTACAGCCGTGGGCCCACACCACCTTTGCCCTTCACTCTGCCCCCATCCCTGGTGGCAGCTCAGCAGCTCTTGAGGATCCCTGTTCTGCAGGCCGGCAGTGTGAGATGCCTGAGGTGGTGGCTGCCCTGTGTCCCTGCCCTGGGCACTGAACCCGGTTCAGACTCTGTCCCCTTCTGCCTCTTCCCAAAAGGGACTGGGAATGACACAGAGCGTGGCCAAGAGGAGGAGGATGCCAGGTCTCCTTCCCTGGGCTCTGATGCCATCTCCCATCTTGTGCTTCTCTGCAGGCCTCTAGGGACACCTTCGTTGCCTGTACAGAGTTCCTGGGGTGGAGGATGCCCAACTACATGCCTGAGCCGTATCACACACGGCTGGTTGGAGAGTTTTTGGTGAGGACAGTCCCCAGACCCCAGGCTGGCTGGACAAGGGCTGCCCCCCGTGCCCGTGGGGAGGGCTGTGCAGCTGTGCCTTGCTTGCCCTGCTCCAGCCTGGAGCCCAGAGCCTGGAGCTGCACCCTCCTTCCCTGCCTCCAAGCACAGATGTCCCCAAGAGCTCTCCTCCAGGAGACCTGGCACCCGTGGGCCCTGGCAGTGGGACAGAGAGGTCTTGCCACCCCCAGGCGCAATCTGCCTGTGGCGCTCTCTGAACCTCAGCCCCACCGGACTCTGGCTGGGAGATGGGAATTGCCGGGGGAGAAGGGGGTGCTGGGAGCAGGGACTGGTGCGGATGGCTGGCTGGGGAGGGTCCGTACCAGCCCCGTGCTCTTGTGCTTTCTCAGTTAGCGCACGACAGGAGCAGGGTGGAAGAATACCTGTGTCAGAGCCTGCCATACCTGGAGGACACTCAGGCCACCATACGAGAGGCGGCCGTCGGGTTCATTGGTAAGCTACTGTCCCCGGGGTCCCTCTTCTGGCAGCCCTGCCCCAGACCACCCCCCCCACCCCCGCAGGGCCCACCATGCAGGTGGGCTTGGGCTTGCTGGGGGCCTTGGTCAGTGCCACCGCCCTTGGGCACAGTCCTGCCCTGGGGTCAGCCCTGCTGAGGGGGAGGAGGGCGTGCAGCCGAGCTGGCAGGGCTGGGGGCTGTGCTGCTGGGAGTGTGCTGGGGAGCAGAAGTCTCACGGGGAGTTCTGTGCCTAGGGCTTGGTGTGGAGCACCTGAGGAACGTAAGCAAGAAGAAGATGAGGGAGATCTGCAACGGTGAGCAGGGGCAGTGCTGTGCTGGCCAGGGCTGGTGGGGCAGGGGACAGAGCCTGGCCAGGGTGCTGCCAGGCTTGGCCTGGCTGCAGGAAAATGCTCCAGGGGCAGAGGAACATGTCAGGGGCACATGGGGAATTCCTGAGCAGCAGCTTCCAGCTGGTCTGTTTGTCCCACTTGCTCCTCCTGGCCAGGGAAGGAGATGGGTGGGGCTGGCATGGTCTGGAGGGGACTCCTGTGGGTCTCTGCAGGCAGTGGAGTTTCATGTCTGCTCTGCTTCCTTCTCTTGCAGCCCTGCAGCCCTTGGTGGAAGACACCGAACTCTCAGTCAGGTCCCTGGCTGCTGAGACCATCTTTGTCTTGTCAAGAAATATGCAGACATCAAGATGGAGCCTGAAGTCACTGTGCTGCTGGTGCTGCTGAGCCTTGGAGAAGTGGCATTTGACCTCTGGAAAAGGGCCATATTTCAATACAAAGCTTTTTAAAAAAGAATGCTGGAACAATAATCCCAGTGCCACGGTGTCCTTCCCACGGGGAACACGCTGAGAGTGCTGAGCAGACAGTGTCACTCCCGGCCTCTGCCGCTGCCTGCAGGACAGCACACCCGGACCCAGGGTGCCCTTGTGACAAAGCCCCAGCTGTCCCGCTAGAACACAAAGCCCGGAGGGGAGGAGGAGGAGAGAAGCTTTAGGCCAGCCTGCCCCTCCTGAGACACCTCAGGGCCTGAAAACCAGGCACCCGCACTCTGCCAAGCTGGCAAGTTGTCCCTCTTCTGGCAGCCCCACCCCAGCCCCCTCCATCACTGAGTGCCCAGGGCTGTCCTTCAGAGCAGGGTCCCTGCACCCCAGGGGCTGTGTGCTGGGGCAGGGACTCTGCCGCCGGCCAGGGTCAGCTCTCAGCCTGCCCGGGGTCCCGGCATCTGCAGACGCATGGGAGCTGCAGCTCTTGACCTTCTGGCTCTCCCTGGCCACCTCCCTGGCTGCCCTCCTGGGCAACGGCCTCGTCATCACTGCTGTAGCCTGTGACTGCCACCTCCACACCCCCATGTAATTATTCCTCCTCAACCTCTCCCTCCTCGACCTGGGCTCCATCTTTACCACTCTCCCCAAGTCCATGGCCTATATCCTGTGGGACATCAAGGCCATCTCTTATGCACGATGTGCTGCACAGGTCTTCTTTTCATCCTTCCTGTTTGGTGCAGAGCATTCTCTGCTCACCACAATGTCCTGTGACCGCTACGTTGCCATCTGCAAACCTCTGCACTGCAGGACCCTCCTGAAGAGCAGAGCAGGTGCCAGAATGGCAGCAGCTGCCTGGGGCAGTGGGTTTCTCAATGCCGTGCAGCACACTGCCAACACATCTTCCATACCCCTGTGCCAGAAGTGTGATCCTACTGTGCCAAATAACAGAGAGGCTTTGCTAAATGTGTTATCAGTTTCAGAGCTGACTTGCCAAGGAGCATCTCTGTAACAAAAAAGCAGCTCTCCAAAGGGCAGGTCCTGAAGGCTAGGATCTTTTTCCCACTGGAGTCAGAGCTAGGTTCCTGAAACCACACTTACCACGGCTGTTACTGAGTTTTCTTCTCAGTGGGCTCAGGGAGAGGGGCCCAGGGAGATGTTTTGGGGAGTGAGGGCTGGACTCAGCTCTCACTTGTGGGCGCCCAGTGCCCCTGGAGATGGTGAACAGGCTCTTCAGTGCCTCCTTAGTTCTCTCCCACATGCAGCAGAGCTGAATGGTAGCCACCCAGATTTCTGGAGGGGAAACCGGAGACCCCTGGAGAGCAGAGGACATCTCCAGGGACACCATATGCCTGAGGGTGGGCCTCCCAAACCAACAGATCATCCAAGGTGGAGTCATCCAAAGGCAAAGCACTCTATTTAAGTATCCATCAAGGGCTCTGCCATCCCAGGGGAGACTGTGGGGACCCAGCAAGGTCACAAAAAGGCGACTGGACGGTGATTCAAGTCTCCTTCAGTAAAAGCCCATGGGTGGTTCAGTGTGCGCACTGGAAAACACCCCGAGTCACAAGAAATGCTGCGAGATCCTTCCGTAGCTTTAGACCCCCAGGAAGGAGTTCAGTGCCTGTGCTGCCCACCCAGTGGGACATGACCAGCACAGCCTGTGTGGAGTCACCCCATAGTCCCTGAGCCCACTTGCTCTGCAGAGCATCAGCGCCAGCTTGGAGCTCTGTGAGGAGAACAGGGAGGGGGCCAGGAGTACCAGGCCAGATCAGGAAGCAGAGCTGGAAGTCCTTGCTGTCTTCATGCTCGCTCCTCCAGGCCTCGAACGTGCCTGGAAAAGGACTGGTGTCCACTGCTTGCCAACTCTTAGTGCCATCATCCTTCCTGAAGGATGGAACGGAGGGAGACGCTGGGACCTGTGTCAAGGTTTGCACTGAAAGAAGTGTTGACCCAGAAGCCACATCATTCTTCTGCTGTCCTTCAGTCCCTGTGCCCCTTATTTCTGAAAGAGGAAAGTCTCATGAATGAAGTAATGACACCTTCATAGGAAAAGAAAAAGCTATGCGTGCAAGCAGAGCAAAAAGAAGAATTCATGCACCGCTTCCCAGGGGCAGGCAGATGTTTAGGACAAGAAGCAGAAAGGGCAGAAGGGGAAATTTTCTATCGAGTTTAAAGGCAGAAAAACCCTCTCATCGTACTGGATCGGTGCTGGCTCAGAAGAAATCCCTGACCAACCTGATCTAACTGTCAGGTTCTCCCTGCTCAAAGCAGACCATGGTGCTAGAGACCTCCAGAGGTCCCTTCCAACCAAAACCCTGTAGGGGGAAGGGGCTCAACAGTGGAGGCAGGGGTAGTGGACACTGCTGTGTGTTGAGGCATTGCTGGCCTTTGTGATCTGTGGCTGGCCCTGTCCTCAGGAGTACACAGTGAAGGAGCTCATCCTTAGAAGGAGGCTCTGCTTTCGGGTACCAGGAGTCAAACTAGCAGAGCGATACCACAGAAAATTTCTCAGAAACACTGCTGGGCATTCTAAAAACACAGAACAATGAGGGTTGGAAGAGGCCTCTTGGAGACTGTCTGCTCCAACTCCTTCCTACTCAAGCCCAGTCAGCTGGAGCAGGTTGTCCAGGACTGGCTCTAGATGGCCTCTGAATACCTCCCTAGAGTGAGATTCCACAGTCTCTGTGCAACCTCTTCCAGTGATCAGCCACCCACAGTAAAGGGGTGTTTTCTTAGGTTCAGAAGACATTTTCTGTGTTTCTGTTTGTGCCCGTTGCCTCTTGTCCTCTTGTTGGGCACCGCTGAGAAGAGCCCAGCTCCCTCTTCTTCATGTCCTCCCATCAGGTGTTCGTAGACATTGACAAGAACCACCCGCCTCCCCCCAAGCCTCCTTTTCTCCAGGAAAACTGTCCCAGCTCTCTCAGCCTCTCTTGCTATGAAAGATGCTCCAGCCCACTGATCATCTTTGTGGCCCTTTGCCGGACTCACCCCACTAAGCTCACGTCCCTCTTGTACTGGGGCGCCTAGAACTGGACACAGTACCACAGAAGTGGTGTCACCAGCATTGAGTAGAGAGGAAGGGTCACTTCCCTCAACCTGACGACAACACTCTTCCTAATGCAGCACAGGAGGCTGATGGCCTGATTTGCTGCAGGGGCACACTGCTGGCTCTCAGTCAGCTTGTGGTCTACCAGAACCCCAAAGGTTCTTCTCTATCAAATTGTAGAGAAGCTCTCAGTCACTCGACCCCCAACCTGTACTGGTGCAGGGGATTATTTCTCCCTGTGTGCAGGACTTGCTTTTCCCTTTGTTGAACTTCATAAGGTTCCTCTCTGCCCAGTTCTGCAGCCTGTCGAGGTCTCTCTGGATGGCAGAACACCCATCTGGTGTCTCAGCCACTTCTCCCAGTTTTGTGCCATCAGCAGCTTGCTGAGGGTGCACCATGCCCCATGTTAATGAAGAGATTACACAGTATAGGACTTAGTACCAATCCCTAGGGTACACAATAAGGGACTGGCTTCCTAGTGGCTTCCTAGTTCCTCATGGCCCCCGTCATGAGGGGAGGGAGTGGGGTGGGCAAGCTGGGCTCATCTGCGGCTTGACGTGATGAGCTCACCGGGTGTCGAAGTGGCTGGTCCCCTTGGGGCTAGCGCCACTCGTCGGGAGGGGGCTATTGGGAGGCCGGCTGAGAGCCCCCGGGGACCCTGCGGTGCTTTGGGCAGCCGGCCATGGTGCTGCAGTGCCCCATCAGCCCCACAGGAGATGCATCCACCTCCATCGGCTCCTCCTCTTCTCAAGGTGGATCCACCTCCATGGGCTCACGGCCCCGCTGTTGCAGGTCAACCTCCATGGGCTTGACTGACCCGCCAGAGCTGCTGCTGCTCCCGTCAGCCCTCTTCATTCTAGGGCTGTGCAGCCATCTTCAGGGGTTTCAAGAACCTCTTTCCGCTCAATCTACTGGCTGTGGGCTCCTCTACTACTCATACCCGCTGCCACAAGCTCAACGTCTCAGCGAGCTGTGGGCCAGCCGCAGGGGTTGTGTAACGGGCGGCTGCTGACGTCACCAACGGATGCTGCTGGGATTGGGCCTGAGGCCCAGGTGGCCCCTGAGGCCCAGGCGGTCCCTGAGGCCCAGGTGGCCCCTGAGGCCCTGAAGGCCCCGTTCCGGGCACCATTTCCTTGCCAGAGAGCAGGGCTGCCCCTCAGGCACCGGGACGGCCTCCAGCTCCCCTGGTGTGCCCTGGGCTCCACTAAGCTCACGCCCCCCTTGTACTGGGGCGCCATTCAGCAAAACTGTCTCCCTGTGAAATATTATTCGAAAGACTGAGGCAGCTCCCCAGGTTTTATTAGGTTTTATTCTTTTCCTACAGCAATGTCTGAATCCACCTTTCTTCTCCTGCTCTGTCTAACCTGGATGTGATAGAAAAGTGTGTTTTTGGAACAGAACTGACACTTTCATAACATCTCTAAAATAAAATGTGTCCATCCCAGTGCACTGACGGATGTTTGGCCTCTTCTTCCAAAGCTGGTGTCAACAACAGGCCCAAGGAACTTCACACCATAATGGCCTATTTCTCCTTGGAATCGGAAGAGAACAGCTCATGGTCCTGTTGGTAGCTGTTAGAAACCAAGGGTTGGATTTTGGACTCTCCCATTGGTGTGTGGTGACTGTGGAGATGGTGAACGGTCAGTGAGATACATGCCCAGGGCTTTCTCAGACATGACGGTGCAGATGAAATCCTCCAGGAAGGTAATCTGGAGCTTCCTGGAGAGCCTTTGGGGTTCTACAGGGACAGTGTGTGCCTGGGGTAAGTGGTGAGTGAAGCCCCACTAAGTGAGAGATCACCCAAGGTGGAGTCACCCAAATGGAAAGTGCTGGATGCTGGTATCTGTAAGGAAAAAAAGATGGACATGCCTGAGCAGACACAGACCAAGTCCAACAGAGTTGGCACCTCTGCAGCCACCACACAGCACCAGAACAGGCACAAGCGTGGACAACGGGAGAGGTATGCACGAGACTCCTTGTCGCTCTGCTCCTTTCTGGGTTTCCTAGAGGAGTTCTTGATGTGGCTGTGGCTCAGGCCTTTACCTCCTTTGCAGCCTGTACCAAACTGCTGCTGGTCTCATGAAGGGGGGGAGCAGCATCAAGTGCGTCCGTCACAGGCATCAACCATCAGATGCCATAAGAGAGGCAAGGTCTGTCCCTTCTTCTGCCGACAGCTGCAGGCATTGCACAAACAGAAAGCATATCACACAGGGCTCTGTACTCGCACCCGTGATGTTACAGTCAAGGGACAGACCAATCATTTTAACAGTGTGTCTGGATACATCCTGTGTTGAAAGACAGCCTCCCCCAGGCACAGCAGTGGTTCACACCAAAACTCAACTGAAACTCTAAAGGGAATTCAAGGGCACGAAGATGAGCTGTGGCTACCTCAGGAACAGTTAAAGAAGAAGCAGACCTAATGTGGGACCACTACTAAATTTAGTAAAGTAGGTGTAGATCCATGGGAGATACTCTCTGTCTCTCTGCCTCGGTTACTACCAGCAAGGTCGGGTCTTTCAGGACTTTGTGCTTTGAGGTAGGACTCTAGAGGGGAAAGGGGACCAACCAGTGGTGGATGGGGCTCAAGCCAGAGGTTACCTAGCAAACCACACCCTTACCAGCCCATGGGACCAGAGAGGCTGCATCCAAGACTGCTGAGAGGGTGTTTTTCCCCAGGAGGTGCTGGTCTGTTATGATCCTGGTAAGAAAGGACCCCGTGAGACTCCCTAAGGTGTCATTTAAAATGCTGTTCGTTGGATCTAACCCTGTAAGGGGAGAATTGCACAGATGACCTTGTGTCCCTTTAGATGGCTGGAGCCCCAGGTGGTAGAGCATCGAATGGGCCTTCAATGCAAATGCAGCACATGATGTTAGACCCCATCCATTTAAGACAGTCTCCTGGTTTGGTCATTCAAGCTACTATAGGATTTGCTTACAAGGAAAGAACTCTATTCCTAACTGCTACAATAAAAAGTAAAGGTGTTTTCAGGAGAACTTCTCGCTACACTGTTAGCTACAGGCAAGGCCATGCAGGAGGTGTCATGACCAGCACCGAGTGGGAGCTGCCTGCAGGCTCCTTGTGACAATGTGCTCCTGGGCTTCTCCTGCGGCCAAGGGATCTGTGCAGCCCAGCAGAAGGGTGAAGGCTACGCTGTGTGTGCAGCACAGCACAGCCCAGCACTGCCTTCTCTATGTGCGATGCTCTTCTGGTCTTTCTGTGAGCTGTTTCTTTTTTAGCCAAAGGAGGCCAAGGGACAGATCCCAGACCAATGAAAAGCTACAAAGGAAGCCCCCAAATTTTCGTAGAGGGTACACTGACGCAAAGCTATTACCTACATTTCCAACCTCTGAAGTCCTAACTGCAGCAGTCTGCAAGCTCTGAGCTCCATCTGTCCGCCTTGCATTTCAGCAGGTAAAATGAAACTAACCTAGTACAAAAGTGTGCTTTGTTTCTGTTCAAAGTCTGAAACACCATATGGATCGAGAGATTGGCTACGTAGAACTAGAGACCTCCCGAGAAGAGGACAACTGGACCCTGAATTCTTCCATGAGCCTCTGCTGTAGAGACCTTCACAGCCAGTTGAATCCCTTCTCCTGGGGCACACTGCAAGGCACAGGTTCATGGAATGGATGGTGGGAAAGGGACCGCTGCGGTCTGTGGTGCAGCCTGCCACCAAAGGGTGGGCTATCACCAACACCAGTTTCCCACTGGCTGACAATTTGTGGGTCTGAAACCTGAAAAGCTCCAAAGATGGAGATCCCAGACAGTCTCTGGCTGTCCTGCTGCAGTGCAGCACCACCTTCCTCATCCACTTTCCCTAAGGCCCCGTGTGAAGCTCCCAGGAGGCAGTTTGCGGCTGTTGCCTCTGCCGTGCCATCTGCCACTGCAGAAGAATTTGACTCTGCTACTTCTCCAGGCAGGTGTCACCTGCTTTTAGACTGCCCTGTGCCTCCCCTTCAGCAGACTAAAGAGGCCCAATTGCCTCAGTTTCTCCACCACAGCTCATGTGCTTTAGGCCCCTAAGCCCACCATGGCAGACTTCCTCTGGACCTTCTCCAGTTTCCACATCCTCCTTTCAAAACGGGGAACCCACGGGCTCACACGGCATCCATCATAACTCCCACACTGTCCTCCCTAGGTCATGCCTCGGCTGGTCTCGTCACTGCCTGTCCCAATGCACGAGGTTATTCTGCCCCCAGTGCTGACCTTGCCCCCTTCGCCTTGTGATATCGCTGTAGGTTTCTGTTGGCCAAATCCACAAGCGTGTCAAGGTCCCTCTAGACTGAAACCCCAACACGTCAGCATTTAAGGTTTGTGGGCCAGTGCCTCAAACAAGATAACCTTGTGGGGAATTGCAGGACACTACAGGCAGAGAAAGAAAATTATGTTAATAGAGTTGCTATCCAAGGTGACAAATTGCCACAGCAGGCATCTCAGAAATACCAAAAAAAGCTACAAAGAAAGGCAGGCCAGTGGATAAAGGATTAACAGGGCAGGCTGTTCTTTTTGGAGGATATTAGGGTAGTCAAAAAGAAGCAATTGAGGTTTAAAGGAATGAAAAAGGAAGGAAAGGATGTGGTCAGGACTGTTTGGGGGCACCTGTGTGGCAGCCCTGGCCCTGATGTGAATCCCTTCAGTTATTCAGGGAGAATCTGAGAGCTTTTCCTAATTTGAAAACATGAAGGGGAAGGATCCTTCAGGCTGGAAGGGGCCTCAGGAGGTGTCTTGACCAACCTCCTGCTCAGTGTCAGGCCAGACCAGATTCCTGAGGGCTTTCTCCATGTCTGTTTTGGTCACTTTCTGGAATAGAGCCAATGCACACTCCCAAGGAAACAGCTTCCAGTGCTTGACTATCATCATGCTGGAAAAGTTTCTTCCTGTATGTACCTTGCCCCTGTCTTGTTTCAGCCCATTGTCTCTCGTCCTTCTGTATTGTACGGCAGAAATGAGCCTGACTCAGTCTGAGTGGGAACATTACAACGCTGCTACACGTTTTGCTCCAGATCTTCCTTTTCCCAGGCTGGACAAGCCCAGCTCCCTCAGCCTCTTCTCAAAGACAGAGTGCTCCAACCCCTGACCAGCTTCTGGTCCTTTTGCTAAACCCACTCAAGTTTGTTAAAATCTTTCCTGTATTGGGATCTGAAAACGGGATGCAGTAATCTGGATAATCTCTGCCCTCAATCTCCTGGCCGTGCTCCTGGTCGTACAGCCCAGGGTGCTCCTGGCCTCCCTTGCTGCCAGGGCACACGGCTGCCTCCTGTCCAGCTCCCTGACCACCAAAACCTTTCCCACAGGGCTGCTCCCAGGCAGGCAGCCCCCAGCCTGTGCCATTGCCGGGGGCAGTCCCCCGCAGGGGCAGACACTGGCACTTGTCCTTGTGGGATTTCATGAGGTTCCTGGCAATATGTGCTGTCCTCCTCCTTGAACCCTTTCCTTGAACACAGAGGCCTGGCACACCATTTCAGTAAAGGTTCCGGGAGAGAAGGCATTGAGTCCCTCAGCTCCACCTGTGTCTGCTGGTTTTAAATCTCCCTCCTCATTCAGCAGCCCTGCATTTTCCTTGTTCAGCCTTGATCTCTCTGAGATGATCAAAGCTCTTTTTGCTCTTAACTTCCTTTGTGATCAACACCTCCAGGTGAGCTTTGCCTTTCCTACAGACATGCCTCCACAACAAAGGCAATATATAGAAATTCCTCCTTGGTAGCCTGTCCTTGCTGGCACCTCCTGGTAGTTGCTTTGTGGCCCCTGTCAGCACCCTGTCCCTGTGCTGGTCCAGCCGTGCTGCCCATACACCGTTCCATGGCCCCATTGCACAGGCACAGCATGGGAAAGGCTACAGTCAGGGGTAGTAGGAAAGTTCCTCCTATTACGATTCCAACAACAGCCTTCAGATCACAGATCCCCCATGACTCTTGCAGCCTTCTCAGCACCGGACCCCTGCTCTGCCCCAGCCATGTCCCACATCTGGCTACACAAATTGTACTGGGGCGCCATTTAGCAAAACTGTCTCCCTATGAATTATTATTCGGAAGACTGAGGCAGCTCCCCAGAACTGATGTACCCGCTCACTAAGTTTAGTAGCAGGAAATTAAACTGTGACCCAGTATATTTTACAGGTACAGAAATGATTAAAATACAGTCAGGCCTGGGCACAGCTACGGCAACCAGTATCTCTAGAAGGGGCTCTGCACGTCTTCAATCTAGGGAGTTATGTTTGGGTAAAAGTACACAAAAGAAAGGGTAACTTATCTCCTTGGTGGGAGGCACCGTTTTGGGTACTGCTTTCTCAGCAGTAAAGGTGGAAGAAAAATCTAAACGGATCCATCACTCCCTCCTGAAAGATGTGACCAGTCTAGAAATGGAAGCAGGAAATCTGCCTGCCACCAAGGGAACATCCCCCACTGCAGGGACAA
This sequence comes from Strix uralensis, assembly GCF_047716275.1. Taxonomy (NCBI): domain Eukaryota; kingdom Metazoa; phylum Chordata; class Aves; order Strigiformes; family Strigidae; genus Strix; species Strix uralensis. Next base: position 1,476,370 of record NC_133983.1, on the reverse strand, counting down.
AACTACCCACAGCCGGCAACCTACACAGAGCTAGTGGACTGGCTGTGAACGTGCTAACCCTCTGTAAAAATTCAACAACAGGAAAGTGGAAAATGATTTGTTACGTATGGATTGCACACGGACTGAACTATATCCTTACTTAAAACTCAAGAGGGAATTGTCTTCGTTACAATATGCTTACTAATCTTACACTTTTCTTACTAATAAGAGTTTAAAAACCCTTCCATGAAAGCTATTACCATGAGACATCCCATTTTAATTTGTTCTGGGACAGGCTTTATTGAGCTCTGCAAACTCCAAAGCAATGTGGATGTTCACAGGTAAATGAACTTGGTACTCTGTAGGAAGCCCTAATCAAAGGAAAGAGAACTGTAAAATTTTGGTTTCCTGTGGGATCCTGATTGATCCGAGTCATCTAATCTGGGTCCAAGCCTTACTGGCTTACCTAAACAATCCGATCCAGCACATGCTAATCCTTTTACAGGAAACGGTTTGCATGGTTAAGATTTATTTGAAGATTCTACTACTCTATTGACACAACTACCGGGGCAATATTGTATCTGTGGAGAAAGGGTGTTCATGTGTTTACCCTCACCCTGGGATGGGAAGGGTATTCTAGGTGCATTCATAGCATCCGCACAGGTTAGAACCATTCTCTCTTCTGCCTCTGTAGCTCATAACTACATATATACATGAGAAAAAGCGTTACAGCCCTCTGATAGAGTGTGGTGCTAAGTCCCACCTGCTTGTACGAGCTTTTATCCCATGGTTAGGGGTTGCTGAACTACAAAGGGCAACTGCAAGTACGTCAACTGAATTAGAAAAGAGACATTGATGGAACAGCAGATAGTATTAGAGTGCTATGTGAAAAAAAGCAATGAGATGGCAGACACCATCCTAAAATGTCTATCCTCTTCACTGCCCACCTTAGAAATGTGGAGAAATCTCTAAAGGCACAAATAAGGAGCAGCTCAGAAGCTGTTCAGAACAATCAGGCGTGATTTGGATCCCAGTGAAATCCATGTGTTTAGAGAAGACTTTTCTGACTGACCCATCAAGTTCTGTGTCTCTTAGGCTGTAGGTGAGGGCCCCGATTCGACATGTTAGGGCAGTGTAGAAAAGAGAGAGGATATTTCTTTTGGGTCTCCTATTCTGACAGCATCTGGTAAGCGATAGACACTGTAAGAGTCCCTTTGACAACTGTATCCCCGGAGAGCAGTTGGAGGAGAGGAGCAGGCGTAACCATCTTTGGCTTCCTGGTGCTGAGAGAGATTTTCAGAGTGTGGGGGGGAAGGACTTAACTGTGAGATGACAGAAACTGTAGATCTGCAAAGAGAGCACTACATGGAAGGGGAGAAGCTAGGGCCATGCCAGGGCGTGTGAACACCGGGCTCAGGGATGATGAGCCAGAGGGTACGGGAAAGTCCTGAGGGGACATAAGGGCAGGTGGAGGCCTGGGGGCACCCTGGGAGGACCCGTGGGCCAGTGGCAAGCTGTCTCCCTACTACCTGCAGTGGACGCCCCGCCCCTCGCAGCCCTGGTGGCGGGTCACAGTGGGGCCCTTTGTGACGCGCCCAGCTGGCCCTGGTGGCGGGTCACAGTGGGGCCCTTTGTGACGCACCTCTGTGACACCCTACAAAAGCCGCCAGCGTGGCTGCGGCCCTGCAGTGTCTGACAAGACAGTGACGGGACAAGACAGGAGCACGGAGCTGGCGAGGGCACCTCCAGCGCAGCCCACGTCTTTCCCTGCCACGCCCGGCAGTCCCACAGCACTGAGGCATTTCCCTACTTTTCTGCATTTTGCAGCATGTCAGAGAGAGCTGCCAGCCACCCCAGGGTGGCCTTGGAGGAGGTGGAGGCTGCCCAGGAGAGCAGCTCTCTGCCGGAGCTCTGCGATGTGTCCATGGTGCAGCTGCTACAGGCTGGTGAGTGAGGGCCCCCCGGGGCTGGGCAGGGCCGGAGCCAGAGTGGGCGACCGGCTCGGTGCTGGGGTCCCATTTCCTCGGCACACTGGAATCAGACGACCCGTGGGCAGGGGTGCCAGCGGTGCTTGAATGGCAGGGCTGCTCAGGGCTGGGAGCCGCCTCCAGCACAGCCTCCCTTCCCAGCCGTGCTGAGTTTAAAGCTCTTTTCACTGTTTGGGAGGCTTGTGGGCAAGGATGGTGTGTCCTTACTGACTCTTCTGTGTTTCCACTCCATGTAGCCGAGACACTGCCAGAGCAGGAGAATCCGGAGCATCCAGACCTGCAAGCGGGACGGGATGCTGACAGCACCCGCTTGCCTCCTCCGCTCGACAGCAGCGACGTGATGCTGGTAATGAGCTCCCCCCTTGCTGGGACTCTGGTCTGTGGGATCAGCAGAGGGCTTGTGTGAGCAAAGAGACCCAGAATCAGTGAGGTTGGCAGGGCCTCGCTGTCCCGGGTGAGATGGTTGCTGCTGTCCCTGAGCAGGGCCTACCACAAGGGTGGCCCCCGCAGCAGCTCCAGCCCTCCTGGCCACCAGCGAGCCCCTAGTTCTGCAGAGGACCAACACATGTTGCCCATGACCCCAACCCTCCTCCCTCACCCTGGGGGCCCTCTGCTCTCATCCTCCACCCTGCAGAGACTGCAGCCCCTGCTGCCAGCTTTTCTACAGGCACTGCTGCCAGCACTGTTGGGCACCAGAGCTGTTTGTGCTGCTCAGCCAAGCAGCACCATCAGGGTGCTGCTCAGTGTGACATGCCTTCCCTCCCTTCCTTCTTCGGATAGGTATTTGAAGAATCCCTCCAGCCTTCTCAGGCGACAGACACTGTCCTTGTGGCCACTGAGGCCCTGACAGCAGACGACTTCTATGCCAGGCAGATGGGCAGCAATGTCCTGGACATGGCCGTTAGAGACCCTGAGTCCTGGCTGATGGATGTAAGTACCCCATGGCTGGATTGCCCTGCCCATGAGCCCTGTCAGGCCTTGTTCTTCCCTCCTTCCCGAAGCCAGCTCTCTCGGGCACCTGAAGCCATTTCAAGGCAGCTGAGAGGGATGGGAGGGGCAGCAGCTCCAGTGGCAGCTTGGGGCTGGTGGGTGCCTGGGGAGCCCTCAGGCTGGTTGGAAAAGGGGGTACCCGGCTGAGCAGGGGACACTGCTCTCCTGCACTCCCTTCCTCGTGCTCTCCTTGCATCCCTATCAGTGGCCACGGCCTGCCAAGGGGCTGCTGTGCTGACCGGCTCCTGTGGCACCTGCTGGGGAGCTGGATGGGAGGCTGGTGCTCAGCGACCAGCACAATTTTGCCAGGGTGGTCTTCACTGCTGCACAATAAGGAAACTGTGTGTTCTCTACAGGCCAGAAAAATGCAGGTCCTGCTGCCAGACATCATGGAGACCCTGCGGCATGCCAACACTGATGTCAAGATGAAGTCCCTGGAATTCTTCAGGAACATGATGGGTCACATGAAGAGGAAGGAGGCCAGCCTCATCGCTCTGCAGCTGGCAGAGAAGCTCCTGCCCCTCTTTGATGATGTAAGGCTGCTGTGGGAGCCTCAGCCCTACAGATGGGTGCTCTGCAAGGAGGGCTGCCCTCCAGCCCAGCTGCAGATCTGGTCCACAGTTCCTGTGTTCAGGATCTGACCGCAGAGCCTCTCCCCTCCCATCAGCCACGCTAATGCCCTTGCTCACTGTGGGCAGGGAGTGGCTGTTGCTGAAGTCCTTCTGTCCTCCTCCCTACCAGGAGTCCAGCCAGCTGCGGGAGATCTCCATCAGACTCTTCAAAGACGTGGTGAAGACTGTGGTGGGGAGACAGAAGAAAAAGATGGCAAAGAAAGTGCAGAGTGTCCTTCTCCCACTGTTCCTGCATAGGAATGACCAGATCAAGAGCGTGGCCAAGGTGCAGTGACCAGCAAGTATTGTCATGGAGAAGGGAGTGCTGACACCATGGGGGTGGTCTGGGCAGAAGAGGCAAGGGCCGCTGGATGTCAGAGTCTGGGAATGCGTGTCACCTCAGGGTCCCACTGCTCCGGTCCTTCCCTGCACTGATCCCACTGCTGCCTTCCTCCTTCCCCGCTGCTGCCCGCTTCAGAGGTGGATGGGGAGGTGGGGTCCCCTGCGGGCCCACTCTCCCCATTCAGCTCTCCTTCAGCACAGCCCAGAGGAAGGCTTCCTGCAGCCCCGGCACGAGCAGGGCCGGAGAACCTGGCACAGACATTTCCCAGACCTGCTCTGCCTGGTCCAGCAGGGCTCAGCAGCAGCCCACAGTCACAGAGCCAGCTTGTTCCCCGTTCCCCAGACTGGGGCAGGGAAAGCTGTGGGAAGGGAGATGCAGCCCGAAGGGGACTGGCCCTGATGCCCAGGATCAAAGCTCTGCCCATCTGGAGCCTGGGCACGGAGGAGCTGGGGCAGCCCCAGCTGGGGAGCCAAGCGTCCTGCTGGGGGTGTCCATGGGACATGCTGCTGGCTCCGTCCTGCCCCGGTGTCTCTGGGACTCCAGCCCTCGCTGCCTACAGCCGTGGGCCCACACCACCTTTGCCCTTCACTCTGCCCCCATCCCTGGTGGCAGCTCAGCAGCTCTTGAGGATCCCTGTTCTGCAGGCCGGCAGTGTGAGATGCCTGAGGTGGTGGCTGCCCTGTGTCCCTGCCCTGGGCACTGAACCCGGTTCAGACTCTGTCCCCTTCTGCCTCTTCCCAAAAGGGACTGGGAATGACACAGAGCGTGGCCAAGAGGAGGAGGATGCCAGGTCTCCTTCCCTGGGCTCTGATGCCATCTCCCATCTTGTGCTTCTCTGCAGGCCTCTAGGGACACCTTCGTTGCCTGTACAGAGTTCCTGGGGTGGAGGATGCCCAACTACATGCCTGAGCCGTATCACACACGGCTGGTTGGAGAGTTTTTGGTGAGGACAGTCCCCAGACCCCAGGCTGGCTGGACAAGGGCTGCCCCCCGTGCCCGTGGGGAGGGCTGTGCAGCTGTGCCTTGCTTGCCCTGCTCCAGCCTGGAGCCCAGAGCCTGGAGCTGCACCCTCCTTCCCTGCCTCCAAGCACAGATGTCCCCAAGAGCTCTCCTCCAGGAGACCTGGCACCCGTGGGCCCTGGCAGTGGGACAGAGAGGTCTTGCCACCCCCAGGCGCAATCTGCCTGTGGCGCTCTCTGAACCTCAGCCCCACCGGACTCTGGCTGGGAGATGGGAATTGCCGGGGGAGAAGGGGGTGCTGGGAGCAGGGACTGGTGCGGATGGCTGGCTGGGGAGGGTCCGTACCAGCCCCGTGCTCTTGTGCTTTCTCAGTTAGCGCACGACAGGAGCAGGGTGGAAGAATACCTGTGTCAGAGCCTGCCATACCTGGAGGACACTCAGGCCACCATACGAGAGGCGGCCGTCGGGTTCATTGGTAAGCTACTGTCCCCGGGGTCCCTCTTCTGGCAGCCCTGCCCCAGACCACCCCCCCCACCCCCGCAGGGCCCACCATGCAGGTGGGCTTGGGCTTGCTGGGGGCCTTGGTCAGTGCCACCGCCCTTGGGCACAGTCCTGCCCTGGGGTCAGCCCTGCTGAGGGGGAGGAGGGCGTGCAGCCGAGCTGGCAGGGCTGGGGGCTGTGCTGCTGGGAGTGTGCTGGGGAGCAGAAGTCTCACGGGGAGTTCTGTGCCTAGGGCTTGGTGTGGAGCACCTGAGGAACGTAAGCAAGAAGAAGATGAGGGAGATCTGCAACGGTGAGCAGGGGCAGTGCTGTGCTGGCCAGGGCTGGTGGGGCAGGGGACAGAGCCTGGCCAGGGTGCTGCCAGGCTTGGCCTGGCTGCAGGAAAATGCTCCAGGGGCAGAGGAACATGTCAGGGGCACATGGGGAATTCCTGAGCAGCAGCTTCCAGCTGGTCTGTTTGTCCCACTTGCTCCTCCTGGCCAGGGAAGGAGATGGGTGGGGCTGGCATGGTCTGGAGGGGACTCCTGGGGGTCTCTGCAGGCAGTGGAGTTTCATGTCTGCTCTGCTTCCTTCTCTTGCAGCCCTGCAGCCCTTGGTGGAAGACACCGAACTCTCAGTCAGGTCCCTGGCTGCTGAGACCATCTTTGTCTTGTCAAGAAATATGCAGACATCAAGATGGAGCCTGAAGTCACTGTGCTGCTGGTGCTGCTGAGCCTTGGAGAAGTGGCATTTGACCTCTGGAAAAGGGCCATATTTCAATACAAAGCTTTTTAAAAAAGAATGCTGGAACAATAATCCCAGTGCCACGGTGTCCTTCCCACGGGGAACATGCTGAGCGTGCTGAGCAGACAGTGTCACTCCCGGCCTCTGCCACTGCCTGCAGGACAGCACACCCGGACCCAGGGTGCCCTTGTGACAAAGCCCCAGCTGTCCCGCTAGAACACAAAGCCCGGAGGGGAGGAGGAGGAGAGAAGCTTTAGGCCAGCCTGCCCCTCCTGAGACACCTCAGGGCCTGAAAACCAGGCACCCGCACTCTGCCAAGCTGGCAAGTTGTCCCTCTTCTGGCAGCCCCACCCCAGCCCCCTCCATCACTGAGTGCCCAGGGCTGTCCTTCAGAGCAGGGTCCCTGCACCCCAGGGGCTGTGTGCTGGGGCAGGGACTCTGCCGCCGGCCAGGGTCAGCTCTCAGCCTGCCCGGGGTCCCGGCATCTGCAGACGCATGGGAGCTGCAGCTCTTGACCTTCTGGCTCTCCCTGGCCACCTCCCTGGCTGCCCTCCTGGGCAACGGCCTCGTCATCACTGCTGTAGCCTGTGACTGCCACCTCCACACCCCCATGTAATTATTCCTCCTCAACCTCTCCCTCCTCGACCTGGGCTCCATCTTTACCACTCTCCCCAAGTCCATGGCCTATATCCTGTGGGACATCAAGGCCATCTCTTATGCACGATGTGCTGCACAGGTCTTCTTTTCATCCTTCCTGTTTGGTGCAGAGCATTCTCTGCTCACCACAATGTCCTGTGACCGCTACGTTGCCATCTGCAAACCTCTGCACTGCAGGACCCTCCTGAAGAGCAGAGCAGGTGCCAGAATGGCAGCAGCTGCCTGGGGCAGTGGGTTTCTCAATGCCGTGCAGCACACTGCCAACACTGATCCTACTGTGCCAAATAACAGAGAGGCTTTGCTAAATGTGTTATCAGTTTCAGAGCTGACTTGCCAAGGAGCATCTCTGTAACAAAAAAGCAGCTCTCCAAAGGGCAGGTCCTGAAGGCTAGGATCTTTTTCCCACTGGAGTCAGAGCTAGGTTCCTGAAACCACACTTACCACGGCTGTTACTGAGTTTTCTTCTCAGTGGGCTCAGGGAGAGGGGCCCAGGGAGATGTTTTGGGGAGTGAGGGCTGGACTCAGCTCTCACTTGTGGGCGCCCAGTGCCCCTGGAGATGGTGAACAGGCTCTTCAGTGCCTCCTTAGTTCTCTCCCACATGCAGCAGAGCTGAATGGTAGCCACCCAGATTTCTGGAGGGGAAACCGGAGACCCCTGGAGAGCAGAGGACATCTCCAGGGACACCATATGCCTGAGGGTGGGCCTCCCAAACCAACAGATCATCCAAGGTGGAGTCATCCAAAGGCAAAGCACTCTATTTAAGTATCCATCAAGGGCTCTGCCATCCCAGGGGAGACTGTGGGGACCCAGCAAGGTCACAAAAAGGCGACTGGACGGTGATTCAAGTCTCCTTCAGTAAAAGCCCATGGGTGGTTCAGTGTGCGCACTGGAAAACACCCCGAGTCACAAGAAATGCTGCGAGATCCTTCCGTAGCTTTAGACCCCCAGGAAGGAGTTCAGTGCCTGTGCTGCCCACCCAGTGGGACATGACCAGCACAGCCTGTGTGGAGTCACCCCATAGTCCCTGAGCCCACTTGCTCTGCAGAGCATCAGCGCCAGCTTGGAGCTCTGTGAGGAGAACAGGGAGGGGGCCAGGAGTACCAGGCCAGATCAGGAAGCAGAGCTGGAAGTCCTTGCTGTCTTCATGCTCGCTCCTCCAGGCCTCGAACGTGCCTGGAAAAGGACTGGTGTCCACTGCTTGCCAACTCTTAGTGCCATCATCCTTCCTGAAGGATGGAACGGAGGGAGACGCTGGGACCTGTGTCAAGGTTTGCACTGAAAGAAGTGTTGACCCAGAAGCCACATCATTCTTCTGCTGTCCTTCAGTCCCTGTGCCCCTTATTTCTGAAAGAGGAAAGTCTCATGAATGAAGTAATGACACCTTCAGAGGAAAAGAAAAAGCTATGCGTGCAAGCAGAGCAAAAAGAAGAATTCATGCACCGCTTCCCAGGGGCAGGTAGATGTTTAGGACAAGAAGCAGAAAGGGCAGAAGGGGAAATTTTCTATCGAGTTTAAAGGCAGAAAAACCCTCTCATCGTACTGGATCGGTGCTGGCTCAGAAGAAATCCCTGACCAACCTGATCTAACTGTCAGGTTCTCCCTGCTCAAAGCAGACCATGGTGCTAGAGACCTCCAGAGGTCCCTTCCAACCAAAACCCTGTAGGGGGAAGGGGCTCAACAGTGGAGGCAGGGGTAGTGGACACTGCTGTGTGTTGAGGCATTGCTGGCCTTTGTGATCTGTGGCTGGCCCTGTCCTCAGGAGTACACAGTGAAGGAGCTCATCCTTAGAAGGAGGCTCTGCTTTCGGGTACCAGGAGTCAAACTAGCAGAGCGATACCACAGAAAATTTCTCAGAAACACTGCTGGGCATTCTAAAAACACAGAACAATGAGGGTTGGAAGAGGCCTCTTGGAGACTGTCTGCTCCAACTCCTTCCTACTCAAGCCCAGTCAGCTGGAGCAGGTTGTCCAGGACTGGCTCTAGATGGCCTCTGAATACCTCCCTAGAGTGAGATTCCACAGTCTCTGTGCAACCTCTTCCAGTGATCAGCCACCCACAGTAAAGGGGTGTTTTCTTAGGTTCAGAAGACATTTTCTGTGTTTCTGTTTGTGCCCGTTGCCTCTTGTCCTCTTGTTGGGCACCGCTGAGAAGAGCCCAGCTCCCTCTTCTTCATGTCCTCCCATCAGGTGTTCGTAGACATTGACAAGAACCACCCGCCTCCCCCCAAGCCTCCTTTTCTCCAGGAAAACTGTCCCAGCTCTCTCAGCCTCTCTTGCTATGAAAGATGCTCCAGCCCACTGATCATCTTTGTGGCCCTTTGCCGGACTCACCCCACTAAGCTCACGTCCCTCTTGTACTGGGGCGCCTAGAACTGGACACAGTACCACAGAAGTGGTGTCACCAGCATTGAGTAGAGAGGAAGGGTCACTTCCCTCAACCTGACGACAACACTCTTCCTAATGCAGCACAGGAGGCTGATGGCCTGATTTGCTGCAGGGGCACACTGCTGGCTCTCAGTCAGCTTGTGGTCTACCAGAACCCCAAAGGTTCTTCTCTATCAAATTGTAGAGAAGCTCTCAGTCACTCGACCCCCAACCTGTACTGGTGCAGGGGATTATTTCTCCCTGTGTGCAGGACTTGCTTTTCCCTTTGTTGAACTTCATAAGGTTCCTCTCTGCCCAGTTCTGCAGCCTGTCGAGGTCTCTCTGGATGGCAGAACACCCATCTGGTGTCTCAGCCACTTCTCCCAGTTTTGTGCCATCAGCAGCTTGCTGAGGGTGCACCATGCCCCATGTTAATGAAGAGATTACACAGTATAGGACTTAGTACCAATCCCTAGGGTACACAATAAGGGACTGGCTTCCTAGTGGCTTCCTAGTTCCTCATGGCCCCCGTCATGAGGGGAGGGAGTGGGGTGGGCAAGCTGGGCTCATCTGCGGCTTGACGTGATGAGCTCACCGGGTGTCGAAGTGGCTGGTCCCCTCGGGGCTAGCGCCACTCGTCGGGAGGGGGCTATTGGGAGGCCGGCTGAGAGCCCCCGGGGACCCTGCGGTGCTTTGGGCAGCCGGCCATGGTGCTGCAGTGCCCCATCAGCCCCACAGGAGATGCATCCACCTCCATCGGCTCCTCCTCTTCTCAAGGTGGATCCACCTCCATGGGCTCACGGCCCCGCTGTTGCAGGTCAACCTCCATGGGCTTGACTGACCCGCCAGAGCTGCTGCTGCTCCCGTCAGCCCTCTTCATTCTAGGGCTGTGCAGCCATCTTCAGGGGTTTCAAGAACCTCTTTCCGCTCAATCTACTGGCTGTGGGCTCCTCTACTACTCATACCCGCTGCCACAAGCTCAACGTCTCAGCGAGCTGTGGGCCAGCCGCAGGGGTTGTGTAACGGGCGGCTGCTGACGTCACCAACGGATGCTGCTGGGATTGGGCCTGAGGCCCAGGTGGCCCCTGAGGCCCAGGCGGTCCCTGAGGCCCAGGTGGCCCCTGAGGCCCTGAAGGCCCCGTTCCGGGCACCATTTCCTTGCCAGAGAGCAGGGCTGCCCCTCAGGCACCGGGACGGCCTCCAGCTCCCCTGGTGTGCCCTGGGCTCCACTAAGCTCACACCCCTCTTGTACTGGGGCGCCATTCAGCAAAACTGTCTCCCTGTGAAATATTATTCGAAAGACTGAGGCAGCTCCCCAGGTTTTATTAGGTTTTATTCTTTTCCTACAGCAATGTCTGAATCCACCTTTCTTCTCCTGCTCTGTCTAACCTGGATGTGATAGAAAAGTGTGTTTTTGGAACAGAACTGACACTTTCATAACATCTCTAAAATAAAATGTGTCCATCCCAGTGCACTGACGGATGTTTGGCCTCTTCTTCCAAAGCTGGTGTCAACAACAGGCCCAAGGAACTTCACACCATAATGGCCTATTTCTCCTTGGAATCGGAAGAGAACAGCTCATGGTCCTGTTGGTAGCTGTTAGAAACCAAGGGTTGGATTTTGGACTCTCCCATTGGTGTGTGGTGACTGTGGAGATGGTGAACGGTCAGTGAGATACATGCCCAGGGCTTTCTCAGACATGACGGTGCAGATGAAATCCTCCAGGAAGGTAATCTGGAGCTTCCTGGAGAGCCTTTGGGGTTCTACAGGGACAGTGTGTGCCTGGGGTAAGTGGTGAGTGAAGCCCCACTAAGTGAGAGATCACCCAAGGTGGAGTCACCCAAATGGAAAGTGCTGGATGCTGGTATCTGTAAGGAAAAAAAGATGGACATGCCTGAGCAGACACAGACCAAGTCCAACAGAGTTGGCACCTCTGCAGCCACCACACAGCACCAGAACAGGCACAAGCGTGGACAACGGGAGAGGTATGCACGAGACTCCTTGTCGCTCTGCTCCTTTCTGGGTTTCCTAGAGGAGTTCTTGACGTGGCTGTGGCTCAGGCCTTTACCTCCTTTGCAGCCTGTACCAAACTGCTGCTGGTCTCATGAAGGGGGGGAGCAGCATCAGGTGCGTCCGTCACAGGCATCAACCATCAGATGCCATAAGAGAGGCAAGGTCTGTCCCTTCTTCTGCCGACAGCTGCAGGCATTGCACAAACAGAAAGCATATCACACAGGGCTCTGTACTCGCACCCGTGATGTTACAGTCAAGGGACAGACCAATCATTTTAACAGTGTGTCTGGATACATCCTGTGTTGAAAGACAGCCTCCCCCAGGCACAGCAGTGGTTCACACCAAAACTCAACTGAAACTCTAAAGGGAATTCAAGGGCACGAAGATGAGCTGTGGCTACCTCAGGAACAGTTAAAGAAGAAGCAGACCTAATGTGGGACCACTACTAAATTTAGTAAAGTAGGTGTAGATCCATGGGAGATACTCTCTGTCTCTCTGCCTTGGTTACTACCAGCAAGGTCGGGTCTTTCAGGACTTTGTGCTTTGAGGTAGGACTCTAGAGGGGAAAGGGGACCAACCAGTGGTGGATGGGGCTCAAGCCAGAGGTTACCTAGCAAACCACACCCTTACCAGCCCATGGGACCAGAGAGGCTGCATCCAAGACTGCTGAGAGGGTGTTTTTCCCCAGGAGGTGCTGGTCTGTTATGATCCTGGTAAGAAAGGACCCCGTGAGACTCCCTAAGGTGTCATTTAAAATGCTGTTCGTTGGATCTAACCCTGTAAGGGGAGAATTGCACAGATGACCTTGTGTCCCTTTAGATGGCTGGAGCCCCAGGTGGTAGAGCATCGAATGGGCCTTCAATGCAAATGCAGCACATGATGTTAGACCCCATCCATTTAAGACAGTCTCCTGGTTTGGTCATTCAAGCTACTATAGGATTTGCTTACAAGGAAAGAACTCTATTCCTAACTGCTACAATAAAAAGTAAAGGTGTTTTCAGGAGAACTTCTCGCTACACTGTTAGCTACAGGCAAGGCCATGCAGGAGGTGTCATGACCAGCACCGAGTGGGAGCTGCCTGCAGGCTCCTTGTGACAATGTGCTCCTGGGCTTCTCCTGCGGCCAAGGGATCTGTGCAGCCCAGCAGAAGGGTGAAGGCTACGCTGTGTGTGCAGCACAGCACAGCCCAGCACTGCCTTCTCTATGTGCGATGCTCTTCTGGTCTTTCTGTGAGCTGTTTCTTTTTTAGCCAAAGGAGGCCAAGGGACAGATCCCAGACCAATGAAAAGCTACAAAGGAAGCCCCCAAATTTTCGTAGAGGGTACACTGACGCAAAGCTATTACCTACATTTCCAACCTCTGAAGTCCTAACTGCAGCAGTCTGCAAGCTCTGAGCTCCATCTGTCCGCCTTGCATTTCAGCAGGTAAAATGAAACTAACCTAGTACAAAAGTGTGCTTTGTTTCTGTTCAAAGTCTGAAACACCATATGGATCGAGAGATTGGCTACGTAGAACTAGAGACCTCCCGAGAAGAGGACAACTGGACCCTGAATTCTTCCATGAGCCTCTGCTGTAGAGACCTTCACAGCCAGTTGAATCCCTTCTCCTGGGGCACACTGCAAGGCACAGGTTCATGGAATGGATGGTGGGAAAGGGACCGCTGCGGTCTGTGGTGCAGCCTGCCACCAAAGGGTGGGCTATCACCAACACCAGTTTCCCACTGGCTGACAATTTGTGGGTCTGAAACCTGAAAAGCTCCAAAGATGGAGATCCCAGACAGTCTCTGGCTGTCCTGCTGCAGTGCAGCACCACCTTCCTCATCCACTTTCCCTAAGGCCCCGTGTGAAGCTCCCAGGAGGCAGTTTGCGGCTGTTGCCTCTGCCGTGCCATCTGCCACTGCAGAAGAATTTGACTCTGCTACTTCTCCAGGCAGGTGTCACCTGCTTTTAGACTGCCCTGTGCCTCCCCTTCAGCAGACTAAAGAGGCCCAATTGCCTCAGTTTCTCCACCACAGCTCATGTGCTTTAGGCCCCTAAGCCCACCATGGCAGACTTCCTCTGGACCTTCTCCAGTTTCCACATCCTCCTTTCAAAACGGGGAACCCACGGGCTCACACGGCATCCATCATAACTCCCACACTGTCCTCCCTAGGTCATGCCTCGGCTGGTCTCGTCACTGCCTGTCCCAATGCACGAGGTTATTCTGCCCCCAGTGCTGACCTTGCCCCCTTCGCCTTGTGATATCGCTGTAGGTTTCTGTTGGCCAAATCCACAAGCGTGTCAAGGTCCCTCTAGACTGAAACCCCAACACGTCAGCATTTAAGGTTTGTGGGCCAGTGCCTCAAACAAGATAACCTTGTGGGGAATTGCAGGACACTACAGGCAGAGAAAGAAAATTATGTTAATAGAGTTGCTATCCAAGGTGACAAATTGCCACAGCAGGCATCTCAGAAATACCAAAAAAAGCTACAAAGAAAGGCAGGCCAGTGGATAAAGGATTAACAGGGCAGGCTGTTCTTTTTGGAGGATATTAGGGTAGTCAAAAAGAAGCAATTGAGGTTTAAAGGAATGAAAAAGGAAGGAAAGGATGTGGTCAGGACTGTTTGGGGGCACCTGTGTGGCAGCCCTGGCCCTGATGTGAATCCCTTCAGTTATTCAGGGAGAATCTGAGAGCTTTTCCTAATTTGAAAACATGAAGGGGAAGGATCCTTCAGGCTGGAAGGGGCCTCAGGAGGTGTCTTGACCAACCTCCTGCTCAGTGTCAGGCCAGACCAGATTCCTGAGGGCTTTCTCCATGTCTGTTTTGATCACTTTCTGGAATAGAGCCAATGCACACTCCCAAGGAAACAGCTTCCAGTGCTTGACTATCATCATGCTGGAAAAGTTTCTTCCTGTATGTACCTTGCCCCTGTCTTGTTTCAGCCCATTGTCTCTCGTCCTTCTGTATTGTACGGCAGAAATGAGCCTGACTCAGTCTGAGTGGGAACATTACAACGCTGCTACACGTTTTGCTCCAGATCTTCCTTTTCCCAGGCTGGACAAGCCCAGCTCCCTCAGCCTCTTCTCAAAGACAGAGTGCTCCAGCCCCTGACCAGCTTCTGGTCCTTTTGCTAAACCCACTCAAGTTTGTTAAAATCTTTCCTGTATTGGGATCTGAAAACGGGATGCAGTAATCTGGATAATCTCTGCCCTCAATCTCCTGGCCGTGCTCCTGGTCGTACAGCCCAGGGTGCTCCTGGCCTCCCTTGCTGCCAGGGCACACGGCTGCCTCCTGTCCAGCTCCCTGACCACCAAAACCTTTCCCACAGGGCTGCTCCCAGGCAGGCAGCCCCCAGCCTGTGCCATTGCCGGGGGCAGTCCCCCGCAGGGGCAGACACTGGCACTTGTCCTTGTGGGATTTCATGAGGTTCCTGGCAATATGTGCTGTCCTCCTCCTTGAACCCTTTCCTTGAACACAGAGGCCTGGCACACCATTTCAGTAAAGGCTCCGGGAGAGAAGGCATTGAGTCCCTCAGCTCCACCTGTGTCTGCTGGTTTTAAATCTCCCTCCTCATTCAGCAGCCCTGCATTTTCCTTGTTCAGCCTTGATCTCTCTGAGATGATCAAAGCTCTTTTTGCTCTTAACTTCCTTTGTGATCAACACCTCCAGGTGAGCTTTGCCTTTCCTACAGACATGCCTCCACAACAAAGGCAATATATAGAAATTCCTCCTTGGTAGCCTGTCCTTGCTGGCACCTCCTGGTAGTTGCTTTGTGGCCCCTGTCAGCACCCTGTCCCTGTGCTGGTCCAGCCGTGCTGCCCATACACCGTTCCATGGCCCCATTGCACAGGCACAGCATGGGAAAGGCTACAGTCAGGGGTAGTAGGAAAGTTCCTCCTATTACGATTCCAACAACAGCCTTCAGATCACAGATCCCCCATGACTCTTGCAGCCTTCTCAGCACCGGACCCCTGCTCTGCCCCAGCCATGTCCCACATCTGGCTACACAAATTGTACTGGGGCGCCATTTAGCAAAACTGTCTCCCTATGAATTATTATTCGGAAGACTGAGGCAGCTCCCCAGAACTGATGTACCCGCTCACTAAGTTTAGTAGCAGGAAATTAAACTGTGACCCAGTATATTTTACAGGTACAGAAATGATTAAAATACAGTCAGGCCTGGGCACAGCTACGGCAACCAGTATCTCTAGAAGGGGCTCTGCACGTCTTCAATCTAGGGAGTTATGTTTGGGTAAAAGTACACAAAAGAAAGGGTAACTTATCTCCTTGGTGGGAGGCACCGTTTTGGGTACTGCTTTCTCAGCAGTAAAGGTGGAAGAAAAATCTAAACGGATCCATCACTCCCTCCTGAAAGATGTGACCAGTCTAGAAATGGAAGCAGGAGCTACCAAGGGAACATCCCCCACTGCAGGGACAAAACTACCCACAGCCGGCAACCTACACAGAGCTAGTGGACTGGCTGTGAACGTGCTAACCCTCTGTAAAAATTCAACAACAGGAAAGTGGAAAATGATTTGTTACGTATGGATTGCACACGGACTGAACTATATCCTTACTTAAAACTCAAGAGGGAATTGTCTTCGTTACAATATGCTTACTAATCTTACACTTTTCTTACTAATAAGAGTTTAAAAACCCTTCCATGAAAGCTATTACCATGAGACATCCCATTTTAATTTGTTCTGGGACAGGCTTTATTGAGCTCTGCAAACTCCAAAGCAATGTGGATGTTCACAGGTAAATGAACTTGGTACTCTGTAGGAAGCCCTAATCAAAGGAAAGAGAACTGTAAAATTTTGGTTTCCTGTGGGATCCTGATTGATCCGAGTCATCTAATCTGGGTCCAAGCCTTACTGGCTTACCTAAACAATCCGATCCAGCACATGTTAATCCTTTTACAGGAAACGGTTTGCATGGTTAAGATTTATTTGAAGATTCTACTACTCTATTGACACAACTACCGGGGCAATATTGTATCTGTGGAGAAAGGGTGTTCATGTGTTTACCCTCACCCTGGGATGGGAAGGGTATTCTAGGTGCATTCATAGCATCCGCACAGGTTAGAACCATTCTCTCTTCTGCCTCTGTAGCTCATAACTACATATATACATGAGAAAAAGCGTTACAGCCCTCTGATAGAGTGTGGTGCTAAGTCCCACCTGCTTGTACGAGCTTTTATCCCATGGTTAGGGGTTGCTGAACTACAAAGGGCAACTGCAAGTACGTCAACTGAATTAGAAAAGAGACATTGATGGAACAGCAGATAGTATTAGAGTGCTATGTGAAAAAAAACAATGAGATGGCAGACACCATCCTAAAATGTCTATCCTCTTCACTGCCCACCTTAGAAATGTGGAGAAATCTCTAAAGGCACAAATAAGGAGCAGCTCAGAAGCTGTTCAGAACAATCAGGCGTGATTTGGATCCCAGTGAAATCCATGTGTTTAGAGAAGACTTTTCTGACTGACCCATCAAGTTCTGTGTCTCTTAGGCTGTAGGTGAGGGCCCCGATTCGACATGTTAGGGCAGTGTAGAAAAGAGAGAGGATATTTCTTTTGGGTCTCCTATTCTGACAGCATCTGGTAAGCGATAGACACTGTAAGAGTCCCTTCGACAACTGTATCCCCGGAGAGCAGTTGGAGGAGAGGAGCAGGCGTAACCATCTTTGGCTTCCTGGTGCTGAGAGAGATTTTCAGAGTGTGGGGGGGAAGGACTTAACTGTGAGATGACAGAAACTGTAGATCTGCAAAGAGAGCACTACATGGAAGGGGAGAAGCTAGGGCCATGCCAGGGCGTGTGAACACCGGGCTCAGGGATGATGAGCCAGAGGGTACGGGAAAGTCCTGAGGGGACATAAGGGCAGGTGGAGGCCTGGGGGCACCCTGGGAGGACCCGTGGGCCAGTGGCAAGCTGTCTCCCTACTACCTGCAGTGGACGCCCCGCCCCTCGCAGCCCTGGTGGCGGGTCACAGTGGGGCCCTTTGTGACGCGCCCAGCTGGCCCTGGTGGCGGGTCACAGTGGGGCCCTTTGTGACGTGCCCAGCTGGCCCTGGTGGCGGGTCACAGTGGGGCCCTTTGTGACGCACCTCTGTGACACCCTACAAAAGCCGCCAGCGTGGCTGCGGCCCTGCAGTGTCTGACAAGACAGTGACGGGACAAGACAGGAGCACGGAGCTGGCGAGGGCACCTCCAGCGCAGCCCACGTCTTTCCCTGCCACGCCCGGCAGTCCCACAGCACTGAGGCATTTCCCTACTTTTCTGCATTTTGCAGCATGTCAGAGAGAGCTGCCAGCCACCCCAGGGTGGCCTTGGAGGAGGTAGAGGCTGCCCAGGAGAGCAGCTCTCTGCCGGAGCTCTGCGATGTGTCCATGGTGCAGCTGCTACAGGCTGGTGAGTGAGGGCCTCCCGGGGCTGGGCAGGGCCGGAGCCAGAGTGGGCGACCGGCTCGGTGCTGGGGTCCCATTTCCTCGGCACACTGGAATCAGACGACCCGTGGGCAGGGGTGCCAGCGGTGCTTGAATGGCAGGGCTGCTCAGGGCTGGGAGCCGCCTCCAGCACAGCCTCCCTTCCCAGCCGTGCTGAGTTTAAAGCTCTTTTCACTGTTGGTATGTCCTTACTGACTCTTCTGTATTTCCACTCCATGTAGCCGAGACACTGCCAGAGCAGGAGAATCCGGAGCATCCAGACCTGCAAGCGGGACGGGATGCTGACAGCACCCGCTTGCCTCCTCCGCTCGACAGCAGCGACGTGATGCTGGTAATGAGCTCCCCCCTTGCTGGGACTCTGGTCTGTGGGATAAGCAGAGGGCTTGTGTGAGCAAAGAGACCCAGAATCAGTGGTTGGCACGGCCTCGCTGTCCCGGGTGAGATGGTTGCTGCTGTCCCTGAGCAGGGCCTACCACAAGGGTGGCCCCCGCAGCAGCTCCAGCCCTCCTGGCCACCAGCGAGCCCCTAGTTCTGCAGAGGACCAACACATGTTGCCCATGACCCCAACCCTCCTCCCTCACCCTGGGGGCCCTCTGCTCTCATCCTCCACCCTGCAGAGACTGCAGCCCCTGCTGCCAGCTTTTCTACAGGCACTGCTGCCAGCACTGTTGGGCACCAGAGCTGTTTGTGCTGCTCAGCCAAGCAGCACCATCAGGGTGCTGCTCAGTGTGACATGCCTTCCCTCCCTTCCTTCTTCGGATAGGTATTTGAAGAATCCCTCCAGCCTTCTCAGGCGACAGACACTGTCCTTGTGGCCACTGAGGCCCTGACAGCAGACGACTTCTATGCCAGGCAGATGGGCAGCAATGTCCTGGACATGGCCGTTAGAGACCCTGAGTCCTGGCTGATGGATGTAAGTACCCCATGGCTGGATTGCCCTGCCCATGAGCCCTGTCAGGCCTTGTTCTTCCCTCCTTCCCGAAGCCAGCTCTCTCGGGCACCTGAAGCCATTTCAAGGCAGCCGAGAGGGATGGGAGAGGCAGCAGCTCCAGTGGCAGCTTGGGGCTGGTGGGTGCCTGGGGAGCCCTCAGGCCGGTTGGAAAAGGGGGTGGGCTGAGCAGGGGACACTGCTCTCCTGCACTCCCTTCCTCATGCTCCCTATCAGTGGCCACGGCCTGCCAAGAGGCTGCTGCGCTGACCGGCTCCTGTGGCACCTGCTGGGGAGCTGGATGGGAGGCTGGTGCTCAGCGACCAGCACAATTTTGCCAGGGTGGTCTTCACTGCTGCACAATAAGGAAACTGTGTGTTCTCTACAGGCCAGAAAAATGCAGGTCCTGCTGCCAGACATCATGGAGACCCTGCGGCATGCCAACACTGATGTCAAGATGAAGTCCCTGGAATTCTTCAGGAACATGATGGGTCACATGAAGAGGAAGGAGGCCAGCCTCATCGCTCTGCAGCTGGCAGAGAAGCTCCTGCCCCTCTTTGATGATGTAAGGCTGCTGTGGGAGCCTCAGCCCTACAGATGGGTGCTCTGCAAGGAGGGCTGCCCTCCAGCCCAGCTGCAGATCTGGTCCACAGTTCCTGTGTTCAGGATCTGACCGCAGAGCCTCTCCCCTCCCATCAGCCACGCTAATGCCCTTGCTCACTGTGGGCAGGGAGTGGCTGTTGCTGAAGTCCTTCTGTCCTCCTCCCTACCAGGAGTCCAGCCAGCTGCGGGAGATCTCCATCAGACTCTTCAAAGACGTGGTGAAGACTGTGGTGGGGAGACAGAAGAAAAAGATGGCAAAGAAAGTGCAGAGTGTCCTTCTCCCACTGTTCCTGCATAGGAATGACCAGATCAAGAGCGTGGCCAAGGTGCAGTGACCAGCAAGTATTGTCATGGAGAAGGGAGTGCTGACACCATGGGGGTGGTCTGGGCAGAAGAGGCAAGGGCCGCTGGATGTCAGAGTCTGGGAATGCGTGTCACCTCAGGGTCCCACTGCTCCGGTCCTTCCCTGCACTGATCCCACTGCTGCCTTCCTCCTTCCCCGCTGCTGCCCGCTTCAGAGGTGGATGGGGAGGTGGGGTCCCCTGCGGGCCCACTCTCCCCATTCAGCTCTACTTCAGCACAGCCCAGAGGAAGGCTTCCTGCAGCCCCGGCACGAGCAGGGCCGGAGAACCTGGCACAGACATTTCCCAGACCTGCTCTGCCTGGTCCAGCAGGGCTCAGCAGCAGCCCACAGTCACAGAGCCAGCTTGTTCCCCGTTCCCCAGACTGGGGCAGGGAAAGCTGTGGGAAGGGAGATGCAGCCCGAAGGGGACTGGCCCTGATGCCCAGGATCAAAGCTCTGCCCATCTGGAGCCTGGGCACGGAGGAGCTGGGGCAGCCCCAGCTGGGGAGCCAAGCGTCCTGCTGGGGGTGTCCATGGGACATGCTGCTGGCTCCGTCCTGCCCCGGTGTCTCTGGGACTCCAGCCCTCGCTGCCTACAGCCGTGGGCCCACACCACCTTTGCCCTTCACTCTGCCCCCATCCCTGGTGGCAGCTCAGCAGCTCTTGAGGATCCCTGTTCTGCAGGCCGGCAGTGTGAGATGCCTGAGGTGGTGGCTGCCCTGTGTCCCTGCCCTGGGCACTGAACCCGGTTCAGACTCTGTCCCCTGCTGCCTCTTCCCAAAAGGGACTGGGAATGACACAGAGCGTGGCCAAGAGGAGGAGGATGCCAGGTCTCCTTCCCTGGGCTCTGACGCCATCTCCCATCTTGTGCTTCTCTGCAGGCCTCTAGGGACACCTTCGTTGCCTGTACAGAGTTCCTGGGGTGGAGGATGCCCAACTACATGCCTGAGCCGTATCACACACGGCTGGTTGGAGAGTTTTTGGTGAGGACAGTCCCCAGACCCCAGGCTGGCTGGACAAGGGCTGCCCCCCGTGCCCGTGGGGAGGGCTGTGCAGCTGTGCCTTGCTTGCCCTGCTCCAGCCTGGAGCCCAGAGCCTGGAGCTGCACCCTCCTTCCCTGCCTCCAAGCACAGATGTCCCCAAGAGCTCTCCTCCAGGAGACCTGGCACCCGTGGGCCCTGGCAGTGGGACAGAGAGGTCTTGCCACCCCCAGGCGCAATCTGCCTGTGGCGCTCTCTGAACCTCAGCCCCACCGGACTCTGGCTGGGAGATGGGAATTGCCGGGGGAGAAGGGGGTGCTGGGAGCAGGGACTGGTGCGGATGGCTGGCTGGGGAGGGTCCGTACCAGCCCCGTGCTCTTGTGCTTTCTCAGTTAGCGCACGACAGGAGCAGGGTGGAAGAATACCTGTGTCAGAGCCTGCCATACCTGGAGGACACTCAGGCCACCATACGAGAGGCGGCCGTCGGGTTCATTGGTAAGCTACTGTCCCCGGGGTCCCTCTTCTGGCAGCCCTGCCCCAGACCACCCCCCCCACCCCCGCAGGGCCCACCATGCAGGTGGGCTTGGGCTTGCTGGGGGCCTTGGTCAGTGCCACCGCCCTTGGGCACAGTCCTGCCCTGGGGTCAGCCCTGCTGAGGGGGAGGAGGGCGTGCAGCCGAGCTGGCAGGGCTGGGGGCTGTGCTGCTGGGAGTGTGCTGGGGAGCAGAAGTCTCACGGGGAGTTCTGTGCCTAGGGCTTGGTGTGGAGCACCTGAGGAACGTAAGCAAGAAGAAGATGAGGGAGATCTGCAACGGTGAGCAGGGGCAGTGCTGTGCTGGCCAGGGCTGGTGGGGCAGGGGACAGAGCCTGGCCAGGGTGCTGCCAGGCTTGGCCTGGCTGCAGGAAAATGCTCCAGGGGCAGAGGAACACGTCAGGGGCACATGGGGAATTCCTGAGCAGCAGCTTCCAGCTGGTCTATTTGTCCCACTTGCTCCTCCTGGCCAGGGAAGGAGATGGGTGGGGCTGGCATGGTCTGGAGGGGACTCCTGGGGGTCTCTGCAGGCAGTGGAGTTTCATGTCTGCTCTGCTTCCTTCTCTTGCAGCCCTGCAGCCCTTGGTGGAAGACACCGACCTCTCAGTCAGGTCCCTGGCTGCTGAGACCATCTTTGTCTTGTCAAGAAATATGCAGACATCAAGATGGAGCCTGAAGTCACTGTGCTGCTGGTGCTGCTGAGCCTTGGAGAAGTGGCATTTGACCTCTGGAAAAGGGCCATATTTCAATACAAAGCTTTTTAAAAAAGAATGCTGGAACAATAATCCCAGTGCCACGGTGTCCTTCCCACGGGGAACATGCTGAGCGTGCTGAGCAGACAGTGTCACTCCCGGCCTCTGCCACTGCCTGCAGGACAGCACACCCGGACCCAGGGTGCCCTTGTGACAAAGCCCCAGCTGTCCCGCTAGAACACAAAGCCCGGAGGGGAGGAGGAGGAGAGAAGCTTTAGGCCAGCCTGCCCCTCCTGAGACACCTCAGGGCCTGAAAACCAGGCACCCGCACTCTGCCAAGCTGGCAAGTTGTCCCTCTTCTGGCAGCCCCACCCCAGCCCCCTCCATCACTGAGTGCCCAGGGCTGTCCTTCAGAGCAGGGTCCCTGCACCCCAGGGGCTGTGTGCTGGGGCAGGGACTCTGCCGCCGGCCAGGGTCAGCTCTCAGCCTGCCCGGGGTCCCGGCATCTGCAGACGCATGGGAGCTGCAGCTCTTGACCTTCTGGCTCTCCCTGGCCACCTCCCTGGCTGCCCTCCTGGGCAACGGCCTCGTCATCACTGCTGTAGCCTGTGACTGCCACCTCCACACCCCCATGTAATTATTCCTCCTCAACCTCTCCCTCCTCGACCTGGGCTCCATCTTTACCACTCTCCCCAAGTCCATGGCCTATATCCTGTGGGACATCAAGGCCATCTCTTATGCACGATGTGCTGCACAGGTCTTCTTTTCATCCTTCCTGTTTGGTGCAGAGCATTCTCTGCTCACCACAATGTCCTGTGACCGCTACGTTGCCATCTGCAAACCTCTGCACTGCAGGACCCTCCTGAAGAGCAGAGCAGGTGCCAGAATGGCAGCAGCTGCCTGGGGCAGTGGGTTTCTCAATGCCGTGCAGCACACTGCCAACACATCTTCCATACCCCTGTGCCAGAAGTGTGATCCTACTGTGCCAAATAACAGAGAGGCTTTGCTAAATGTGTTATCAGTTTCAGAGCTGACTTGCCAAGGAGCATCTCTGTAACAAAAAAGCAGCTCTCCAAAGGGCAGGTCCTGAAGGCTAGGATCTTTTTCCCACTGGAGTCAGAGCTAGGTTCCTGAAACCACACTTACCACGGCTGTTACTGAGTTTTCTTCTCAGTGGGCTCAGGGAGAGGGGCCCAGGGAGATGTTTTGGGGAGTGAGGGCTGGACTCAGCTCTCACTTGTGGGCGCCCAGTGCCCCTGGAGATGGTGAACAGGCTCTTCAGTGCCTCCTTAGTTCTCTCCCACATGCAGCAGAGCTGAATGGTAGCCACCCAGATTTCTGGAGGGGAAACCGGAGACCCCTGGAGAGCAGAGGACATCTCCAGGGACACCATATGCCTGAGGGTGGGCCTCCCAAACCAACAGATCATCCAAGGTGGAGTCATCCAAAGGCAAAGCACTCTATTTAAGTATCCATCAAGGGCTCTGCCATCCCAGGGGAGACTGTGGGGACCCAGCAAGGTCACAAAAAGGCGACTGGACGGTGATTCAAGTCTCCTTCAGTAAAAGCCCATGGGTGGTTCAGTGTGCGCACTGGAAAACACCCCGAGTCACAAGAAATGCTGCGAGATCCTTCCGTAGCTTTAGACCCCCAGGAAGGAGTTCAGTGCCTGTGCTGCCCACCCAGTGGGACATGACCAGCACAGCCTGTGTGGAGTCACCCCATAGTCCCTGAGCCCACTTGCTCTGCAGAGCATCAGCGCCAGCTTGGAGCTCTGTGAGGAGAACAGGGAGGGGGCCAGGAGTACCAGGCCAGATCAGGAAGCAGAGCTGGAAGTCCTTGCTGTCTTCATGCTCGCTCCTCCAGGCCTCGAACGTGCCTGGAAAAGGACTGGTGTCCACTGCTTGCCAACTTTTAGTGCCATCATCCTTCCTGAAGGATGGAACGGAGGGAGACGCTGGGACCTGTGTCAAGGTTTGCACTGAAAGAAGTGTTGACCCAGAAGCCACATCATTCTTCTGCTGTCCTTCAGTCCCTGTGCCCCTTATTTCTGAAAGAGGAAAGTCTCATGAATGAAGTAATGACACCTTCAGAGGAAAAGAAAAAGCTATGCGTGCAAGCAGAGCAAAAAGAAGAATTCATGCACCGCTTCCCAGGGGCAGGCAGATGTTTAGGACAAGAAGCAGAAAGGGCAGAAGGGGAAATTTTCTATCGAGTTTAAAGGCAGAAAAACCCTCTCATCGTACTGGATCGGTGCTGGCTCAGAAGAAATCCCTGACCAACCTGATCTAACTGTCAGGTTCTCCCTGCTCAAAGCAGACCATGGTGCTAGAGACCTCCAGAGGTCCCTTCCAACCAAAACCCTGTAGGGGGAAGGGGCTCAACAGTGGAGGCAGGGGTAGTGGACACTGCTGTGTGTTGAGGCATTGCTGGCCTTTGTGATCTGTGGCTGGCCCTGTCCTCAGGAGTACACAGTGAAGGAGCTCATCCTTAGAAGGAGGCTCTGCTTTCGGGTACCAGGAGTCAAACTAGCAGAGCGATACCACAGAAAATTTCTCAGAAACACTGCTGGGCATTCTAAAAACACAGAACAATGAGGGTTGGAAGAGGCCTCTTGGAGACTGTCTGCTCCAACTCCTTCCTACTCAAGCCCAGTCAGCTGGAGCAGGTTGTCCAGGACTGGCTCTAGATGGCCTCTGAATACCTCCCTAGAGTGAGATTCCACAGTCTCTGTGCAACCTCTTCCAGTGATCAGCCACCCACAGTAAAGGGGTGTTTTCTTAGGTTCAGAAGACATTTTCTGTGTTTCTGTTTGTGCCCGTTGCCTCTTGTCCTCTTGTTGGGCACCGCTGAGAAGAGCCCAGCTCCCTCTTCTTCATGTCCTCCCATCAGGTGTTCGTAGACATTGACAAGAACCACCCGCCTCCCCCCAAGCCTCCTTTTCTCCAGGAAAACTGTCCCAGCTCTCTCAGCCTCTCTTGCTATGAAAGATGCTCCAGCCCACTGATCATCTTTGTGGCCCTTTGCCGGACTCACCCCACTAAGCTCACGTCCCTCTTGTACTGGGGCGCCTAGAACTGGACACAGTACCACAGAAGTGGTGTCACCAGCATTGAGTAGAGAGGAAGGGTCACTTCCCTCAACCTGACGACAACACTCTTCCTAATGCAGCACAGGAGGCTGATGGCCTGATTTGCTGCAGGGGCACACTGCTGGCTCTCAGTCAGCTTGTGGTCTACCAGAACCCCAAAGGTTCTTCTCTATCAAATTGTAGAGAAGCTCTCAGTCACTCGACCCCCAACCTGTACTGGTGCAGGGGATTATTTCTCCCTGTGTGCAGGACTTGCTTTTCCCTTTGTTGAACTTCATAAGGTTCCTCTCTGCCCAGTTCTGCAGCCTGTCGAGGTCTCTCTGGATGGCAGAACACCCATCTGGTGTCTCAGCCACTTCTCCCAGTTTTGTGCCATCAGCAGCTTGCTGAGGGTGCACCATGCCCCATGTTAATGAAGAGATTACACAGTATAGGACTTAGTACCAATCCCTAGGGTACACAATAAGGGACTGGCTTCCTAGTGGCTTCCTAGTTCCTCATGGCCCCCGTCATGAGGGGAGGGAGTGGGGTGGGCAAGCTGGGCTCATCTGCGGCTTGACGTGATGAGCTCACCGGGTGTCGAAGTGGCTGGTCCCCTTGGGGCTAGCGCCACTCGTCGGGAGGGGGCTATTGGGAGGCCGGCTGAGAGCCCCCGGGGACCCTGCGGTGCTTTGGGCAGCCGGCCATGGTGCTGCAGTGCCCCATCAGCCCCACAGGAGATGCATCCACCTCCATCGGCTCCTCCTCTTCTCAAGGTGGATCCACCTCCATGGGCTCACGGCCCCGCTGTTGCAGGTCAACCTCCATGGGCTTGACTGACCCGCCAGAGCTGCTGCTGCTCCCGTCAGCCCTCTTCATTCTAGGGCTGTGCAGCCATCTTCAGGGGTTTCAAGAACCTCTTTCCGCTCAATCTACTGGCTGTGGGCTCCTCTACTACTCATACCCGCTGCCACAAGCTCAACGTCTCAGCGAGCTGTGGGCCAGCCGCAGGGGTTGTGTAACGGGCGGCTGCTGACGTCACCAACGGATGCTGCTGGGATTGGGCCTGAGGCCCAGGTGGCCCCTGAGGCCCAGGCGGTCCCTGAGGCCCAGGTGGCCCCTGAGGCCCTGAAGGCCCCGTTCCGGGCACCATTTCCTTGCCAGAGAGCAGGGCTGCCCCTCAGGCACCGGGACGGCCTCCAGCTCCCCTGGTGTGCCCTGGGCTCCACTAAGCTCACACCCCTCTTGTACTGGGGCGCCATTCAGCAAAACTGTCTCCCTGTGAAATATTATTCGAAAGACTGAGGCAGCTCCCCAGGTTTTATTAGGTTTTATTCTTTTCCTACAGCAATGTCTGAATCCACCTTTCTTCTCCTGCTCTGTCTAACCTGGATGTGATAGAAAAGTGTGTTTTTGGAACAGAACTGACACTTTCATAACATCTCTAAAATAAAATGTGTCCATCCCAGTGCACTGACGGATGTTTGGCCTCTTCTTCCAAAGCTGGTGTCAACAACAGGCCCAAGGAACTTCACACCATAATGGCCTATTTCTCCTTGGAATCGGAAGAGAACAGCTCATGGTCCTGTTGGTAGCTGTTAGAAACCAAGGGTTGGATTTTGGACTCTCCCATTGGTGTGTGGTGACTGTGGAGATGGTGAACGGTCAGTGAGATACATGCCCAGGGCTTTCTCAGACATGACGGTGCAGATGAAATCCTCCAGGAAGGTAATCTGGAGCTTCCTGGAGAGCCTTTGGGGTTCTACAGGGACAGTGTGTGCCTGGGGTAAGTGGTGAGTGAAGCCCCACTAAGTGAGAGATCACCCAAGGTGGAGTCACCCAAATGGAAAGTGCTGGATGCTGGTATCTGTAAGGAAAAAAAGATGGACATGCCTGAGCAGACACAGACCAAGTCCAACAGAGTTGGCACCTCTGCAGCCACCACACAGCACCAGAACAGGCACAAGCGTGGACAACGGGAGAGGTATGCACGAGACTCCTTGTCGCTCTGCTCCTTTCTGGGTTTCCTAGAGGAGTTCTTGATGTGGCTGTGGCTCAGGCCTTTACCTCCTTTGCAGCCTGTACCAAACTGCTGCTGGTCTCATGAAGGGGGGGAGCAGCATCAAGTGCGTCCGTCACAGGCATCAACCATCAGATGCCATAAGAGAGGCAAGGTCTGTCCCTTCTTCTGCCGACAGCTGCAGGCATTGCACAAACAGAAAGCATATCACACAGGGCTCTGTACTCGCACCCGTGATGTTACAGTCAAGGGACAGACCAATCATTTTAACAGTGTGTCTGGATACATCCTGTGTTGAAAGACAGCCTCCCCCAGGCACAGCAGTGGTTCACACCAAAACTCAACTGAAACTCTAAAGGGAATTCAAGGGCACGAAGATGAGCTGTGGCTACCTCAGGAACAGTTAAAGAAGAAGCAGACCTAATGTGGGACCACTACTAAATTTAGTAAAGTAGGTGTAGATCCATGGGAGATACTCTCTGTCTCTCTGCCTCGGTTACTACCAGCAAGGTCGGGTCTTTCAGGACTTTGTGCTTTGAGGTAGGACTCTAGAGGGGAAAGGGGACCAACCAGTGGTGGATGGGGCTCAAGCCAGAGGTTACCTAGCAAACCACACCCTTACCAGCCCATGGGACCAGAGAGGCTGCATCCAAGACTGCTGAGAGGGTGTTTTTCCCCAGGAGGTGCTGGTCTGTTATGATCCTGGTAAGAAAGGACCCCGTGAGACTCCCTAAGGTGTCATTTAAAATGCTGTTCGTTGGATCTAACCCTGTAAGGGGAGAATTGCACAGATGACCTTGTGTCCCTTTAGATGGCTGGAGCCCCAGGTGGTAGAGCATCGAATGGGCCTTCAATGCAAATGCAGCACATGATGTTAGACCCCATCCATTTAAGACAGTCTCCTGGTTTGGTCATTCAAGCTACTATAGGATTTGCTTACAAGGAAAGAACTCTATTCCTAACTGCTACAATAAAAAGTAAAGGTGTTTTCAGGAGAACTTCTCGCTACACTGTTAGCTACAGGCAAGGCCATGCAGGAGGTGTCATGACCAGCACCGAGTGGGAGCTGCCTGCAGGCTCCTTGTGACAATGTGCTCCTGGGCTTCTCCTGCGGCCAAGGGATCTGTGCAGCCCAGCAGAAGGGTGAAGGCTACGCTGTGTGTGCAGCACAGCACAGCCCAGCACTGCCTTCTCTATGTGCGATGCTCTTCTGGTCTTTCTGTGAGCTGTTTCTTTTTTAGCCAAAGGAGGCCAAGGGACAGATCCCAGACCAATGAAAAGCTACAAAGGAAGCCCCCAAATTTTCGTAGAGGGTACACTGACGCAAAGCTATTACCTACATTTCCAACCTCTGAAGTCCTAACTGCAGCAGTCTGCAAGCTCTGAGCTCCATCTGTCCGCCTTGCATTTCAGCAGGTAAAATGAAACTAACCTAGTACAAAAGTGTGCTTTGTTTCTGTTCAAAGTCTGAAACACCATATGGATCGAGAGATTGGCTACGTAGAACTAGAGACCTCCCGAGAAGAGGACAACTGGACCCTGAATTCTTCCATGAGCCTCTGCTGTAGAGACCTTCACAGCCAGTTGAATCCCTTCTCCTGGGGCACACTGCAAGGCACAGGTTCATGGAATGGATGGTGGGAAAGGGACCGCTGCGGTCTGTGGTGCAGCCTGCCACCAAAGGGTGGGCTATCACCAACACCAGTTTCCCACTGGCTGACAATTTGTGGGTCTGAAACCTGAAAAGCTCCAAAGATGGAGATCCCAGACAGTCTCTGGCTGTCCTGCTGCAGTGCAGCACCACCTTCCTCATCCACTTTCCCTAAGGCCCCGTGTGAAGCTCCCAGGAGGCAGTTTGCGGCTGTTGCCTCTGCCGTGCCATCTGCCACTGCAGAAGAATTTGACTCTGCTACTTCTCCAGGCAGGTGTCACCTGCTTTTAGACTGCCCTGTGCCTCCCCTTCAGCAGACTAAAGAGGCCCAATTGCCTCAGTTTCTCCACCACAGCTCATGTGCTTTAGGCCCCTAAGCCCACCATGGCAGACTTCCTCTGGACCTTCTCCAGTTTCCACATCCTCCTTTCAAAACGGGGAACCCACGGGCTCACACGGCATCCATCATAACTCCCACACTGTCCTCCCTAGGTCATGCCTCGGCTGGTCTCGTCACTGCCTGTCCCAATGCACGAGGTTATTCTGCCCCCAGTGCTGACCTTGCCCCCTTCGCCTTGTGATATCGCTGTAGGTTTCTGTTGGCCAAATCCACAAGCGTGTCAAGGTCCCTCTAGACTGAAACCCCAACACGTCAGCATTTAAGGTTTGTGGGCCAGTGCCTCAAACAAGATAACCTTGTGGGGAATTGCAGGACACTACAGGCAGAGAAAGAAAATTATGTTAATAGAGTTGCTATCCAAGGTGACAAATTGCCACAGCAGGCATCTCAGAAATACCAAAAAAAGCTACAAAGAAAGGCAGGCCAGTGGATAAAGGATTAACAGGGCAGGCTGTTCTTTTTGGAGGATATTAGGGTAGTCAAAAAGAAGCAATTGAGGTTTAAAGGAATGAAAAAGGAAGGAAAGGATGTGGTCAGGACTGTTTGGGGGCACCTGTGTGGCAGCCCTGGCCCTGATGTGAATCCCTTCAGTTATTCAGGGAGAATCTGAGAGCTTTTCCTAATTTGAAAACATGAAGGGGAAGGATCCTTCAGGCTGGAAGGGGCCTCAGGAGGTGTCTTGACCAACCTCCTGCTCAGTGTCAGGCCAGACCAGATTCCTGAGGGCTTTCTCCATGTCTGTTTTGGTCACTTTCTGGAATAGAGCCAATGCACACTCCCAAGGAAACAGCTTCCAGTGCTTGACTATCATCATGCTGGAAAAGTTTCTTCCTGTATGTACCTTGCCCCTGTCTTGTTTCAGCCCATTGTCTCTCGTCCTTCTGTATTGTACGGCAGAAATGAGCCTGACTCAGTCTGAGTGGGAACATTACAACGCTGCTACACGTTTTGCTCCAGATCTTCCTTTTCCCAGGCTGGACAAGCCCAGCTCCCTCAGCCTCTTCTCAAAGACAGAGTGCTCCAACCCCTGACCAGCTTCTGGTCCTTTTGCTAAACCCACTCAAGTTTGTTAAAATCTTTCCTGTATTGGGATCTGAAAACGGGATGCAGTAATCTGGATAATCTCTGCCCTCAATCTCCTGGCCGTGCTCCTGGTCGTACAGCCCAGGGTGCTCCTGGCCTCCCTTGCTGCCAGGGCACACGGCTGCCTCCTGTCCAGCTCCCTGACCACCAAAACCTTTCCCACAGGGCTGCTCCCAGGCAGGCAGCCCCCAGCCTGTGCCATTGCCGGGGGCAGTCCCCCGCAGGGGCAGACACTGGCACTTGTCCTTGTGGGATTTCATGAGGTTCCTGGCAATATGTGCTGTCCTCCTCCTTGAACCCTTTCCTTGAACACAGAGGCCTGGCACACCATTTCAGTAAAGGTTCCGGGAGAGAAGGCATTGAGTCCCTCAGCTCCACCTGTGTCTGCTGGTTTTAAATCTCCCTCCTCATTCAGCAGCCCTGCATTTTCCTTGTTCAGCCTTGATCTCTCTGAGATGATCAAAGCTCTTTTTGCTCTTAACTTCCTTTGTGATCAACACCTCCAGGTGAGCTTTGCCTTTCCTACAGACATGCCTCCACAACAAAGGCAATATATAGAAATTCCTCCTTGGTAGCCTGTCCTTGCTGGCACCTCCTGGTAGTTGCTTTGTGGCCCCTGTCAGCACCCTGTCCCTGTGCTGGTCCAGCCGTGCTGCCCATACACCGTTCCATGGCCCCATTGCACAGGCACAGCATGGGAAAGGCTACAGTCAGGGGTAGTAGGAAAGTTCCTCCTATTACGATTCCAACAACAGCCTTCAGATCACAGATCCCCCATGACTCTTGCAGCCTTCTCAGCACCGGACCCCTGCTCTGCCCCAGCCATGTCCCACATCTGGCTACACAAATTGTACTGGGGCGCCATTTAGCAAAACTGTCTCCCTATGAATTATTATTCGGAAGACTGAGGCAGCTCCCCAGAACTGATGTACCCGCTCACTAAGTTTAGTAGCAGGAAATTAAACTGTGACCCAGTATATTTTACAGGTACAGAAATGATTAAAATACAGTCAGGCCTGGGCACAGCTACGGCAACCAGTATCTCTAGAAGGGGCTCTGCACGTCTTCAATCTAGGGAGTTATGTTTGGGTAAAAGTACACAAAAGAAAGGGTAACTTATCTCCTTGGTGGGAGGCACCGTTTTGGGTACTGCTTTCTCAGCAGTAAAGGTGGAAGAAAAATCTAAACGGATCCATCACTCCCTCCTGAAAGATGTGACCAGTCTAGAAATGGAAGCAGGAAATCTGCCTGCCACCAAGGGAACATCCCCCACTGCAGGGACAAAACTACCCACAGCCGGCAACCTACACAGAGCTAGTGGACTGGCTGTGAACGTGCTAACCCTCTGTAAAAATTCAACAACAGGAAAGTGGAAAATGATTTGTTACGTATGGATTGCACACGGACTGAACTATATCCTTACTTAAAACTCAAGAGGGAATTGTCTTCGTTACAATATGCTTACTAATCTTACACTTTTCTTACTAATAAGAGTTTAAAAACCCTTCCATGAAAGCTATTACCATGAGACATCCCATTTTAATTTGTTCTGGGACAGGCTTTATTGAGCTCTGCAAACTCCAAAGCAATGTGGATGTTCACAGGTAAATGAACTTGGTACTCTGTAGGAAGCCCTAATCAAAGGAAAGAGAACTGTAAAATTTTGGTTTCCTGTGGGATCCTGATTGATCCGAGTCATCTAATCTGGGTCCAAGCCTTACTGGCTTACCTAAACAATCCGATCCAGCACATGCTAATCCTTTTACAGGAAACGGTTTGCATGGTTAAGATTTATTTGAAGATTCTACTACTCTATTGACACAACTACCGGGGCAATATTGTATCTGTGGAGAAAGGGTGTTCATGTGTTTACCCTCACCCTGGGATGGGAAGGGTATTCTAGGTGCATTCATAGCATCCGCACAGGTTAGAACCATTCTCTCTTCTGCCTCTGTAGCTCATAACTACATATATACATGAGAAAAAGCGTTACAGCCCTCTGATAGAGTGTGGTGCTAAGTCCCACCTGCTTGTACGAGCTTTTATCCCATGGTTAGGGGTTGCTGAACTACAAAGGGCAACTGCAAGTACGTCAACTGAATTAGAAAAGAGACATTGATGGAACAGCAGATAGTATGAGTGCTATGTGAAAAAAAACAATGAGATGGCAGACACCATCCTAAAATGTCTATCCTCTTCACTGCCCACCTTAGAAATGTGGAGAAATCTCTAAAGGCACAAATAAGGAGCAGCTCAGAAGCTGTTCAGAACAATCAGGCGTGATTTGGATCCCAGTGAAATCCATGTGTTTAGAGAAGACTTTTCTGACTGACCCATCAAGTTCTGTGTCTCTTAGGCTGTAGGTGAGGGCCCCGATTCGACATGTTAGGGCAGTGTAGAAAAGAGAGAGGATATTTCTTTTGGGTCTCCTATTCTGACAGCATCTGGTAAGCGATAGACACTGTAAGAGTCCCTTCGACAACTGTATCCCCGGAGAGCAGTTGGAGGAGAGGAGCAGGCGTAACCATCTTTGGCTTCCTGGTGCTGAGAGAGATTTTCAGAGTGTGGGGGGGAAGGACTTAACTGTGAGATGACAGAAACTGTAGATCTGCAAAGAGAGCACTACATGGAAGGGGAGAAGCTAGGGCCATGCCAGGGCGTGTGAACACCGGGCTCAGGGATGATGAGCCAGAGGGTACGGGAAAGTCCTGAGGGGACATAAGGGCAGGTGGAGGCCTGGGGACACCCTGGGAGGACCCGTGGGCCAGTGGCAAGCTGTCTCCCTACTACCTGCAGTGGACGCCCCGCCCCTCGCAGCCCTGGTGGCGGGTCACAGTGGGGCCCTTTGTGACGTGCCCAGCTGGCCCTGGTGGCGGGTCACAGTGGGGCCCTTTGTGACGCACCTCTGTGACACCCTACAAAAGCCGCCAGCGTGGCTGCGGCCCTGCAGTGTCTGACAAGACAGTGACGGGACAAGACAGGAGCACGGAGCTGGCGAGGGCACCTCCAGCGCAGCCCACGTCTTTCCCTGCCACGCCCGGCAGTCCCACAGCACTGAGGCATTTCCCTACTTTTCTGCATTTTGCAGCATGTCAGAGAGAGCTGCCAGCCACCCCAGGGTGGCCTTGGAGGAGGTGGAGGCTGCCCAGGAGAGCAGCTCTCTGCCGGAGCTCTGCGATGTGTCCATGGTGCAGCTGCTACAGGCTGGTGAGTGAGGGCCTCCCGGGGCTGGGCAGGGCCGGAGCCAGAGAGGGCGACCGGCTCGATGCCGGGATCCCATTTCCTCGGCACACTGGAATCAGACGACCCGTGGGCAGGGGTGCCAGCGGTGCTTGAATGGCAGGGCTGCTCAGGGCTGGGAGCCGCCTCCAGCACAGCCTCCCTTCCCAGCCGTGCTGAGTTTAAAGCTCTTTTCACTGTTTGGGAGGCTTGTGGGCAAGGATGGTGTGTCCTTACTGACTCTTCTGTGTTTCCACTCCATGTAGCCGAGACACTGCCAGAGCAGGAGAATCCGGAGCATCCAGACCTGCAAGCGGGACGGGATGCTGACAGCACCCGCTTGCCTCCTCCGCTCGACAGCAGCGACGTGATGCTGGTAATGAGCTCCCCCCTTGCTGGGACTCTGGTCTGTGGGATCAGCAGAGGGCTTGTGTGAGCAAAGAGACCCAGAATCAGTGAGGTTGGCAGGGCCTCGCTGTCCCGGGTGAGATGGTTGCTGCTGTCCCTGAGCAGGGCCTACCACAAGGGTGGCCCCCGCAGCAGCTCCAGCCCTCCTGGCCACCAGCGAGCCCCTAGTTCTGCAGAGGACCAACACATGTTGCCCATGACCCCAACCCTCCTCCCTCACCCTGGGGGCCCTCTGCTCTCATCCTCCACCCTGCAGAGACTGCAGCCCCTGCTGCCAGCTTTTCTACAGGCACTGCTGCCAGCACTGTTGGGCACCAGAGCTGTTTGTGCTGCTCAGCCAAGCAGCACCATCAGGGTGCTGCTCAGTGTGACATGCCTTCCCTCCCTTCCTTCTTCGGATAGGTATTTGAAGAATCCCTCCAGCCTTCTCAGGCGACAGACACTGTCCTTGTGGCCACTGAGGCCCTGACAGCAGACGACTTCTATGCCAGGCAGATGGGCAGCAATGTCCTGGACATGGCCGTTAGAGACCCTGAGTCCTGGCTGATGGATGTAAGTACCCCATGGCTGGATTGCCCTGCCCATGAGCCCTGTCAGGCCTTGTTCTTCCCTCCTTCCCGAAGCCAGCTCTCTCGGGCACCTGAAGCCATTTCAAGGCAGCTGAGAGGGATGGGAGGGGCAGCAGCTCCAGTGGCAGCTTGGGGCTGGTGGGTGCCTGGGGAGCCCTCAGGCTGGTTGGAAAAGGGGGTACCCGGCTGAGCAGGGGACACTGCTCTCCTGCACTCCCTTCCTCGTGCTCTCCTTGCATCCCTATCAGTGGCCACGGCCTGCCAAGGGGCTGCTGTGCTGACCGGCTCCTGTGGCACCTGCTGGGGAGCTGGATGGGAGGCTGGTGCTCAGCGACCAGCACAATTTTGCCAGGGTGGTCTTCACTGCTGCACAATAAGGAAACTGTGTGTTCTCTACAGGCCAGAAAAATGCAGGTCCTGCTGCCAGACATCATGGAGACCCTGCGGCATGCCAACACTGATGTCAAGATGAAGTCCCTGGAATTCTTCAGGAACATGATGGGTCACATGAAGAGGAAGGAGGCCAGCCTCATCGCTCTGCAGCTGGCAGAGAAGCTCCTGCCCCTCTTTGATGATGTAAGGCTGCTGTGGGAGCCTCAGCCCTACAGATGGGTGCTCTGCAAGGAGGGCTGCCCTCCAGCCCAGCTGCAGATCTGGTCCACAGTTCCTGTGTTCAGGATCTGACCGCAGAGCCTCTCCCCTCCCATCAGCCACGCTAATGCCCTTGCTCACTGTGGGCAGGGAGTGGCTGTTGCTGAAGTCCTTCTGTCCTCCTCCCTACCAGGAGTCCAGCCAGCTGCGGGAGATCTCCATCAGACTCTTCAAAGACGTGGTGAAGACTGTGGTGGGGAGACAGAAGAAAAAGATGGCAAAGAAAGTGCAGAGTGTCCTTCTCCCACTGTTCCTGCATAGGAATGACCAGATCAAGAGCGTGGCCAAGGTGCAGTGACCAGCAAGTATTGTCATGGAGAAGGGAGTGCTGACACCATGGGGGTGGTCTGGGCAGAAGAGGCAAGGGCCGCTGGATGTCAGAGTCTGGGAATGCGTGTCACCTCAGGGTCCCACTGCTCCGGTCCTTCCCTGCACTGATCCCACTGCTGCCTTCCTCCTTCCCCCCTGCTGCCCGCTTCAGAGGTGGATGGGGAGGTGGGGTCCCCTGCGGGCCCACTCTCCCCATTCAGCTCTACTTCAGCACAGCCCAGAGGAAGGCTTCCTGCAGCCCCGGCACGAGCAGGGCCGGAGAACCTGGCACAGACATTTCCCAGACCTGCTCTGCCTGGTCCAGCAGGGCTCAGCAGCAGCCCACAGTCACAGAGCCAGCTTGTTCCCCGTTCCCCAGACTGGGGCAGGGAAAGCTGTGGGAAGGGAGATGCAGCCCGAAGGGGACTGGCCCTGATGCCCAGGATCAAAGCTCTGCCCATCTGGAGCCTGGGCACGGAGGAGCTGGGGCAGCCCCAGCTGGGGAGCCAAGCGTCCTGCTGGGGGTGTCCATGGGACATGCTGCTGGCTCCGTCCTGCCCCGGTGTCTCTGGGACTCCAGCCCTCGCTGCCTACAGCCGTGGGCCCACACCACCTTTGCCCTTCACTCTGCCCCCATCCCTGGTGGCAGCTCAGCAGCTCTTGAGGATCCCTGTTCTGCAGGCCGGCAGTGTGAGATGCCTGAGGTGGTGGCTGCCCTGTGTCCCTGCCCTGGGCACTGAACCCGGTTCAGACTCTGTCCCCTTCTGCCTCTTCCCAAAAGGGACTGGGAATGACACAGAGCGTGGCCAAGAGGAGGAGGATGCCAGGTCTCCTTCCCTGGGCTCTGATGCCATCTCCCATCTTGTGCTTCTCTGCAGGCCTCTAGGGACACCTTCGTTGCCTGTACAGAGTTCCTGGGGTGGAGGATGCCCAACTACATGCCTGAGCCGTATCACACACGGCTGGTTGGAGAGTTTTTGGTGAGGACAGTCCCCAGACCCCAGGCTGGCTGGACAAGGGCTGCCCCCCGTGCCCGTGGGGAGGGCTGTGCAGCTGTGCCTTGCTTGCCCTGCTCCAGCCTGGAGCCCAGAGCCTGGAGCTGCACCCTCCTTCCCTGCCTCCAAGCACAGATGTCCCCAAGAGCTCTCCTCCAGGAGACCTGGCACCCGTGGGCCCTGGCAGTGGGACAGAGAGGTCTTGCCACCCCCAGGCGCAATCTGCCTGTGGCGCTCTCTGAACCTCAGCCCCACCGGACTCTGGCTGGGAGATGGGAATTGCCGGGGGAGAAGGGGGTGCTGGGAGCAGGGACTGGTGCGGATGGCTGGCTGGGGAGGGTCCGTACCAGCCCCGTGCTCTTGTGCTTTCTCAGTTAGCGCACGACAGGAGCAGGGTGGAAGAATACCTGTGTCAGAGCCTGCCATACCTGGAGGACACTCAGGCCACCATACGAGAGGCGGCCGTCGGGTTCATTGGTAAGCTACTGTCCCCGGGGTCCCTCTTCTGGCAGCCCTGCCCCAGACCACCCCCCCCACCCCCGCAGGGCCCACCATGCAGGTGGGCTTGGGCTTGCTGGGGGCCTTGGTCAGTGCCACCGCCCTTGGGCACAGTCCTGCCCTGGGGTCAGCCCTGCTGAGGGGGAGGAGGGCGTGCAGCCGAGCTGGCAGGGCTGGGGGCTGTGCTGCTGGGAGTGTGCTGGGGAGCAGAAGTCTCACGGGGAGTTCTGTGCCTAGGGCTTGGTGTGGAGCACCTGAGGAACGTAAGCAAGAAGAAGATGAGGGAGATCTGCAACGGTGAGCAGGGGCAGTGCTGTGCTGGCCAGGGCTGGTGGGGCAGGGGACAGAGCCTGGCCAGGGTGCTGCCAGGCTTGGCCTGGCTGCAGGAAAATGCTCCAGGGGCAGAGGAACATGTCAGGGGCACATGGGGAATTCCTGAGCAGCAGCTTCCAGCTGGTCTGTTTGTCCCACTTGCTCCTCCTGGCCAGGGAAGGAGATGGGTGGGGCTGGCATGGTCTGGAGGGGACTCCTGGGGGTCTCTGCAGGCAGTGGAGTTTCATGTCTGCTCTGCTTCCTTCTCTTGCAGCCCTGCAGCCCTTGGTGGAAGACACCGAACTCTCAGTCAGGTCCCTGGCTGCTGAGACCATCTTTGTCTTGTCAAGAAATATGCAGACATCAAGATGGAGCCTGAAGTCACTGTGCTGCTGGTGCTGCTGAGCCTTGGAGAAGTGGCATTTGACCTCTGGAAAAGGGCCATATTTCAATACAAAGCTTTTTAAAAAAGAATGCTGGAACAATAATCCCAGTGCCACGGTGTCCTTCCCACGGGGAACACGCTGAGCGTGCTGAGCAGACAGTGTCACTCCCGGCCTCTGCCGCTGCCTGCAGGACAGCACACCCGGACCCAGGGTGCCCTTGTGACAAAGCCCCAGCTGTCCCGCTAGAACACAAAGCCCGGAGGGGAGGAGGAGGAGAGAAGCTTTAGGCCAGCCTGCCCCTCCTGAGACACCTCAGGGCCTGAAAACCAGGCACCCGCACTCTGCCAAGCTGGCAAGTTGTCCCTCTTCTGGCAGCCCCACCCCAGCCCCCTCCATCACTGAGTGCCCAGGGCTGTCCTTCAGAGCAGGGTCCCTGCACCCCAGGGGCTGTGTGCTGGGGCAGGGACTCTGCCGCCGGCCAGGGTCAGCTCTCAGCCTGCCCGGGGTCCCGGCATCTGCAGACGCATGGGAGCTGCAGCTCTTGACCTTCTGGTTCTTAATCACCATTCTCTCTCTAAGGTAGTAATGGTGTGATGCATTACCCTGTATTTTCCTATTTGTTTAAGTGCACTAC
Organism: Strix uralensis; assembly: GCF_047716275.1. NCBI lineage: Eukaryota > Metazoa > Chordata > Aves > Strigiformes > Strigidae > Strix > Strix uralensis. The sequence goes on along the minus strand of NC_133983.1, from coordinate 1,438,535 downwards.
TCTGTCTTTTCTTACTGTATGTTTTCTGTATTATTCTGTTATATTATTTAGTTATTTCTAGTAAAATACGCCTGCTCTTTTCACTCTGGTGTCTGAGTTTAATTGATATCCCTGATCAGCAAAACATCTGGCTACACAGAGAGCCAAAGAGAGTGAACCATGCCATCAAACTTTATTAAGTTGCACTTTTACACATCTTATTTCAATAAAACCAGTTTTGTTGATTCCATTGACAGTGGTTCTTTAAGCGGCCTAAATTGCCCATTCACAACAACTACTTCATGAACACTTAATGAAGAAACAAAGATAATGTAGGACCACTGCTGGATTTGGTAAGAGCAGGTATAGATAGATCTGAGATAGTCTATGTCCTCTTTGCCTCAGTCTTCACCAGCAAGGCCTCCCAAGGCCTTTGTGCCTCGAGGCAGGACTCTGAAGGAGAACAGCCAATGGTGTCTAGGAATCAAATCAGGGGCTACTTGAGCAAACTCAGCCCTTATCAGTACACGGGAATGGATGGGTTACATCTAAGGGTACTCAGCATGCAAGACAATGTCACAGTGAGGCCACTCTCTGGCACCTTTGAAAGGTCATGGAGACTGGGGGGACTCCCCTGGAAAAAGGCAAATGTGGCAAGCACCTTTCAAAAAGGCCCAGAGGATAAACTGGGGAGCTTCACTTGGGGTGAGGAATATGTGTCAGAGTGTGTCCTCTTGGATTGCATTTCTGGATTTGTGAAGGAGAGGGTGACTGGATGAACCCAGGGCTGATCATGCCAGATCATTCTCTTTGTGTCCTATGACGAAAGGGCTGCATCTGTGGGTGAGGGGAGGGCAGTGTCATTTACCAGGACTGTGGCAAGACTTTGATCACCATCCCCCACAATTTTCTCTTTCCCAAGAACGCACAGACTGGAGGGATGGACCAACAGGAACCTCATGATATCCAGCAAGGACCAGTCCAAAGTCCCACCCCTACGGTCATGAACATCTTGCAGTGACAGAGATTAGGGACTCCCCGTCTGGATTGCAGCTCCACGGAAAAGTCTCTCATGGTCCTACATATGGGGGTTTTGATAAACAGCCTCATACATGGAAATCATTCTGTTTAGGCGACTTAGTCCCACCCTTAAAATTAGGCAGGATGAATCCCATTCCTGGCAAAGAGCGCACATGAACTGAAGGAAGTCCCCTGCAGCTGCCCAGCTTTGGCCTTGGTGCGGTGAGCACCCTCTGGGTTCAGCTGCAGAAGAGCTGCAATGATACAGCTGTGCCCTTGGAGCCTCTGTGTATTGGTTGGGGTCTGGCACTTGGAGGCCCATGGTGTTATGCCATTGTATACGCCATAGAGAACTGCCCATCTCAAAAAAAGGGATAATATGAGGGAAGTGCTAAATGCTAGCTTCAACCCTAGTTCTCACCCAAACCCTAAATAAAACCCTAACCCACAAAGCCAGCCCACACCATAAACATGAATCAGACACTCTCAGCAGAACACCAAACCCTCTCCCTAAGCCTCTGCCTAATCCCTAATGCTGAAAGGCGAGCTCTAAACCCTAAACCCTAACTTTAACATCTAAACCCCAAAGCCCTCATATCCATACTCTAACCTCCTCACCTTTACCCCCCCACACTTGGTGGAAAGGCAAGGATCACAAGGTCCTGGAGTAGTCACAAGGCATTGAAAGAGGGATGTGAGGTGACCTGTATCTGATCAGATCATAGGCCACAAAGAGGAGATGGGTTGGAATGCTATGATGAGGTCAGCTGTGCCTCAGGATCTTATGGGCCAGCAGGAGACGCGTGGCTGTGAAGGTGGCGGTGAGGTCACATCTGTCAGCATCCCTGATAGGCCAGCGGCAGACTTGGACCTTGTCTTGTACGAGGAAGTGCCTTTAATTGTGGTGTGGCAAGCCATGCAGATCCCACCTGTGGAAGTGTTATCCCATTTTGCTGCTGTGAGCTCTTTCATTGTTTTCTTACAAGGAAAACCATTCTGGTTATCATTTCTACTGACCCAAAAAGAGGATGTTCACATGAGAATATTTTGCTGCAGTTTTTGATAAAGGTAAGGACATGCAGGTGGCTTAATTCCCAGTAGCAGGTTGGAGCTTCTTGCACTCTTCTCTTTTACAATCAAGTTTAACTTGCAACCAAGGGATACACTCAGCACAACATAGCCTGAACCTGAAGCTGTACATGGAGCACAGCCCAGCACAGCACAGGCCTGGGTCTACTCAGGTTTACTGTTATGTGGATCACTGACTCCTTGATGTTACAACGGTGTTCTGGTCAGGATCACTGAACCGACTGATGAAGGTTAAAAGGATGAGGTCTCCTTTAGACAGCTGGAGGGAAGGACACAATTTTAGGCCCTGGTAATAACTGGGGACTTTGAAGACCATGGAGCTCTGCTAGAAAGCCTTGTTTGAAGGGAAGGTGATCCTGAAGGTGGTCCCTGACCCAACATGGGGGAATGCTCTCCTGGATTTTTTTTTCATGAGAAGACAGGGAAGGACTGGTGGAAGATGTGGAGGGCAGCTTTGTCTGAAGTGCGAGTGAAGGTGTTGGGGTCGAAAACCCTGAGGAAGTGAACACAACAAATTGTAGCAGTGCTGAGTAGAGAGGATCACCTCCATCAACCTGCTGCCAATGCTCTTCCTAATGCAGACCAGGATGCCATTGACCTTCCTTGCAGCAAAGGTGCAAAGCCAGGAGAGGACAAGGCTTTGGGGAGACTTAATAACAGCCTTCCTATACCTTCTTGGATTAAAAGGCAGCCAGGCTCTTCCCTCTTGTGCATGATTGGAGGATGAGGGCCAATGGGCATCAGCTGAAACAAGGAGGAAAATCTTTCTCCCCATCACGACACTCAAGCACTGGAGGAGATGTCTCAGAGAGCTTGTGTCATCTTCATATTTGGATCTTTTCAACCACAAAATGACTGAAGCCCTGAGCAACCTGCTCTGACCCCATAGCTGACCCTGCTGTGAGCAGATGTTTGGCTTAGAGACCTCCTGAGGCCCCTTCCAGCATAAATGATTCTGTTTCCATCCACCATGGGTGTTGCCTTCATGATGGGAGGGAAATCACCCTGGTTCCTGGTGACCACTGAAGTCAACCAGAAAGTCTGCTCATATGATCTGTGGCTTTCTTGTCCCATTCCAGGCATTGTTGCTTAGTTGCAGGGCAGCTTGGCAGGTATCCCCAAACAGCCCTGATGATTTAAACTGCTTCACCTTTTCTGTTATTTTTCCCTCTTTTCCTGTTCACAATTTCTGCCCTTTGACCTCCCTTATATCCTCTCATGCAAACAGCCCATCCTGTTTACCTTTTCCTCCTTGGTTCCAGTTTGGCTTTCTTCAAACATTCATTTGGTATTTCTGAGCTTGTCACCATGGGAATTCCTGCCTTGGTGAGCAATTCCATTAAACTAACACCTCCTTCTGTTATCTGTAATGTCCTGCAATTCCTCAAGCTGTTTTCTTGTCAGAGGCACCACAAGTCATGGTGACCCATTTGCACACACATTAATAGCTGACCCAAAGGAGCCTCAGTCCTGGGGGACCCTGAAAAACTCTGGAACTCTGATACAAAACAAAAGGACAAGAGGCAATTGGCTGAACGAAGAGAGGATCAGGCTACATACACGGAGATACTTTTCCAACATGAGGCTAGTCAAAAGCTGAAAGCTGTTTCCCAGGAAGTGTGCACTGACTTTATCCCAGAGAATGACTCCAAGATGTTTGAATAAAGCCCTGAATAATCTGGTATGACTCTTCTTTGAGCAGGAGATTGGTCAAGATATCTCCCGAGGTCCCTTTCAGCCTGAATGATGCTATCCTTCCTTTCTCTTTATGTTTTTGTGTTGGGGAAAGCTCTCAGATTCTCCCTGATTACAGAAGTCATTCACATGAGGTGTAGAGCTGCTTCACAGGTGCCCCCAAACAGCCCTGACCATATACCTTTTTATTTCCCCCTACTCAAGATCTTCTCTGTTACTGTTGTGATACCCTTCAAAAAGAACATCTTGCCTCACACATTTCTTGTTTTGTACCCTCTTACAGTATTGCTGAGATCGTTTCTGTGGTATTTTCCACCTTGGGTAGCAATTCCATTAAACACATAATTTTCTTTCTCTGCCTGTAGTGTCCTGCAATTCCCCACAAGGTTATCTTGTTTGAGGCACTGGCCCACAAACCTTAAATGCTGACGTGTTGGGGTTTCAGTCTAGAGGGACCTTGACACGCTTGTGGATTTGGCCAACAGAAACCTACAGCGATATCACAAGGCGAAGGGGGCAAGGTCAGCACTGGGGGCAGAATAACCTCGTGCATTGGGACAGGCAGTGACGAGACCAGCCGAGGCATGACCTAGGGAGGACAGTGTGGGAGTTATGATGGATGCCGTGTGAGCCCGTGGGTTCCCCGTTTTGAAAGGAGGATGTGGAAACTGGAGAAGGTCCAGAGGAAGTCTGCCATGGTGGGCTTAGGGGCCTAAAGCACATGAGCTGTGGTGGAGAAACTGAGGCAATTGGGCCTCTTTAGTCTGCTGAAGGGGAGGCACAGGGCAGTCTAAAAGCAGGTGACACCTGCCTGGAGAAGTAGCAGAGTCAAATTCTTCTGCAGTGGCAGATGGCACGGCAGAGGCAACAGCCGCAAACTGCCTCCTGGGAGCTTCACACGGGGCCTTAGGAAAAACGGACTAGGAAGGTGGTGCTGCACTGCAGCAGGACACACAGAGACTCTCCATCTTTGGAGCTTTTCAGGTTTCAGTTCCACAAAGTCACAGTCAGCTTGACCCTGGTGTTGGTGATACCCCATCCTTTGGTGGGAGGCCACTGTTACAGAAATGGAGACAGGTCAACTGACCAGTTCCTTGAACCCAGGAATCAGTATGTCATGCCACCTGCAATTCCTGGGAAAAGCTCAGCTTTTGTCCAGAGAAGAAAATTCCTCTTTATGTGTCCTGGCCAATCTCCTGACCCATATGGTGCTTTAGGCTCTGAAGAGAATCAAAACCAGCTTTATGACCAGGTTAACTTCATTTTACCTGCTGAAATGCAGGGCAGATGAAGGGAGATCAGAGCTTCCAGGATCCCTCCTCCACCACACCAGTCTTCAGAGACTGGAGATGCAGGTAACAGTGTTGTGTCAGTGTACTTCCGATCAAAAGTTTGCCTTCCATTGTGCCTTTTCACTAACCTGGGTTTTGTCCCTTGGCCTTCCTTGGCTAAAAACAGAACTCTCCTATTCTACCTCCCCATCCTGATGAAAATTGTTAGAAATAGATGGAGTAGAGATGATCCAAAGGCAACTCTGCCTAGAAGCTGTAATCATTAAACAACAGAGAGTGAGCAGTGACAGAAAAAGCACTGTTCTAAGAACTGCATGACAGAAGATAATCACTGAGAACTTAGAGCTATTTTTAAAGAGCTTTAGTTCATCATCGAGAATATAAAGGAGTTCCCTTACAGCACTGTCATGTTACTGCTATTAGTGATAGTAGCACTAATTCCAAAACATCCCTGAGAGCTTATTTATTTTTCCTCAGCTCCAAAGCTCATGCTGCTCAGACCTGGAAAGTACTACCTCAAATGTCTTCAAACTAAATCTCTCCAAACTTCTCTCATCCATGTTCTTTTACCCCAGGACACTTCATGTCAGCACACTGCCTGGTCTATATTTTATTATCTGGGTGGAGTCAGAGTACTCCCTTGTAAGCCTTCCTTACAGAAGTCTTCTCTACCTGCTGATGCCACTTATATTGCCTCATGCTATGTACAGCTCCATTTTCCTTCTGCAGAGCTCCATAGGTTGGGTAGTTTTCCTGTTTCTTTCACGACAAAAGGTGACAAAGAGGAGCAACTCCTTGCCAGGAAGCCACAGACTTGGGTGTTGCTTGCCTGGCTCTTCCTGGCACTTCATTTGGCATCTGTTTTGGTGCCAACCTGACCCTGGGAATGGTGATACCCCACCCTTTGGTGGGGAACTGTATCAGAGAACCCCAGCAAACCTTTCCCAACAACCTTCCCCAAGAAACCTTCTATGAGTCTGTGCCCTGTGGTGTGGCCCAGGGGAAGGGATTCATCTGGAATTGAGGGTCTCTACAATACAGGCTCATGGGACAATTCAGGGTACAGTTGCCCTGTGCTTGGGATTCCTACCTTTGGTTCCAAGCAGGGACAGCTCTGAGGACTGAGCAGGTTGCTCAATAAACATCAGCATCCATGTACAGAGTCTGCACATGGGAACCAAACATCAAAGCCACCATTACAGAAATGGAGATGAGACATTTGACCAGCTCTCTGACCCCAGGAATCAGTATGCCATGCCTCCTGAGATTCCTGGGAACACCTAAGGTTTTCTCCAGAGAAGAAAATTCCTCTTCAGGTGTCCTGGCCAGTCTCCTGGCCTGTGTAGTGCTTTAGGCTGTGAAGAGAATCAGAATAATCTTTTTGACTAGGTTAGTTTCAGTTTGCGTGCTGACATGTAGGGCAGATGAAGGGAGCTCAGAGACTTCAGGCTTTCTGTTCCACAGCTAGGACTTCAGAGACTGGAAATGCAGGTAACACTGTTGTGTCAGTGTACACAACCTGAAAATTTTGCCTTCCTTTGTGCCTTTGCACAAATCTGGGATCTGTCTCCCTGCCTTCTTTGGCTAAAAATGAAACAACTCCCCTATTCCATCTCCCTCACCCTGAAAACAGGGAGAAAAAACATTAAGCAGGGATGATTCAGGGGAAATTGTATCTGAGAGGTGTAATTTTAGATAATAACAAAGAGCAGTGAGAGAAAAAGCACTGTTCTAAAAACTTCATGCCAGGGGCAAACTACTGAGAACTTCTAGCTGTTTTGAAAAGTAGTAACAACTGTCAGGAAGGAAATTAAAGGGCATTAGTTGGTCATCATTGAGAAGCAAAAGAAATTCCCTTACACTACTGTTCTGTTAGTGTTATTTGTGATAGACCATCCCTGAGAGCTTCTTTATGTTTCCTTCACTCCAAAACTGAGCCTGCTCAGGTCTTAAAAGGATTACCTCAAACCTCTGCAACCCAAATCTCTCCAACCTTTTTTCATCCACACTCTTTTACCCCAGGACAATTCATCCCAGCACTTCAGTACACTGCCCAGTCTCTATTTTGAAGCTGGGTGAAGTCAGGGTATTCCCTTACACAACATTCCCTACAAAAGTCTTCTCTACATGCTGATCCCACTTGTATCACTTCATGTTATGTACAGCTCCAGCCTCTGTCTGCAGATTTCCACTGGATAGGCAGTTTTCCTGTTTCTTTCATGCCCATTCAGATTCACAATCTTTTTTGTATTGTAAGCATATTAAATAGTGGCTGAAGGAACACATTTATCTCCCACAATTTCACCCATTTCCAATTGCAGACTGAGATATTTCTCCTCTGGGAGCAGACATTGTGCAAAGATGCTCCATATTTGGAAACTCCCTTCAAGGATGCACTTCATTTGGGTTAAAAAAAAAACCAAAAAACAAACAAAAAAAAAGCCACCAAAAAAGCTGAGCTAGTTTCTCAAAAAAGACAGTTTCAAGGTGGCAAAATAAATTAAATACATAAGTGCTGAGAGCCAATTTACAAAGAGAGAGGAATGGAGCTGTGTCATCTGGCCTCACAAATTCTCTGTGGGAAAAGGGAAGGTCCCACAGACTATGGGATGTTTTCATCAGTTGGTCCTTTGGGATGTTTTGGGATTTGGGCCTCTTGGCTTGAGTCTGCTGCATTCATATTTCCAGAAAGGAGAAAAGTTCCAGTTGAGACATCAAACTTTTGCCTCTCCTGCCTGGACAGCCATGGCAGTGTGTCACACAACAGCCAGTGTCAGAGGGAAGATGGAAGCAGTGTGGATTGAAACGGTTTGGACTCCAATGGAAGCTCAAATCATGAGCAGGCAGGACAACATTGGCTGCAGTTAGACGTAAGTTACCTGACACGGCTGTGAGTTCAGACCTAGCTGGCAGAGGAGGGTAGGGTGTCAGGGAGATGAGACCATGCTTCAGTCTCCCAGGTCCCAGGAAAGTGCTGAAACCATACTTCCCTTGTCCTGTTTCTTGAGATGCAAACATGGTGGGGCTATTGTCAATAATCCTTCAATAATCATTCAGGTGTTTGTCTGATTTCTCACAGAATATCAGTATATACAAAAAAAACCCCCACAGTACTCAGCCTAAATATAAATATCTGCAGTATAGCAATCTGCATCTGTGACAGCCTCTCTGGACAATGCCAGCTGAATCAATATTTGCTATATAAAACTTGATAGCCTGTCCTCAAGGACACATCCAAAGCAGTTCAGGTGAAGGGTGGTCTTGCAAAAGTCTCCCTTTGTGTCCCCAGGTGGCATGGACACTGCTGGTTCTCCTCTCCAGAGAGTGTGAGAGGCTGGATCCCCTTCTCAGGGCACACTCCTTGCCAGGAAGCCCCAGGCATGGGGGTAGCTCACCTGGTTCTGACTGGCATTTCACGCAGCATCCCTTTTCATTTATTTGGTGCTTTTCTGTTACTACTCTTTTGGAACAGATGATCATAAAAGGACAACCATTTCCTAAGAGATGGTCAAAAAGGCCCTGTTATGGGCAGGAAAGCTCACCATGAGCTCTGGAGGCAGCAAGGAAGGTTATGAAAAGTACCAGGAAGATCCAAAATTCTCAAGGCCTCTTCTGAAGAGTGAATGTCCCTGAGCAGCAGCGATTGGCCATGTGTAGGTGTGGGAGAGAAGATGTCAGTGAGAAGCAGAGGATGGCTGATGGCTTTAACAAATCCTTAAACCATATCTGAGCCCAGAAATCGAAAGTTGATGTCTGTGGGTGGGGAAAAGGAAGAGGTTTGTCCTGGGAATATGGCAGGAATGCAGGTCCCTCCTGTGCAAATGTAGGATGACAGAGACGTTTCCATGCTTTGTGCATGCCTCAGCCTGGCAGAGAGGGAATGCCCACTGCTGAGAGTGGTCGTGCTCCGTCATGCTCCATGAGCTGACCTTGCTCTCTTTTTCCTCCTTCACTCCCCACACTTGAATAGACCTCAAGAAGCATCCATGAGCATGGAAGATGCACAGACCTCCCAGGGTGAAGTCCTATCACTGCAGGAGAAGAAGGAATGGTTTGTGAGACACATGGGAGTGCAGGGAAAGAGCAGTGTGTGTGTGGTAGTGACTGTGTGAAAGGCAGGAACAAGGCCTGAAATAGCAGGTTGGTGGGGTGGGGTGGGGTGGGAGTGGGGTGTTGTGATGAAGTGAAGAAGGTTGGGTGTTGACTTTAAAGTTTGCACAAGAAGGAGGATGTGGTCAGTGATGGGATGTAGAGGTAAATAATGGAATCAATCAAGTCTGAGGCTGGGACATCGTAAATGTTAGAAGAGCATTGGCAGGGCTTTGAAAGTCGCCAGATGGGTTCTGTGAGAAGTCATTTGCAAATCCTCAGAAAGCCACAGTGAGGACAGAGAGTAATAAGTAAACCTTGGGGCATCATGGGGTCAGAGTGAGGTGGGGAAGCAAGGGTGCTGGTTAAAATCCGCAGAGAAATAGTCACAGGCATAGGACAGTGTAGGACAGCCTGTGGTGGGGACAGCCAAGGGCTTTGGTAGCGCTGGGACCCAGAACTGAGGTCCTTGTCCTCTTGGCTATGGCTGCTGTCTCTTCCACTGAAGCCCATGTGAGGACACTGGATCACTGTGAGGACACTCACTCACAGTGAGTCACACGCTGAAGTCATGAGCTCCCTCGATTCACAGAGGGAGGCAAAGAGACAAAGTCAACAAAATGTTCTCTTTTGAATAGCCAAATCTGCACTAATGTGAACGTATCTGGGTTGCAGGAGCGTCTTCAAGTACACTCTGCACATCCAGACTCACTAATTTCTCATTCTTCTCCAACACTGGACAGCTTGGGTGCAACTGTCCAGGCTTCCTTTTCTACTCAAGGGAGGGAAATGGGTTGTCTCAACTGAAGTGTTCTGGCCTAACCTGCCTGTCCACCAGCTCCTGCTCCAGAAAGTCTCCTGTCAGATCTGGGTCACATTTCCCAATCCCACTTGGGGGCATCAGCTACCCCCAGGTATCTTGGAGGCAGTGAGTGGAAACCTCTGTGTGGGCAACTGCATCAACCCCCGAAGGGAGATGTTAGACAGAAGTTGGAACACATGCAGAAAAGACCTTGCTGTAAGAAGTGTGTAAGTAGTATTCATTTTCACAACTTTGATGCTGGTCTGTAAATTCTCATTATTGTTTCACAGGACATGGACATGGACTAGCAAGCTGATGACACTTTCCCTCCCTCTATGTAAATGCAGATTTACACATCTGGTCCCTTCTGATTAGTAACATTTGAGTTTGCTCAAGTAGCCCCTACCTTGATTCCTATCCACAGTTGGAGGTATTCCTCTAGAGTCCTGCCTTGAGGCACAAAGGCCTGGGAGACCTTGCTGGTGATAATGGAGTCAAAGAGCACACAACATATCTTGGATCTATCTATACCTACTCTTACTAAAGTTAGGAGTGATCTCCTGTTATCTTTATTTCTTCTTTAACTGTCCTTGAAGTAGTAACATCTCAGTATGGCATCCTTGAATTTCCTTTCAAGTTTCAACTGAGTTTTCATATAGAGCATTTCTGTGCTTAGAGGGTGCTGACCTTGAAGACCAGCTGTACCGAGCTCCACTGCCTTTCAATACTGCTGATCGTGAAATCCCACTAACACTCCTCAGAATAGGCCAAAGTTTGCTTTTCTAATGTCCAGCATCTGCAGTCTCCTACTTTTCTTCCTCACTCCCTTTGGGAGCTGGGACCCCACTATTTCAGTATCATGACAGCCATGGCTTACACTGACCTTTACATCCCTGACCAGCTCTTCCTTGCTGGCAGGTTTGCATTATCCTTGTTGGCCCATCTGGCAGCTGTGATAAGAAGTTCTCCCAAGACACTCCAGGAACCACCTGTACTGTTTGCATGCTGCTGTGTTCCTCTTCCAGGAAATGCCAGGGCCATTAAAGTCCCCATTGAGGCCCAGGCTTCTACATCCAGAGGCCTCCTTAGGGTGCTTAGAAAAGACTATGCCAACTTCCTCACCCTGACTATGAGTTCCTCGTCTCCCACCATAATGTCACCTTTACTGGCCCCTCCTCTGATCCTCACACACAAAGGGCTCACCCAACGTGTCACTTGCTCCATTAAGGAGCTCCATTCAACCAAGCAGCTTCTTCACTTTGAGGGAACTCCACCCCTGATCCTTCTAGCCTGTCTCTCCTGAAAAGCCAGTACCCATCCATTGCAGCACTCCAAGCTGTGTGCCTTATCCCACCATGCCTTGGCAGTTACTCCATGGATGTCAAAAAGCACAGACTCCAGCTCATCCTGGCTAAGGGCATCAGTGCACATTTGGGCTGTAGCACCTCAGCTGCAGCACCAGGCCAAGCTCTGACTTGTCTTAGGGAAACCTGGTGCAAGCCCCCATGTGTGCAAAGGCTTGTCTTCAGAGCAGACATGCCAGAGTGTCTGGCAGATGAAAAGATAAAGCTGAAATTGAATACCAAGAGAGTGAGCAAACCCTGTTGTTCCCAAGGACAGAGAGAAACAGGACTAGGAAGGGCAGCCGTGGAAGGAAATGTGTTTGTTGTCAGTGGTCTCTCTGCCGCCCCCTGGACCTTTGGCAGAGGTGTCGCTGACCTCTAGGAATGACAAGGTGCTGCTGACAGGCCCACTGTGAAAATGGTTTACCTCTTCCTTGATTGTGTTATCCTGGGTGCAAGTAAAGGCTGGTGAAGAGAAAAAAAAAATAATTTGGAAGTGTAGGCACATGTGCTGAGACACCAATGTGAAGCACTTCCTATTCATGGAAGAGGATAGAGAAGGGACAGACATTCCCACACTGCAGATGTGGTGATCAGTTTCTTGCACAAAGGTACTAAATCTATCTGCAATGCTGCCTGGGGTGTCTGTCACACCCTGGCTCTGAATGGGATGGCTTTCCTGTACAGAACCATTGCTGCCCCTGTCAAATGCACGTAGCTGTGTGTGAGCACCCTGGCACCTCACATAACACTACAGGCCTGTATTTGTCATTGAATGGAATAACTGCTCTGAATTTTATTAGACAATGTGAAAATGTTCTTGGCACAATGTGAGAGAAACACTGCCACACAGTACAGCTTGGCAGGTGAAGACTGGACATGAGGAGGAAGAAATGTCACTCAAAGGGTAGTGCTGTGGTATGAGAAAACCTCCAGAAGGAGATGACATGAGTTCATCACTTTGTGTTTCAAGGAGCAGAGTGTGAGGGTGGACAGACATCAGTGAAGGTGTGGAAATACCAGGGTGAGAGCAAGGTGGAGAAGTGAGATGGGTGTCTACAGCCTGCAGGGAAACAGAAGCAGCTGTGGGACAGCACAGGACAACCTGTGGTGGAGATGACAAAGGATGCTGCTAAGGCTGGAAGTCACCAAGAGAACCCAAGTCTTTGCCCCCTTGGCTATGGCAATTGTCTCTGCTGCCAAGGCTGGTGATGAGACATGTTTTTCCTAAGGCACAGGGGTCTCATTGACCCCTCGCACACCCCCAGTAAGGCTGGGGACTGTCATACCATTGTCCTCCACTCGGCATCACACACCCTACACTCCACTGCCCCAGGACAAGCCCTGAGCAATGTGTGAGGAACAAGATCTGCCTTCCCGGGGCTGGGGGTCAGGACTTGGCCTTTCTGCTTCTTAAAACAAACCCTGGGTTTTCTCAGCATGTGAGCTGCCTGCCCATCATGGCCTACCTGCAATCATGTCCTCCAATTATCTGCTCCAAGGAGTCCCCAGGGAGGCTTTGCTGGTAATGGCCCTCAGCTGGACTCATTAATACTTCAAGATACATCAAGTTTTTCTTCTGACTTTGACTTATGGAAAGGTTTGTGCAATCTCCTCTCAGTACCTGAGGTTCAACCACTCAGCATCAAATGCACCATGGGGCTCATTAAAATAAAGCAAGCCCTAACAAGCCATGTCTCTTCCTGTAATTTTCTTCTAGTCTTGTATGGTTAATTAGGTTTCCTGGTGTATTGATGAAGAAAGACTGCAAAGAGCTTCTAATAAAAATGACTTCTTATTTTTAAGGTTGTAGTTTATTATTTTTCAGTTTACAGAAGAGGTGATAGGGGCATTATCTGGTTGATATTGATCCATGGTATTCCTAAGGAGGTCTGGACTGGTCGGAGAAGCTGTCCCTTGAGGTCTGACACAGTATGGACAACCTCGCTTCACACGTCCCCAACCTGATCATGTCTTTCATCAGCCACCTGGGACTTGCATTCCTTTTCCTTACATCAGGCTTCTCCACTGCAGTCTGCAGCTGGATGTTACGTCTCCTTTGTACCAGCTCCCACCTGCTTTCCTCAGAGACCTGGCTGCACAAAGGCAAAGAGGAATTTTTCTTATTTTTGAACAAACAAAATAAAACAGATAAGATTCACCATTAAAATAAAACACTCTCCTTGACTGTATGCCAAGCACAAGCTGCCACGAATGAGGTTCACCTTCCACAAGGTATAACCATGCAAGAAATGTTTTAGATCAATAGGAAATTATAAACTAAACACAAGTAAAGATTGGTTGAAGGCATAATTAGACAGACTATGGAAAGACAGGCAAGGTTTTAACTCCCTGAAGCTCAAAGCAGCAAGTGAATTGTTGAAATGTGTCTGAATGATCAAAGAGTAAAGGGAAGGGAAATCTAAAGAACAATTGCAAGTGCTAATGTGCAGATGTGCTGCTGGAAAGTTGACTTCAACCATGGTCAATTTAGATAGGATAGGTTGAAGTATGTGAAAGGAGGGAGATTAAATGCACAGCCTAGAAGGAAGAGAACTGACAATGCAAATATAGTGGAAGGTCAATAGTTCTTCTCTTGTTATTAATGCACATTCTGAAAATTTCTCTTTTTAATCTCATGGGAAAACACTGATATTTTATGAAAAGTATTCAATTGTTTCAACTGATGGGGTTGTGCTCATACTTTTAAGCACATGTAAAAGTTTCTCAGGTTTTCAGGCAGAGCTCCGCTTGTTACATGAAAAGCAGATTCTTGCCTGGCGTGCAATGAACTAATCTTAACACACTCAGGAGAGATACTGTAATTTATTCAGGCCTGAGTGCTCAGTGAACTTTTCCACATATCAAGCACACCAACAGCAGGTGATTTCCAACCTGATTTCCAGGTAAAAGAACACCACTGCTCTCCACATGTCCAGCAATCCTGTCCTTCCATCACAGAAAACAAAGAGGATGGCCAGGCAGAAGCTACCCTGTGCAAAAGCAGTCACCTTCTCTTTCAGACACCCAGAAATGGGATCTGAGTGGAAAAGCTCTGGGGCACATCTAGTTCCCTTGCTCATCCATTGGCCATTTGTGAAAAGTGCATACAATGTGTGGGTGCTGCCAGTTGTCGGGGAGTTCCCCTAGTCTCCATGGCCTTTCAAAGATGATGGAGATTGGCTTCCCTGTGACATTGGCCTGCTCTCTCAGGTCACTGGGATGCTGCCCCTCCTGTCCCATAGACTGGTAAGGATTGAATTATGTCAAGTGACCCCTGACTTGTTCCCCATCCACTGCTGGTTGTTCTCCTCCAGAGTCCTGCCTCGAGTCACAGAGGTCTGGGAGACCTTGCTGGTGGAGATGGAGGACAAGAGGACATAGAGAATCTCACATCTACCACTTATTAAATTCAGCAGTGTCCACACAGTATCTTTGTTTCTTCTTTAACTGTTCCTGAAGTAACAACAACTCATTACGGTGCCCTTGAATTACCTTACAGGTTTAGACTGAGCTTTGCTCTGGACTATTGCTGTGCTTGGAGGATGCTGTCCTTGAAGACCAGGTGAACTAACCTCTGACCCCACTCCTTGGGGTCAGCTCTGCCTCCAACAGTAATGCCTCCAGCTCATCCTGTCTGTGCCCCTGGCTGAGGGCATTGCCACACATTTGGGCTGAAGCACCCCAACAGTGGCCCCAGGCAAGCTCTGACTTGCCATCAGGAAACCTAGTACCAACTGTCTGTGTGTGCAAGGGCTTTGCTTCAGAGCAGAGACATGACGTGACATGGTCAGAAGATGCTGAATGTCGTTCTAGGACTACAAAACCAAAATAAAACACCTAAATTCACTCAGATGAAGATATCCCCCCCAGCTGGGAGAAATTAGATCCTTTGGTGTAGCCTTCCTGGTGTCCTATCTAGTGATGGGACAAGAAGAGATGATTCTCATGCCCAAATCTTTTTCTAACAGAATAAATGCCACTGCTGGACAGAAGTGTCTCTGCAGGGGTGAGAGAGGGAAGATCAGTGATGACTTCAGCCTGTTTTATAGGCCGTTCCCCTGGAGCCCCAGGGACATCTGAAGGGAGCCCAGAGGGGGCAGAGAAAGTGCTGCCTTGGGCTGGGCCTCTGCTGCTAAGCTGGGCTGGGCTCCTGGGATGGAAGAAGCTCATGGCAAGTGGGCAGCACTGCAGAGAGACAGCTCTGCCCAGGAGCAGCTCCTCTGCAAAGCACAGCAGGGCTGAGGCCACTGCCTGCAGGCATGAGGAGAGAGAGTGAGGAAAAGAGAGGCGGCAATCTGGAGTGGGAGGAGAGCTGTCTTCACTAGGGAGAAATCTTCACAGCCCGAAATACAGTAAGTCTCAGGGTGTAGGGTGGCACAGCTGTGGTTCCCGGAAAGATCTCCTCAAGCTGGCATATGGCACAGCTTACGGAATCTGTCAGGGGGACTCTCAGAGTTTCTCTAGCGTAGAGGAGAAGGACATGCTCCAGAGCAAGGAGGGGTTCCCCGCTGCACCATCAGAGGACCAGGTGTTACGGCTGCCTTCTCCCAGGGACGGCTGCTGGGGGTGCAGCCAGGGGTGCCCAGGGCTGTCCCTCAGAGCAGGGTCCCTGCAGCCCAGGGGCTGTGTGCTGGGGCAGGGACTCTGCTGCCGGCCAGGGTCAGCACTCAGCCTGCCCAGGGAGCTGCCCACGGCGCTGGGGGGAGAAGCTGTGGGGGGAAGGGTTGACCCTTGGTGAAACAAAGAGGTTCACTCAACAGTCAGAATTCAGTATAACTGTTCAGCAGGGATTCTTTATTTGCAGCACTGGACAGCACTGGGGATTGCTCCACCATGAGTGCCACACTTACTAACAAAACTCTCTGACTAATATACACAAAAAGCATACATATTCCTCAGATTTCCTGAAAAAGACAGTCTTATGCTAATGGGTTCTCAGAATTCATTTACATAGTCTGACTGTGTGTAGTAAAAAAAGAGTGAGGGTCTTCCCCCCCTCCTGGGGGTCCACATCGTCTTCCTCACACTGTCTACTAGCTGAACTTTAGGTTTCCTGTGTCCATACATGGTCATGGAGTGACCTCATCCCTCCTTCGGCTCCTGTTTGTTCCGAGGGGGTTGGTTTAAACCCGCTTCCAGTCACTCATCTTGACACTGGCGTCTTCTCAGGTGCTTGTTTTTAGGTCCCTGTTATCAGGGATGTACTCAGGGAATTTACCAGACTGTCCAAGGCCTGTCTTATCTCCACTAGGCAAAGAGTTAGTTTCAAAACATTTTACAAGTGGATAATGACTACAGAGGATAGTTAGGAAAAGAGTATAAATGAAATTATACACATTGCAGTAAAATATGGGGAAAAATGAAAGGTAGCAAAACACAAGTGATGGTTAATGTTAAAAGTAAAGTCCTACTTCGCTGGTTTCTATACATTAACAAGGTCAGGAGGTCTTGTAATTTCAAGTATACTTGTAGCAACTTCCCTTCACTGGCAGGGCAGGACTGGTGCTTCTGCTATTGAGAGGGTGCTGTGTGGGTCACGGCTGCTCAGATCTCCAGAGCACCCCCACAGCAACTGCAGAGGGTCCTTTTGAAAAATGACATCGAGGCAGCATTTACCCGAAAGGGAAGGAGCTGTCAAGTTTCAACTCTTGGTTGGTTCTTTGGCAGTGGGAGATGGAAATTTATTTCTTTCTTCTTGAAAGGCACAGAGACCCCAATTCTCATTAGCACTTCTCTGATCTGCTCTTGAGCCCCTGCACATGCAGAGATGCCCCTGGGTAGTGCCCCGCTGCCAGGAGGGGTCTGCAGGGCAGAGCTGAGGGCAGAGAGTGAGCTCAGCAGGGTAGGATAGGGTCTACGAGCACTGACGGGGCAGAGAAACTGCTCTTGGCAGGGACAGCTCCGGGCAGCAGAGACATGGGCAGGGAGGGAGAGGGAGCTTCTGCCAGAAATGCTGTGGGAGTGGGGATTCGGGCACCTCCCTGCCATCCCCTGCAGTGCAGACGCCTACCATGGAGGAAACCACTGGTCTCTCTCACTCTGCTCTCAAGGCCATGGGTGGTCAGTCAATCTTCTCAGCAGCCTCACCCCTTAAAAGGAGAAATTACCAAATACCCAACTGTCTTTCTCCTGGCTCCATCTGCAGCAGCACTGTGGCATTTCTCTTTTTTCCTTTGCTGTTTTTGCTCACCTTGTTCTTATCACTGGACCTTCTGGGATGGGATTTGGGTTAAGCTGATGTTCAGATGTATCCATGGGAGTAAAGTGTCCAAGTCCTCTCCTAATGTGCAGGTTCAGGGCAATGAAATCAATGGATTCTCCTTTCAGGATACCCCAAATTTAGGATATTTGACTCCTTCCTCGGGGGGTGGTCCTGGCCTGCAGGCTGCCCTCCAGAAGCACACAGCTCTCCCATGACACCTCTGTGTTATTTAGCGGTCCCATGGAGAAGACACCTTGGTACTAAGCCCGTGGAAATGCAGCTCCTTGTCTATATGTGGGCAGCTGCAATGAGCCCTTTGTGTCCGTGGCTGGGAAGGGCGAGCTCAGATCCTCCTCAGGGATGATGAGATGGGGTGAGGGGGTTTGGCAATCTGCACTTGGAATCTGGATTCCTCTGCTCTCAGCACTGTCCAGTTTCTCCTCAGGGCAGCATCTGGGGGTGATAGTCCTCCCAACTCAATAAGCTGCCAGCACAGGGCAGCTGATACCAGGACTGATGGACAGACTGGCTGTCCTCACTCTGCACTAAGGGACAGTCCCTTTGCCTCCCAGGACACTCAAGCTTTCACTTTGCATAGAGCAGGAATACCAAGAATTTCTGCCTTAAAAGCACTTCTCAGCTGTGGTGGGGCCACTAGAACAGAAGAAACAAAACAAAATTCCCACAGCTCTTCTCTGCAGTCAGGTGAATTGGGAGCAGCAATGCTGAAAAGCTCTTCAATATCACAAGTGGATTTAGTCTGAGATCACCCTGTGTTCCTATTTAACTGTTGCTGTAGGGCAGGACTGACTCTGCTGCAGAGCCCAGAGCAGAGCGTCCTCCTCCCAGTGGCACCCTCAGCCAGCACCAACCAGACCTCATGAAAAGGACCTCACAGAAGTCTTCCTGAAAGGGTGAGGCTCCTGGGACGGAGGGAGCTCATGACAAGTGGGGAGCACTGCAGAGAGACAGGTCTGCCCAGGAGCAGCTCCTCTGCAAAGCACAGCAGGGATGAGGGCACTGCCTGGAGGCACTGAGGGGAAACGTGAGGTGGAGAGAGGGTAAAGGCAGTCTGGGATAGAAGAATGCTGAGAGCTCAAAAGAGGAGAAATCTTCTCACCTTCAACACAGTAATCTGTGGCTGCAGTGCAGTGCAAATAGCCTTCCTGTAGGGATCTCATAAAGCTGGCATAGTGCAGAACCTGTGGATCTCTCTCTGGTGTAGAGGAGGAGGTGCTGCACAGCAGGAATTGCCTGCTGCACCATCAGAGGGACAGGCCATGACGGCTGCCTTCTCCCGGGGACGGCTGCAGGGGTGTGCCCAGGGCTGTCCTTCAGAGCAGGGTCCCTGCACCCCAGGGGCTGTGTGCTGGGGCAAGGAGCTCCCCAGAGCACTGTGGGGAGAAGCTGTGGGTAGACGGAATGACCCCTGACATGGCAGGATACTTCTGCTTTCATGAGAGTGCTGCAAGGTTCAGGGCTGCTCAGTTCCACATAACCCTCAGGAAATTTCCAGGTGGACTGCCTGCTCCTGCCCTAAGACTTACTCAGCTACAAGTAACATCAGAAGCAGCTGCACAAGCCAGGGCCTGTACCTGCCTTATCACCTATTGTAAGGAACTGAAGGAATTAATGCCTCAAACATTCATAAACATAGAAAACTTCAAGGACAAACTGTGGCCTTTGTGATTAGTCTAAAGAATGAATTATCTGCCTAGGAAAGCACAGGGTGTATCGAAGGGTGCATGGCTCTGCTCCCTTGCAGTTGTATAGCCAAATTCCTTAGATAAACCTCAAAGGGAGGAGACATAGACTGAGTAAACCATATGTTCAAGTTAAGGCCTACACTTTAATTTATGATTATAGCCTCAAAGAAGAGCTAAAAGATTGATAAGAAAGATGAGCAACAGACACCAGATGGAGCTAATGGCTGGATAATTGCCCAAGAAATAAAAACTGAGAAAAAGATAAAGGTGGTAGGGGGAGATCGTGACCACTGACTCAGTTGGACAAAAGGGTTAATGTACCCTATTCCTCCCCCAACACATGCACAGAACCCATGCTCCACCTTTTGCCCGTCTCTCAAGGAAATGAGTTCATGGAATACCTGCCTCTCTTTGTCTAGTATGCAAATCAGCTGATAAGATGAACTTAAAAGGAGACAGAAAACTTTGCTGGGTGTGCACCCACCACCCAAGATTACTGGACCTGAGAAAACGCTGGATCCAGGGGTGGTGATCCGGATTTCTTTGACTCTCTTTCTCTCCTTTCTTCTTATTTTCTTCCCTTTCTTTTCTTTCTTAGAGATTTATAAGAGACCACGTTGCTTATTATCCTTTTCCAAGTTTAAGTTGTTTCTACCACAAGTAAAACAATTTAACCAGTCATTTGGTGTCATTTCACCTTAATTTAACCTGAGGAGATCACAGAACCGTTACGAATCTCTGGGCTCCCTGTCCAGGTTGTGACACTTACTCAGCTACCTATGGCATCACAAAAAGCTTCAAAAGCAAACTGCATGCTCCTGTCCTAATAGCTGTAGAGCCACCATTGACATCTTAAGCACCTGCACCAGTTAGGTGTCCATTCATTCCCATTCAGCCACTTAGCCACCAGTGACATCAGAAGCAGCTGTACCAGCCAGGTGCCTGCTTCTGCCCTGTCACCTACTCAGCCACCTATGACATCACCTGCAGCTGCACATGCCAGGGTCTTCTTCCGCACCTATTGTCTCCTCAGCCAACAGTGGCTTTCCAGGAACAGGAATAAATCAGGGACATGCTGCTGTCCTGTCACCTAATTGTCCATCACTTATATAACACACACACCTACAGAAGCCAGGTGCATGTTCCTGCCCTATCACCTACTCAGGCACTTGCAACGCTGTAAGCATCCGTACATAGAAAGTTTCTGCTCCAGCGTTACCACCTACTGAGGCACACGTCACCTTGCAAGCACATGAACAAGCCCAGTCCCTCCTTCTACTCTAACACTTTCTCACTCATCATTCCTGCAGTAGGCATCTGCTACTGACCTCCAAACCAAGATGATAAGGCCAACGAAGCAATATTTGTGTCACTTAAGCAACTTTCAGGTGAACAGAACCTGGTCCTTATGGGTTTCTTCAACTACCCAGACATTTGTTGGAAAAATAATACAGCAGCTCACATGTCATCCATCAAATTCCTGGAATGAGTAGGGGACTTCTTCATACAGATGTTAGATGTGCCAACCAGCAATGAGGTACTGCTGGACTTGCTACTCACAGATCATGAAAACCTGCTTTGTAATATCTCAGTAAGTGATAGCCTTGGCTGCAGTGATCACAGTGTTGTGGAGTCTGGGATCCTGCTGAGCATGCTGAAGGTTAGTACTAAGACAAAGGTTTTAGATTTTAGAAGAGCAAACTTCAGCTTGCTCAGAGCTCACTTGAGAGGGATTCCGTGGGAAGCTTCCATGAAGGATAAAGGAGGCAGTGAGTGCTGGGAGTTTTTCAGGAATTCTGGAAGCACAAAAAATGTTTATCCCCTTTAAAGGTAAGGGAAATAGGTGGAGCAAGAGATCCCCTTCACTTAACTGTGAGCTTCTGAATCTTCTCAAAAGCAGAAGAGAAGTGTACCAGGGATGGAAAAGTGGACGAATACCCATTGAGAACTACAAGGGCATTGCCAGAGGAGCAGTTAGAAAAGCAAAAGCTGAGCTTGAATTGAAATTGGCCAGAGATATCAAAAACTACAAGAAAAGATTCTTCTGGTATGTAAACAAGCGGAAACAGAAGGAAAATATTGTCCCGCTGTTAATCAGGAAAGGTGAATTACTCACCAACAACACTGAAAAGACAGAGGTTCTCAAGCATGACTTAACAGAGTTTGATAGCAAGGTTCACTCTATTACTTAATACATGGAAGAAACATACAAAGGAAAATAGAATTAGAATCGATTCAGAATGATTTACACAGAGATTGATGATGCAAAAAGGTAAGGGAGACCCTTCCGTTGAGTCGCGAGGTTCATAATGGACCCACTTGCTTTCTAAACTCTTTCTCAGAGAGGTGTCTACGTGCAGCTGGATCCAGACTTAGTTCCAGACTTGGTCAGTGCTTTATGTCTAAGAGATACAAAGGGTAAGGAAAACTTCCTGTTCAGTCACAAGGCTCAGAATGGACCCCCTAAACTCCTGATGGAGCCTGGGTATAGCTGAATCCACTCCTAGTCCCAGACTTGGTCAACGGTTTATGTCTAAAGGTTTATATGTGCACACTCAATCCTTTATATCACTTAGCTAGGATTTCAAAATTTCAGCATGCTTATCCCCAGTTCACTTACCTTCCGTCCGGGTGTCCAGTGTTAGTTTGCTCCAGAGTTCAAGGTTTCCTGAAACAGAGTCTCAGGCATTGAATCTTATAAAAATAAATAATTTAACAGAGTTGTATAGCAGCAGAGTCACCTCAAGCTGGGTGCCCCTGGAGAGGGGTCAACCTGAACAAAGAAATCCCTGGAAAATTATACCCTTACAGATTATTCACCCACCCCTCACGCACTCTTCACACTCTCTTCAATGCACCCTTTGGCCTAATGGTAATTCTGGTCTGAGCTTCTGACACTTTATTGGATTCCTTCACTGTCTTCAGACAGGCTGCTTGTTGACTTGTTTAGATGCAGGTGCTGTTGATGGTTGTAGCCTTGAAGCTTCCTTATCTCCTGATTATTTGTGGCTCTGGATGCCCCTGGTTTGACTAAGTAGGTACACATTCAGTAAAACTTAGTGGAAATTTACAGCTTGTGACCTAAGGTTTCAGCAAGTCTAGCTACTCATGCTGAGTAAGTAAAGCTAAGCAAACAGCACACTAAATCACACAACATTATAACTCTAAGAGATTGACTCTATTTAAAACTTACTTATTTAAGCTAAACAACTAATATCTCTTAACATTGAGAGGCATCCCTGTTCAAGGGGAGAGTTGCCTGGCATGCAGTCCAGTTGCCATCCAGGGAGAGCTCAAATTGGTCTCACCCAACAATCTGTCATTAGTAAAATATCTCATTGCTTTGAGGAGAAAACCTGAGAGGTGTCCCATCTCAAGGGGAGATCACTGCCATGCAGCCACCCTGCCTAGCAGGGAGAGCTCACTTAGGCTGTTATATGTATGGGATAAAGTGGTTGGCTCATAAACATGCATAAGGTATGCATGAGACTCCTTGTACCCACAACTTTCTCTGTGTCACTGCTCCCTTGTGGGTTTCCTCGAGGAGTTCTTGGCCCAGCTACAGCTCAGGCTTTTACCTCCTTTGGAGCCTGGACGAAACTGCTGCTGGATTGGTTAGGGGGGCTTGAGTGCATCCATTACAACTCCCCCACAGTGGGATGGGGGAGAGAATTGGAAGGGTAAAAGTGAGAAAACTTGTGAGTTGAGATAAAGACAATTTAATAGGGAAAGCAAAAGCTCTGTGCATAAGCAAAGCAATACAAGTAATTCATTCACTGCTTCCCATTGGCAGGCAGGTGGGCAGCCATCTCCAGGAAAGCAGGGCTCCGTCATATGTAACAGTTACTTGGGAAAGATAAATGTCATCACTCTGAATGTCCTCCCCTTCCTTCTTCTTCTCACAGTTTTATTGCTGAGCATTATTTCATACAGTATGAAAGATCCCCTTGGTCAGTTGGGGTCAACTGTCCTGGCTGTGTCCCTTCCTAATGTCTTGTGAATCCCCAACCTACTCAGTGGTGGGGAGGTGTGAGAAGGAGAAAAGGCCTTGACACTGTGTAAACACTACTCAGCAGTAACTAAAATATCCCAATGTTATTAACACTACTCTCATCACAAGTTCAAAACATAGCACCATACAATCTACTATGAAGAAATTTAACTCTATCCCAGATAAAACCAGCACATGTACCTATAGAACCAGTCCTCTTCTATAAATAAAGAAGCCAGCAGAATTTGTCTGAGTTCCCATCTCTTTGAATCTTCTATAGAGCTAGGGACACAGTTCCAGTGTGAAGAAAGGGTTAAGGAGCCAAGATGCCAGCTGCCACATGGAGGAGCAGCCTACAGGGCCCCTGAGGCTGCCCCTTGCTGCCTCAGCAGGCAATCCCTTTCTGCTGCCTGCATATTGTCCGGACTGCTGCTTTTCTGGAGCTATGGCCATGGAGAGCAGTAGGACATGGCCTTTTCAGTGCTGGTCTCTCCTCACATCCACAATGTCCTACTGTGTCCTTGGATTTGTGTAAGTCCTAAGGTCTCATGTAAGTTGTGACAGTCCAGTTACCTTTACAGTGGCATCTCTGTGGCTGTGGGCAGGAGGAGGCCATGTGAACCACTGTGTTGAGGTGGCCTCCCTGCTAGCACCACTATAACCAAAGGGGGTCCTCAGGGCAGGGCCAGAAGAATAGACACCCCTTCCAAATCTTGTGTCAGGAATACTCCCAAGGAGCTGCTCCCTCAAAATGACTTTTGTTCATCTGTGTCATCCTCCTGACACCTTTACTTGGCTTTTTACCTGTCAGGGTGGACTATTCTGGAGCTTGAAGAGGGGATCCTTGACCATCAAAGAGCTCTCTGCACCCCTCTTCCTTAGCAGGGATGGAGCCAGGAAAGCCAAAGCTCAGCAGTGGCTGGAAATGGCCATGCATGGGGAGGGCACCCAGAAGAACTTCTCTAAATATGCTGTCAGGACAAGAAAGGCAGCTGAGGGAACCTTGATCCCAGTACCCAGTGGGACAGGGGACATAAGTGACAGAGTGTATAAATACAGTAATTCCTCAGAACAAAGACACCTCCTTCAGAGTGCTGGTAGGAAATGTATTTTGTTGAGTAAATGGATATACCTATACATTTACCTCCACATATATCTACAGTTGTAGCTATAACTATAGAAATAGATATATGAACATCATCTAGAAAGATGTGAATATACCCACAAAGACAGATAATAGGGATAGGATGAAATCAGTGCAAATCATAGAGGGGGTAACTATGACCAGCACAAGTCTTATTCCATGTACTAATGTGCACATTGGTCAGGTTCAAATGTACATTCATTGTCATTAGGACTCTCATCCAGCACACAGTTGCATTAATTGAGGAGTACTTTTGTGAAGAGGTTGTTTGGGAAGTGTTATACCAAATCAGGGATAAGGGGTACCTTAGTTTTTTTCTGTTTACATTAACTTGCCCATTGGTTATTACTGGTGTTTACAGAAGGATACTGCCCATTATGATGTTGTTCTCGTTGGGTACCATTAGAGTTTAACTCTTGTGTGATTAGTTTCTTTATATGTCTGTAGTACATATTCATTTGGTTGTCAAAATCATGTGTGGCTTCACATCCACAGTTATTACAAATGTTTATGTTTAGATAAACCTTAGACCTTAGGGTTAGTGTAACATTATTGCCTACTATCAGTACTTTCTTTTTTTTTTAATATTAATATTTTTTAAATATTAAGCACAAACGTGTATTTCACCTCAAGGTGTACCATAAAAATTCCCCAATAGCTCTTTAATGGTAGAGGTCCCATCCACAGCCAATCTTGTCACTGCCCTTCCTAATCAGTTCAAGTCACTTCTATTAGGCTCTTATTTGTGACCTTAAATCAGTAATCCTTGTGTTGCCAAATTGTTATCAATACAATAGATAACATTCAACCACAAGAATATACTATCTGTGACACCAGTCCATGTCAGAGTCCAATACTGTCTAACCATGTTCTTTTAGATGTTCCTCACACGGAGGGTACAATGTTCAATATCAAGTTTACTTATTTGAGGACAGTTGATGTTACACAGGATTTCTGATTGAGCAGAGTGATACAAAATATAGTGCATAAGATCATATAAATATAAGTTACACTTAGTAAAATATAGCAATTGCAATACACAGATCAATCCCAATACCAATATGATTCCCATTACCAGCCTCTGTAATTTCCTCGCCATCGTGATGCTGGGTGTCCCCAGTCATCAGAAAGGAATACATTGGTTGAAGACAGCTCAAGCCCCTTGCTCTCTTTGAAATAACTTTGGTAGTTGTTTAGTATTTATACTGTGTTGGGCTGAGCCATGAATTCACTCCCCCCATGCTGGTCTGGCTAACTCATGGACAAACGTTTACACCACCAGTTCATCAATTCAACTGTGATCTAGGTAGCTGATTCACTCCTCTGTTGAGAGCTGTTTATCTAAAGCAAAGGCCATCCTCTGGTCCCTATTGTATTAAGATAAACTCCTCTTTCTCTGGAACAGCTGTAGTCAGTTCCACCTACATTATCCTCTGAGCTTCATGGGCACATTACCCTTGCCCATCTCCTCTGAGCCTTCTGCTAGTGTAGGGGCTCACTGGTCAATCACAATAAGGGTTAGAGAAGAGGGGTTTTGGGTTTGTTTGGATTATTTTGGAGAGAGCTTAAGGCCTACATGTAATTCTTGGGGCTACGGAGGGTGGACCTTAAGGGTGAGTCTGTCACTTGTGCAAGTTACTATGAATTGCTTGGCATATGGTTCAATTCACCTGGCCCTGCCTAATGAACAGCTGAGCTTCCAAGTCTACAATGCCTCTGAACAGCTATAGAGCACTACAGGAGAAGACAATATCATGCTCTAGAGTGCTGAGTTCTCCCCACTGATTATTGAAAGAATCTGGACAATAAACTCTGTTTTTTAGATTTTAAGTTATAGAAGTCTATGCTTGAAAGAGCTAATTCTACCACATGGATTTGTTCTGTCAGCTGAAGTATTGGTTCTGACACTATTGTCTCTTAAGGACTAGACTTATTTCAGCAAGCTTGATCTGGACATAGTTGCATTGTTACTCAAGAACTAAATTAATGGCATATATTCTGGGGTTTGTAGCAGTTTAAAAGAGAGGTAATGTTAAATGGATAAAATAGACTTTATTTCAGCCATGTTCTTGTCCTAAGCAGGAGGTTAACGTGGAGGTGTAAGTGCCGTTTGGTAAAGAAAGAAAGTAATTACAGTTCTCTCTTGTGCTAATGGCGAAGAGCTCTGCTACCAATATAATCTGGAAACCAGATTTAAGAGCCAGGAAAAGTGGCATTGGAACTGGAGGAAGATGCATCTTGCTGAGAACTTGGTGTGCCACAGAAGGAGGAACTCCTTAGCTTGCTACTTCTTTTTTTATTTTCCATACTCAAAGAATGCCATTAATGTTAATTACCAAGGGTCTATAAAGCACTTCCAGGCAATCCAAAAGGCATCCCTATACAAGAATTTGGTCTTCTTATAATGCTATGTTGCAGCAGAGAACCTGGCATGATATTAATTTCAGGAAACTATACTCTGCTCAGACATTTCAGCAAAACACCATAATCACGTGTCCGCTCTCCCCAACACTTTCCCTACCTCTTATAAAATCTCTTCTCAGAAGGACAACTGTCTCCTGGAGGTTATCATGCTTCTCTTGAAACCCACCTTGAGGGCATCTTTCATCTGCTGGTTCCTCAGGCTGAAGATAAAGGGGTTTATCAGAGGAGTTACCACTGTGTTGAGAAGGGCCACTGCCTTGTTACAGGAAACGTGGTGACTTGAAGGCTGGACATACATGAAGATGCAACTACCATAGCCCAAGATGACAATGGTGAGATGAGACGAGCAGGTAGTGAATGCCTTTTGACGTGAGGAAGTTGAGGGCAATCTAAGTATGGTGTAAATGATGTATAGGTAGGATAGTGCTGTCATACCCAGTGAGCCAAACAAGATGATGGACGAGGCCATGAAGGTGATCAGCTCCACGATCTCTGTTTCTGCACAGGACAACTTCATCAAAAGCACACTGTCACAGAAGAAATGGTCAATACGATTGTCATTGCAGAAGGGCAGCCTGGCAATCAGGATGGTGGGAATAATGGTGGCCAGAAAGCCTGCAGTCCATGATGCCAACAGCAGCTGAAGGCAAAGCTGGCTGTTCATGAGCATGGGATAGTGAAGAGGGTAACATATGGCCACATAACGATCATAGGACATGGCAGCCAGAAGGACAAACTCAATGTATCCCAAGAGGAAGTAGAAGTAGCACTGAGTTAGGCAAGCTGAGTAGGAGATGGTTTTGTTGCCCTTCAGCAAACTTCCTGCTGCTTTGGGTATGATGGATGTTGTGATGAAGATTTCCAAAAAGGAGAGGTTACAGAGGAAGAAGTACATGGGCCTGTAGAGGTCTCTTTCAGAAAGAATGAGGGAAATGACCAGCAGGTTTCCAGCTAAGATCGCCACGTAGGAAGACAGGAAAGTGATTGCTATTAGGCACTCCTGATGGTGGAGGGAGGGGAAGCCCAAGAGGAGGAACACTGTGATTCTCGTACCGTTCAGCATATCTGCACCCAAGTTTCAGTGAACAAGGGAAGGTGGTCAGTTGAGGAAACAGTGTCTCAGAAAGTTAAAAGAAGAGGACACCTAGAGAAAGAACACAGAAGGATAAGAAGAGAGGAATGGGGCACTCACAAAATGTCTGGAAGGAAAACAGAAGAGAGGAGAAGAGAATTAACCAGTAGCAAGAAGACACCCTTTTATAAAGCAATAGCAAGCTTGGTGTGGGAGGGTTAGAAGAGGAATACACGATGAGCAATATGAAAGTTACTTCAAATGAACAACTTACCTGAGTCCCTTTACAGTCAATGGAGTAAAACCAAGCAATTCTCAACTGTTTCGACCTATTTTAAGCATACATTTCAGGATGAGAAAAAATGCACCCTAGAAAATGATGAAATACCTCTGCAATGTGGCTTTAACCTTTTGATAAGTACAGGAATAGGGAGAAGGCAGCATGAAGATGGTGACAAATGAGGAGGCATATGAGAAAGGTAAGTGGGAGAGTAGAATAAGAGGGAAGTTTTATACCCTGGGAATGGTCTTATTTTCAGGGGAAATCAAAATGAAACAGAGAAACAAAAAACTGCTGAGTGTTCAGGACTATATCTCCATCCAAGTTTGAACTTTACCATGTAGAGTAGTAAACTTTATAAAAAGATTCTTCCTCAGTCACCACCAGTTCTTCCTTGATGAATAACATGTTCTGTAAAACTGTTGGCAAGAATAATGGTGAAAATGATTGCCAGAACAACCATCAGAAGGAAAAATAAAAGAAGAATAAAAAGCAGTAAGGAAGAAAAGGGGAGGGGGAGTGAGAAATGAAGGGATAAAGGCAAAGGGATAAAAAGGTAAGAAGGGAAATTCATTCAACTGGGGGTGGGGGGGAGGGGAGTATTGTAAAATGAACAAATAAATAAACTAATAGAATATCAGGCTGTGTTTGTTTGTTTTCCTGTGAACAGTAGAAAAACGAATCTTTAAAGCTTGTTTTGGTATGGAGTTATTCCTGAATTCATTATCTGAGGTCTTGAAAATGTTGAATTCTCAGCGTACTCTGTTTTCCAAGATGGTTTATTCCTACATGAACCATCTCCTTTCTGTCCTCCTGGGTTTTATTCTCAATAGTCATACAACCCTAAAAAACCTGAGAACCATACTGCTGTGCAGCTTAGGTGAAAATGGTCAACAAGTTAAAAGGAAAACAAGAAGGGGAAGAGTTCCCGGCACACAGAGTCTGACCAGCAAGGTCTCGATTCCTGAGAAATAACACAGGCAAAGGAGGGAAATTAAAG
Source organism: Strix uralensis (assembly GCF_047716275.1). Taxonomy (NCBI): domain Eukaryota; kingdom Metazoa; phylum Chordata; class Aves; order Strigiformes; family Strigidae; genus Strix; species Strix uralensis. Next base: position 1,409,404 of record NC_133983.1, on the reverse strand, counting down.
GAAGGCAGCAGGTAGGAAGGAAGGCTATAAACTCAAAGATAACAACAAAATCAATGAAAACTGAGGTAAATGCAACACAGTAGTTACTTTCATTAATCTATTATGTGCAGGGAATGCCATCAAGGGGAAAGAGGAGCCCAGCAGACTTTCTGTGAACTATTGTCTCCTTCCATCTCCTCCCTCATCCCCTAACAAACAATCCATCATGTCTCACCTCAGGGCTATTGTAAAGACTCTTTGAGCCAGCTGGCAATGCCATTTTCACTGATGCAATGTGCTTCATATAGAAGTAACCTCCCATTTTTCTTCCCTTTTTATGTAAAACTGTTCAAAGTCCTACCATGTTCCCTGAGGAATCATGGCCTTGCAGGCTTCACCTAAGATGTTCCTCAGCAGAGCAGGTCTGAGAGGGTGATGGAAGATTAATTAAAATAATAACTGGTATCTAGGTGACCTAATCCCTGCAGAAATATAGATCTACTTTGTGAAGCATTGTAGGAGAGGGAAACCTAAAATCTTAAAAGGGGCTCTCTAGAAATGTAAACAGCAAAAGCAGTTTTTGTGAAATTGCTTCCATTTCGCTGCCTTCTCTTTGTCATGTTGGACATCTACAGGATAGATTTTTTTAATGTTGAAGTAATCTCTTCAGGTTGCCTTAATTTGGTCAAAGTAGTTTAGGACATAATTCAACTTACCGCAAAATGAGAGAAATTGACTCCTGTTCTGTGCTTGCAGAGGGAGCTTTGAGTGACAAACTGACACCTGGGCCCCTTCATTTCAGATGTCTGGAGCCAGCTCAGACACTGGTGTCTCATGGCCACCTGACTATCTTCTACCACTGCAAAAGAAAACAAATGCACTAGAGTTCAGGGTTAAAACTGTCGGCATTGTACAGTCTTCTCTGATGAGCTGGCACCAAGAAATTTAGCCAGTCATTCCAGACCTTGAGATCCATTTTGTCCACAGCACTTTGTTGGCAAAGGGTTTGTTTTAGAGAGGAGTAAAGAATGCAGAGAGTGTGATATGGGTAATTGTCCATATGAGACACATCCACTATTACCAAATGAATGTGACTATGTACATTTGTGAGGGTGGCATTTTGCTCACATGCAACATCCTTCTGTGGCTGTAAGGTCACACAGAGAGCAGACATTCCTGGTGAGCTCTCGCTGGGATCCAGTCTCTGACCACACCTGGAGCTCTGCTCCAGATGTGCCCCAGCTGTGGGGGCACTTGGCATAAGCACATTCCTCACCTGGTGTGGGGCTGCAGGGTTATGGGGAAGCAAACCCCCTCTGCAGCCCAGACTTGCAGCTTGCACCTCACAGCTCTGGGTGTGCAGGGGCATGTACAAGTGGCGATGGGCCCCCTCCTCCTATGTGGGCCCAGACCAGGAAGTCAAGGGGCCCAGGAGCAGCCCAGCCATCCCTCAGCAGAGCCTGTTACCCTTCAGGCGCAATAGCTAGAGCGGGGGTTGGCAGTGAGGGGCAGTAGATGATCTCCAGAGGTCCCTCCCAACTCCAACTATTCTGTGATTCTACGAGTGGTCTGTTTTCATAGAGTCATAAAATCATAGAATACCAGGTTAGAAGGGACCTCAAGGATCATCTGGTCCAACCTTTCTTGGCAAAAGCACTGTCTAGACAAGATGGCCCAGCACCCTGTCCAGCTGAATCTTAAAAGTGCCCAATGTTGTGGAACCTACCGCTTGCCTGGGGAGATTATTCCAATGTCTGATTGGTCTCATCGTGAAAAATATTCCTTGGAATCTCTCCATGAGTAACTTGTACCCATTCCCCCTCATCTTTTCCATGTGACTCCTTGTAAAAGGGGAGTCTCCATCCTGCAGTCTTTAGCCACCCTTTAAATGCTGGAACATGGTGATAAGGTCTCCCCTAAGCTTTCTTTTCTCAAGGCTGAACAAACCCAATTCTCTCAGCCTTTCCTCATATAACAGGCTTCCCAGACATTTGGATCATCTTTGTGGCCCTTCTCTGGACCCTCTCCAGCCTGTCCACATCTTTTTTATATAGTGGGGACCAAAACTGAACACAGTATTCCAGGTGTTGTCTGACAAGTGCTGAGTAGAGTGGGATAATGACTTTCTCTGTGATGGTGATGCCCTTGTTGATGCAATCCAGCATCCTGTTGGCTTTCTTTTACACTGCAGCACACTGTTCTCTCATATTGAGCTTCTTGCCCACCAGGACCCCCAGGACCCTTTCCACAGAGCTTCTCCCCAGCCAGTCCACTTGAAACAATTTCTGCTCCTTGATTATATTCACAGTCACTCTTGGCACTAGTTAGGATCTGACCCATATTTCTACTCCCGATGACCTTGCCTTTTTTTTTCTATGTATCAAAGAATTTTCTTTCCCAGCTTGGGTTCCTAATAGTGACTTTCTCCCAGACACCTCGGCCACCTTTTTCCACCACAATGCAGCCTGCCTCAAGAGACTGCTCCCCTGATGGGAGCTGGGGGTCCTTGCTGTTGCCCATCAGATGCTGGTGGCAGTGACATCATTCCTTTTCCAGATTAAGGATATCCATACCTGAGCAGGTACAGTCTGGAGAGCCAGGCCCAGTGAGGACTTAGAGCCTATTTTGTCAAGTTGCACTGCATTGTTCCTCCACAAGTTCCTCATCTCTCACGGTGTAGAGGTGCTCCTAGTAGACAGGAAGGAAGACAGTGAACCTTCTCCAGCCTGGCAGCCTCTCTACGAGAGGCCCAGCTCCTCCACAGACATTCAGTCTGTCTAGTACCTGCATCCAGAGCCTGGGAAAAAGGAGCCAGGTGGCAGAATAGTCTTGAATATTTCTGTTATAGTTTCTCACAATCCAAAACTTTTTATCATTGGTAATAAATTAAATTGATTGTCCCCATGTCAACTCTTCTTTGCCCATGACAGTAATAGGCAAGTGATCTCCTTTTCTTTATCTTGACCCATGACCATTGCTTGTTTATTTTCTCCCACTGTCCTGTTGAGTCAAGGGAGTGAGTGAGCAGCTGGATGGCTTCTTGTCCTGGTTTAGCCAAGATAGGGTTAAGTTTCCCCAGCAGTGGGGGGGGAGCTCTAGCCGGGTTATTCAGATACCATGCGGACTTCACATCCTGGCGCCGAAGCGAGACAGTCGGTTAACACGTGTGTTATGCCATCGCTCTGTTCTCACTGCTGTATTGGGAGATATTTTGCTCTGTTCATTGTTATCACTGTTATTCTTATTGTTGTTGTTTGTTGTGTTGTTGTTGCACTGTTGTATTAAACCTCTCCTTATCTCAGCCCCGGGGCTTTGTATTTCACTCCCTTTGTGGGGGAGGGGCAGCGGCCGTGTGGTCTCAGACCCCGGCAGGGACTAAACCACCACACTTCTGACCAAGATTAACCCACTACAGGACTGCATCAAGACTGCTGCCTCCAGTCTGGGGCTCCTCAGCACAAGACAGACTCTCACAGACTGGAGCAAGTCCTACAGGGGCCAGAAGAATGGTTGGGGCCTGGAGTACATTATGTACAAGAAAGGCTGAGAGAGCTGGCTTTTTAAGAAATCCCTCAGAATCAAACACTGGAGGAAGAATCCAGGCCAGCTGGTGGAATCTCAGGCAATGGAGATTTTCAGTATTGATCAAGACAAGGCCATGGGCACCTGATCTAGCTGGAGTTGTCTGAGAATGGACTTGGCTGACAGTCCAGATGTGGCAAGAGTTATGGGACTTGATGTGCAATGACTGTCAGTAGGATACTGGTTTCCTTTTTATTAGTAATGGCAGAGAAGTTGGGTTTCACTGAACCCCGAAGAAGGATGGAGATGACCATGCAGCAAAGGTGCCTTCTCAGAGCTGGGGTGTACAGCCAGAGATGAAAATGGCTGGTGTGTGGAACTGGTCTGGGACAATTTTTCTGGGGCCGCTTCCCCGGGGTGTCCAGGGAACATGGCACAGACTGGGTTCCTCTCTACTGCACCTCTGCTGCCTTGCTTCCTTCACCTTGATGCCTGGCTCTGAACCACGAGCACTCTGTTGTGTGCTCGCACCCAGCACACACACAGAACTTAGCTCTACACTGATGTTTTCCTCTAGCAGGCTCTTCCAGACCAGACCCTCCCCATCTCTCCCTACCTCCCCTGTTCCCAGCACAGCAGCCCAGTCTGGTCTGGCCCCCTGGCACTGCCCAGTGCAGGGTGCTGCAGAGCTCTGGGCACTCATCCCATAGCCCCAACCTCTTTGAAGCGTACAGCAACTCCCGGGGGGCAGAGAGGGGGGTCAGTTTCTGCGCCAGCCCCAGGGCTGGTGATGTAGTAATGGCACAAGGAAACAGAGGCCAATCAATCTCAGGCTCTCCTGCATTCATACTGTCGATGATCCTTCCCCCTTCTCTGCCCCCATCAGCCACACTACCCAGGATGACATGGCAGTCCTCAGGCAGCTCCCACATCTCTCCAGTCTCCCTTCCTTCTGGCTGCTGGGGCCTTGCTGACTCCCATGGCACTGCAGAGTCCTTGTTTGTGGATGCTTCAATTCAGTGCTTTACTTCTGGGGACTTCATCTCTGAGGGTGTTTCAGCTTCTGAGTCTTGATTCACGCCCAGCCCAGGACACATGGCAAGTCCCCACCTCTCCTGACACCTCCAAATTCATTTCCAGAAAGACCTATATATGCCATCAGTCCGTTCATACATGAGGCAGCCTGAGGAGGTAATGGGGAGCCCATGCACCATCTCCACTGTCATTGGGCACCAACAAGACAGCCTTTAAAACAAGAGCATTTGGTACAATAGAACCCAATGGTACCATGAGCTTAATCCCAAACACATGGAGAACATACAAGAAAAGACCATTTAAAAGACCAATTTCTTAGACATTTTCTTGGAAGGAACTTTGTAAGAATAGATCAGCCTTCATGCACCACACCTGGGAGATCCCCTTTTATTGAAGAGTTGCTATTGGACAGGCCACATCTGACGCAGTGTTGGGCAAGGGTCAGACACGACAGGATCAAACCTCAAGAGAAGCGGTATAAACCCAGAAAAAATACGAAAAATTATGATTATCAAAAGGGAAAAAAGTGGACTTCTGGCCTAAGATAAACCCTGAGAAATGTGCAGAGAGAGAGAGGCAGGTTATTGTCAGTGAAACAGGGTCAGTTGGGACAGTATCCATAGAGCATCCTTAAGCTCCTGGTTCCTCATGCTGTAGATGAGGGGGTTCACTGCTGGAGGCACCACTGAGTACAGAACTGCCAAGATCAGATCCAGGGATGGGGAAGAGATGGAGGGGGGCTTCAGGTAGGCAAACATGCCAGTGCTGACAAACAGGGAGACCACAGCCAGGTGAGGGAGGCACGTAGAAAAGGCTTTGTGCCGTCCCTGCTGTGAGGGGATCCTCAGCACAGCCCTGAAGATCTGCACATAGGATAACATGATGAAAATAAAACAAACAGAGACCCCAAGGAGACTAACCACAACAACTCCGGCTTCCCTGAGGTAGGCATCTGAGCAGGAGAGCTTGAGGATCTGGGGGATTTCACAGAAGAACTGGTCCACAACATTGCCATGGCAGAGTGGTAGTGAAAATGTATTGGCTGTGTGTAGCAGAGCATTGAGAAACCCACTGCCCCAGGCAGCTGCTGCCATGTGGACACAAGCTCTGCTGCTCATCAGGGTCCCATAGTGCAGGGGTTTGCAGATGGCAACGTAACGGTCATAGGCCATTGCAGTGAGAAGGCAATACTCCCCCACTATCAAGGAGAGAAAGAAAAAGACCTGTGCAGCACATCCTGCATAGGAAATGGCCTTGGTGTCCCAGAGGGAATTGGCCATGACGCTGGGGACAGTGGTGGAGATGGAGCCCAGGTCAAGGAGAGAGAGGTTGAGGAGGAAAAAGTACATGGGGGTGTGGAGGCGGTGGTCGCAGGCTACAGCAGCGATGATGAGGCTGTTGCCCAGGAGGGCAGCCAGGTAGATGCCCAGGAAGAGCCAGAAGGTCAAGAGCTGCAGCTCCCGTGTGTCTGCAGATGCCAGGAGTAGGAACTCAGTCATGATGCTGGTGTTGGGCATTTGGTCCCTTTGGGCATGAAGCACTATCCAAAATGGAAAAGACAATGGCAAGTTAGGGGAGATTTTTCCGAGCAAAATCAAATCCATTTCTCACCCCTGCCCTCTTCCTTTTCTACAACATTTTCCTTCATATCCATGGCTGCAGCTCTGGCTTGTACTGGCCAAGTGTGCCATAAAGAGAAGGGCCTCTACCCGCTGGCTAGAGGAGAGAGTCAGCCCTGCTCTGCAGTAGTGGGTTCATGGAAAAGGTGAGACAGTGGCCAGTCCTTGTATTCAATTTTGTCAGATGAAACTGCTCCTAATGCAGAAGGGCTTGTCAGCATCTGCACTCCTAGTGCTAAGGAACAGGGATAGCAGGAGGCAGTTTGAGAGGTTTGGTGTTTTTCAGAGCTCCCCTCCATCTCCCATAGGGAATGTTCTTGGATGTCAGAAACCCTCAGCACTCAGGGAGAACAGAATCCTGTGAGGCAACAGGATGGCATGTGGCTTAGGGCAGAATGAGAGGAACTGGTCTGTCCCTCTGTCTTGTTCCCAGGTGCCCTGTTCTTGCATCTTTTAGAGATTAAGGATGATCAAACTCCCACGTTACCCTGGAAAGCAACCAGACACTGCTGAGAGCAGAGGGATCCACCACAGACAACTCAATGTCTCACCCTTTCTCAAGGTCTCAGCACCCCACTTCTAGCCAAGGACACACATGGCTCCTTTACCAACCCAACAGAATTTTCTCAGTTGTAGCATCTCTGCACTTCTCTATGGAGATTTCAGATAACAGAAAGATGCTATGGGACAGGTTTTCATCCTGGAGGACAGCTCACAGCTTGGAAGGACATGTCAAAGTCATAGCCAAGTTCTCTAATCATAGCATCTTATTCAGGGAAAACAAGATTATTCTCCAACCCTACAGTCTGCATTGCCCACAGCCCCACAGATTATACGAAAGCTGGGACACTTGTTCCCGTGGATGCACCTGCATGGGAGGATACACAAGATCAGTGTTTGACTCTGGGAGTTGGGGATAGAAGCTGAACCTCCCATCCCCAGAGAGCCTGGCAGCAAGAACAAGATAACAATAACATGAACAAGTGGAGAAACAAGAGAAAATGCAGTAAGGGTCTGTCTGAGAGAGGCAAGGGGAGATACACTCCAGAAAGTGTTACCCTTACAGAGCGGTGCACACCACCTCCCAGACATGGACCTTTCTCGGCAGTTGCTTTCAGCCCCTGTGCTCTGCAGCAGGAACTGGGCACACGGCTCTGCTGGATCTCTGGCTGCAGACGGGGTAGTTCATGCCTTGGATCCCACAGCCCTAAGGGCAGAGGCGCTGCTGGGTGGGAGAGGAGGTAAGGTGGCTTGCCTCAGAGGAAGGGGTCTTCACTGGAGGGGATCATACAGTTTCCTGAATTTTCCCTCCCACAACATTTCTGGGTTTTGTTTCCTCTCATTCCCTGATCATATCCCTGCTGCCTGGAGATTTTCCTCCTGGGAGGTATCTCCTTGTCCCATGTCTTTTCCCTCTGAGCACTCACAGATTCCATCCCAACCTCTGTGCACTCACCTTGGCCCTACAGAAACTTGCCTGTTTTCAGGGCACTGGCTGGGCGCATGTTCCTGTTTGCAGGTGGAAAAGGGTAAGTCAGAAGAACCCTGATGGGTCCAGCAGAGGTGATGCTGGTACTGTCCATAGGCAGAGCAGTAGCTGAAGGCACTTTAGGAGGCTCCCATCAGACCTACTGGTGATCCAAAGTTCCATTTCAGGAGTCTTAGTGACTCAGTCTCATGTTCAAGTATGAGAGCTCTTTTCCCATTTCTCCCTCTAAATTCCCCAAGAGTAGGAAACAGAAAACACACACTCAGAAAAACTCCTTATCTTTATCGTAATACCTGCCTTGACCTTCTCCTTGAAAAGTCCTCTTGGAAATGTTCTGGGGTGATCTGGAGCTGTGAACATCCCTGACTCACACAGAATCCTCTCTTGATAGCACGACCCTCTCCTGCCAGGAGTTGCTTCTTCCACCCACTGTTTCTCCCTGCACCACCCTTGGGAGCTCCCTGGGCAGGCAGAGTCCCTGCCCTGGTAGACAGCCCTCTGGAGTGCAGGGACCCTTGCTTTGAAGGACAGCCCTGGGCATCCCTGGCTGCACACCCGGATTCACACTCTGCCACCATCCCCAGGTGAAGGCAGCTGACATGCCCTGCAGCAGGGAAGCTGTGCTCCAAAGTACATACTTTTTCTGTACACTGGAGAAACTGCAAATCCTCTTGATAGATCCCATAGCCTGGGGTGTGCCATCTTTAGGAGATCTTCAGGAACTGAAGCTGCATTGCCCTGCAGCCGAAGACTTACCCTGTTATGGGCTGAAAAGATTTTTCTTCAAGAGAAGTGTCCTCTCTCCTCCCACCCCAGACTGCCTTTAACTCCTCTCTTACTTCCCCTTGCTGCTTGCAGGCAGTGCCCTCAGCCCTGCTGTGCTTTGCAGAGGAGCTGCTCCTGGGCAGAGTTGTCTCTCTGCAGTGCTGCCACTTAACATGAGCTTCTTCCATCCCAGGAGCCAAGCCCAGCTCAGCAGCAGAGGCCCAGCCCAAGGCAGCACTTTCTCTGCCCCCTCTGGGCTCTCTCAAGATGTCCCTGGGGCTCCAGGGAAACCTGCTGTGAAACAGGCTGAAGGAATCATTGAGGTTTTGTTCCCTCAGGTGGAGAGAGTGACTTACTTCCAAAAGTGTACTTTCTCCTCTGAGAGTCAGTTACATCTGAATATTTGGGGGTTTTTTTGGCTTTATAATTAGACAGGGAACCCAAACAGTGACAGACAGGGATGTCCTTCAACACTGCTGAGGGAAGGGATTCAGCTGATTCAATGGATGTGTCTCATCCTGGGTCTGTAGTCCTGAGGCTAGAAGGAGACTTAGCTCCCTTCCATGCTTTCCACAAACCCACAGGACATGGGATTCCTCTTGCCTCTGTTCAGGTGTGCACAAAATAGGCCCCTGCATGTGAGTGTCTTTTCTGAACTCCCATGCTAACTAATGGAGATGGAAGGCAGGATGTTCAGATGCAAAATCCTGGTGGCATTGGAGGTGCCAGAGGTGGCCCAAGATACATGCAGGTAACTGCATGCTCTAATGCAGTTCATAGAGACAGGGCAACATCTTGGGGATCATATATGAGCCTGGTGGGAAATTCCTTTGGCCAAGTGAAATGACAGCTGATGCCCAAATAAAGGCCAAAGGAACCTCTTCCTACTTATTTTGTTTATGGAAGTTGTTAGAAGCATTCCTATGAACGATTCCAGTCATGTACCATAGGGACAGCTAGGTTTCTCTCTTTTCCTTCAGCTGCATTTCCTAGATCCGCAGTGACTATAATGGCATTGTGCCATGTTCAACCCCCTATTGCCTAACAGAATTCAGGGCACCTACTCAATTTAATGTTCAAATCCAGGCCCTAAGAACTACACGAGATGCCAAGGCTGGCACGGACCACACAGGACCTACAGGAAATCCATTCCCATTCAGGACAGCTGTGTCACAGATGCCCCAAACAGCATCGCAGAGAATGCAATTTGGTGGCTGTGTGCCACCGACTGATGCGTTCAGTCAGAGGCATCACTCATCTGGTGCCATCAGAAAGGCAAGGTCTGTCCCTTCTCTACCCAAAAGCTGCAGGTATTGCATGGACATGAAGCACGTCACACAGGGATCTTTACTCACTGCCTTGATGATACAATCAGTGAAAAGACAAATAATTTTGACAGTTTGCCTGGATACATCTTGTGTTCAAGGACAGCGTCCTCCAGGCCCATCAATGGTCTATATCACAACTCAGTTGAAACTTGAAAAGGAATTCAAGGGCATCAAGATAAGGTTTTTTTGTGCTTCATGAACAGTTAAAGAAGAAAAAGAGATTATGTAGCACCACTGTTGAATTTAGTAAGAGTAGGTGTAGTTAGATCTGAGATACTCTATGTCCTTTTTGCCCCAGTTACCACCAGCAAGGACTCCCAGGCCTTTGTGCTTTGAGGCAGGACTATGGAGAACAACCAGCGGTGGATGGGGATCAAGCCAAGGATTACTTGAGCAAACAACACCCTTACCAGTCCATGGGACTGGAGAGTTTGCTTCCAAGGGTGCTGAGAGAGTGTGTTTCACCAGGAAGTGCTAGTCTGTTATGATCCCAGTAAAAAAGGCACTCAGACTCTGTAAAGCATCTTTTTAAAATGCTGTTCATTAGGTCTAGCACTTCCTTATGGGAAGCATCACAGAGGCAATCTTATGTCCTTTTAGATGGTGCAAACCCCAGGAGGTGTAGCATTGAATGGGTCTTCGACAACTCTATTCATCATCTCTACAGTCAAACAGAAACAAAGTTTTCATGAGAATGTCTTGCTGTCCTGTTAGATACAGGCAAGGCCACACAGAAGGCATAATGGCCGGTATCAAGTGGGAGCTGCCTGCAGGTTCTTGTGTGACAACATACTGCTGAGATTGTCCTGCGGCCAAGGGATCTGTGCAACAGAGCACAGGTTTGAAGGCCACACTGTACATGCAGCACAGCACAGCGCAGCACTAAGTGCTCAATGTACAACCATCTTCTGGTCAGGATCAGTGCTCAGGTTTCTGTGAGAAGTCTGCACTTCACCCTGGTGCCACTGCTGAGGTGCTATGGCCCAAATGTGCACTGGCAGGAAGAGCCCCATGTCTTGTCACAGCACTGTGATGTTTTTGGATTAAATGAGATGAGGTGGGGCAGCTTGCTGAACTGTGGTGCTGCGATGGTGCTCTGCTGGAGGGAGTGTCAGGAAGGATGAGGACAGGGGGAGGCCACTTGGGTGAATGAGCAACTTGGATATATGGAGCTCCTCTGTGAGATGGGCACAGGTTGACTTAGCTTGTGTGAGTAAGAATGAGAGAAGTCAGTAAGGGTGACGCTGTCTTGGCAGTTATAAGCTACTTGATCAGGGAGAGTAGGCAGAAGAAGTCTTCTGACAGCAACACAAAGAAGTCTCCAGGTTAATGAGCAGGTTCCTATGGGGAACTGTAATTGCCCTGGCATTCACTGGCCAGGCAAAGTGGCAGGGTGCCAACAGTGTGGAGGATCTTGGGACAACTCCTTAGAAGAACTGTCAGGTGGGCCAACAAGGATGATGCTCACTTTGACCTGGTCCTGACCAACAAGGAAGAGCTGGTCAGGGATGTGATCATCAGTGTCAGCCATGGCTGTTGTGACCAGGAAATAGTGGGGTCCCAGACACCAAAGGACAGTGAGGAAGACCAACAGCAGAGAACAGACCCAGGACTCCAGAGGAGAAGACTTTGGTGTACTCAGGGTACTGATACAAGTGGTGCCATGGGAAGCAGCTCTGAAGAGTGAAGGAGCTCAGGAGATCTGACAGGCCTTACAGGAAAGTATCATCCAAGGACAAGAATGATCTCTTCAAGTACCTATAAAAAACCCCATTCATCTCTGGAAGCTGCTTGTCTGAACTGACTGAGCTCCAGGACAAAAAGGAAGGATGCAGGAGGTGAAAGTAGGGGGAACTGCAAAGGAGAAATTTAGAAATCTTGCCCCAGGATGTAGGGATGATGCCAAAGCCAAAGCTCCTGTAGTCTTGATATTTGCAGGGATGGGTAGAGCAGTAAAATGAACTGATACAGGCTTGGAGGGTCCTGCAGAATGAGTCACACTCTGCCTGGAGGCCTGTCACAAGTGGGCACTGCAGACATTTGCATCTTGACTGTATGTCTCAGCCTAGGAGATGGGGATTTCCCCTGCTAGGGGTGGCTGTGTCAGTCTATCCACATGGGTGTAGATGGTGCAGACTCTACTTGAAGACATTCCTGTAACCCAAATACATTGAGATTAATGCAGAATCAGCTAGTCAAAACCAAACATTTTATTCACTTTGTCTCTTTGCTTTCACATTTTTTCACTGTGACGCCACTCCTGAAATCTCTCTAATAAGCCACATAAGAATTGAAGACTAAAAAATTATGCCCAGACTTGGCTCCTTAGGGTGCTTGCATGTTAATGAGCCCTCTGGTGCCAAGTTCCTGAACTGAGGATCATTAAAGATAGCATGCCTCTGGAGAAGTAAGTCAGAAGCAAACCTCCAGGATTCTGAGGGTGTTAGCAGGCCTTGCTGAAGTTCATCACTGAAGAGACCATGGAGGGAATGAGCAGACAAGGTTCCTGTCCCTGGGGACTGGTGAAGCAGGAAGTCAGAGACATTTGGTACAGGAGGAAATTTAAATGTGGAGGTCACTGTGAAAGCCCTTGGTATGCTTCACCAAGCAGCATGGCCAATCCCTGACCCCCATCCTCTGCAGAGGAGGCTTCTTTCCCTCTTGGGATGCTCTTGGCTCTTCCTGGGGGCAATGTGATGTGGGAGTGTGTGATGCCAGGTACAAGTCAGCAGTAGGACACCTCCCAGGCTCTATGGAGGGTGGGTGAGGAGGCAATGAGGTGCTGGAGCTGTAAGGATGTCGTATCCTCTCATGGGGGTCAGTGGAAGAGGCAGAAGCCACAGCTGAGTGGACAACACTCTCAGCAATGTTAAGATATCAAAGCTCCACCAAGGCCCTTGGTTATCCCAACCACAGCTACACTGTCCTGTGCCTGTCCCTGCTTCCCTGCTTCTAACACCAAAGCTGTGGTTTTCTGAGGATTTGCCAATGGCCGTGAGTTCCCCACAAACCATCCCGTTTCTTTCCAAAGCCTTGCTAATTCTTCTTTGTTGCCCAAGATTTCCAAGCCCCAGACATGCTAGAATCCTGTATTTAGCTCCACATCCCAGCACAGAACTGCACATCCTCCTCCTTCTGCTGCTTCACAATCAAAACTCAACATATTTCCCTTCAGCATGATACTTCCTGATGTTTCATTTCTTCTTCCTGCCTCTCACTGCTACGCCTACAGTGCTCTCTCCTTTCATGATCATATGTCTCATAAACCCTTTCTCTTCCCCTGCAGTGATGGGACCTTAGTCTGGGAGGTTCGTGCATCCTCCAGGCTCATGGACATTTCTTGAGGTCCATTCAAGTTTGGGTAGTGAGCAAGGTCAGCTCATTGGTCATTACTATGCTCAGCCACCCCAAGCAGTGGGCATTCCCTATCTGCCCAGCATGGGCATGCACACAAGGTGGAAACGACTGTTCTCATCCCTGATTTGCACAAGAGGGCCCTGTCTTCCTGGCATATTCCCAGAACAATTCTCTTCCTCAGCCTCAACCCACAGACATCAACTGCTTTCCATTGCTGGTTTCAGACATGGTTTTAAGGATTTGCTCAAGCCATCAGCCATCCTCTTGCTTCTCACTGACCTCCCTAACCCTCTCTCCCACACCTACACATGGCCAATCACTGCTTCTCAGGGACATTCACTCTTCAGAAGAAGCCTTGCGAATGTTGGATCTTCCTGGTGCTTTTTATAACCTTCCTTGCTGCCTCCAGAGCTCATGGTGAGCTTTCCTGGCCATAATAGGGCCTTTTTGACCATCTCTTATGAAATGGTTGCCTTTTTATAATCGTCTGTGCAGAAAGAGTAGTCATAGAAAAGCACTAAATAGATCAAAACGGATGCCTAGTGAAATGCTATTCTGACCCAGCTGAGCTACCCCCATGCCTGGGGCTTCCTGGCAAGGAGTGTGCCCTGAGAAGGGGGTCCAGCCTCTGCCACTCTCTTGAGAGGGAAACCAGCAGAGTCCATGCCACCTGGGGACACAAAGGGAGACTTGTGAAAGACCACCGTTCATCTGAAGCACTTTGGATATGTACTTCAGAATGGAATATCATGCCTTATACGGCAAAGACTGATTTAATTGGCATTGCCCAGAGTTGCTACTACAAAAAGACTGTTGGTTTTGTTTGTTTTTTTTTTTTTTGTTTTTTTTTTTTTTCATAGATACTGTCACTCTCTGGGAAATCACAGAGGCACCTGAAGGATTTTTGATGCATTATTGACAGAAGGCCACCAGGTTTGCATGTCAAGAAATGAGAGGCCAAGGGAAGGATGGTTTGGGCACTGTCATGGGATTTAGGAAGCTGAAGTGTGTTCTATTCTCCCTGTCTCCTGGACATGTAAAGAGCAATCACACTTCTCTGGACAAAAATCTTAGTCATTCCCAGGAATCTCAGGAGGCATGGTATAGCGATTTCTGGGTTCAAGGAGTTGGTCAAATGCCTTGTCTCTTTTACTGTAATGATGGCTTCAATGCCTGGCTCATTTGTAGACTCTGTACATGGATGCTGACATTTATGGAGCAAACTGCTATGAAAGGATTTGCAAGGAACTGAAGGAATTAATGCCCCAGACATCCATTGACACAGAAAACCTCAAGGACAAGCTGTGACCTTTGTGATTAGTCTAAGGAATGCCACCCAAGGAAGGGCGGAGTGTATCGAAGGATATACATCCCCACTACCTTGCGATTGTATTGCCAAAGCCTCAAAGGGGGGAAATGAGGACTGAGTGAAACCAAATGTTTCTCATCAAGCATAAGGACCACTAATTACTGGCTCCATTGTGTAAGCCCAAGAGGTGACAAGAACTGATAAGAGGTGAGCATTTCTGTCCCAGAAGCTGGATGATTGCTCAAGAAGCATGAAGTCAGCAAAATTCTGGGAACTGAGAAAAAAACAAAGGTTGGCAGGGTGAGCACGACCACCAGCTCAACTGGACAAGAGATGGTGCACCCCATTCCTCCTCAATGTATGCGCAGAATCCATGATCCACCTTTTTCCTCATCTCTCATGGAGATGAGTTTGTGGAATACCTGCGTCTCTTTGCCTAGTGTGCTCATCATCCAATAGGATGAACTTAAAAGGCAACAGAAACTTTGCTGTGTGTGCACCCACCACCCAAGATTACTGGACCTGAGACAGCGCTGGATCCAGGGGTGGTGATCCAGATTTCTTTGACTCTCTTTCTCTCCTTTCTTTTTCCTTCCTTTCTTTTCTTTCTTATAGATTTATAAGAGACTACATTGCTTATTATCCTTTTCCAAGTTTTGATTGTTTTCTACTGCAAGCAAAACATTTTAACTGGTTGTTTGGTATCATTTCACCTTAATTTAACCCGAGGAGATCACAGAACGTTTATGACTCCCTGGGCTCCCAGTTCAGGTCATGACAGTATTAACATGGTAGGCTGTTATTTTTGGAGGGTATAAGGATAGTAAAAGAGAACAACTTAGTTTTGGAGAAACGAAAAGGGAAGCAAAAGATGTGGTCAGGACTGTTTGGAGGAACATGTGAAGCAGCCCTGCACCTGAAGTGAACTATGTCTGGGGTCAGGGAGAACCTGAGAGCTCTCCCTAATTTGAAAACATGAAGGGAAAGGAAGGCCAACATCATTTAGGCTGGAAAGGACCTTGGGAGGTGTCTTGACCACCCTCCTGCTCAAAAAAAGGGTCTGACCAGATTACTGAGGGCTTTATCCAAACAAGTCTTGGTCACTTTCTTGAATAAAGCTGGTGCACACTCCCTGGGAAACAGCTGCCAGTGTTTGGCTGTCCTCATGTTGAAAATGTTTTCTTTCTCTTCTTTCATCCTGTTGTCTCTTGTCCTTGTGTACTGTACCATGGAGATGAGCCTGACTCAGGTGTCCTGGGAACAGTGCAATGCTGCTACGTTTCCCCGCCATATCTTCCCTTCTCCAGGCTTCCCAGCTCCCTCAGTCTCTCCTCTCAGGCAAAGTGCTCCAGACCCTTACCATCCTGGGGGTCCTTTGCTAAACCTGTTTCAGATTGCTGACATCTTTCCTATACTGGGATCTGAAATCCACAGTACCTGCATAATCCCCTCTCCCAATCTCCTGGTCGTACAGCCCAGGGTGCTCCTGGCCTCCCTTGCTGCCAGGGCACACGGCTGCCTCCTGTCCAGCTCCCTGACCACCAAAACCTTTCCCACAGGGCTGCTCCCAGGCAGGCAGCCCCCAGCCTGTGCCATTGCCGGGGGCAGTCCCCCGCAGGGGCAGACACTGGCACTTGTCCTTGTGGGATTTCATGAGGTTCCTGACAATAGGTGCTTTCCTCCTCCTTGAGCCCTTTCACCGGGCAGAGGCCTGGGAGACCTTTTCAGTAAAGACTAAAGGAAAGAAGGCATTGAGTCTCTCAGCCCCATCTGTGTCTGCTGCTGTGAAACCCCCTTCTCCATTCAGCAGCAACTTGCATGTTCTTTGTTCAACCTTTTACTGCAAACACAGTGACTGAAGGTGTCTAGGGTGTCTAAGCTGGATGAGCCTGGGCAGAGCTGTTGGACTCTCAGCTGCAGGAATAACATTTCTTATCCTGACCTTCTCCTTCCACCATGTGCTGGTTTTGGCAGGGATAGATTTAATTTTCTTCATAGTAGCTAGTATGGAGCTATGTTTTGGATTTGTGCTGAAAAGTTTTGATAATACAGACATATATTCATTATTGCTGAGTTGCGCTTACACAGAGTCAAGGCTCACACCACCCCACCAGCAAGTAGGCTGAGGGTGCACAAGAAGTTGGGAGAGGACACAGCCAGGACAGCTGATCCCAACTGACCAAAGGGATTTCCCATATCATATGACATCATGCTCAGCATATAAAGCTGGGGGAAGAAGAAGAGGGGGGATGTTCAGAGTGGCAGCTACCAAAATAGCATGTGAGACGCATATTTCCACTGCAGGATGCCCAGCCCCCAGGAGCGGTCAATCCAAACTCAGAGAAATAAGGCTGCTCTTCCATGGGCTTTCCACAGCCGTGCTCTACCCAGCATGGGGCAGCAGTGCCGATGGTTGGAGTCTCACCATGACCCTCCTTTGGTAGGCCCTTTGGAGCTGCAGGAGCAACCACAGATCTGGGGCATGGTGATGATCCTGCTTTGATGAAGAGAACGGACCGAACCCACAGGGCCAGACTGTTCAGGTCCCAAAATGCCATGAAATGGGCTCTTTCTGCTCTGGAGTTCTGCCCCTCAAGTACACACAGGCCTGTGGTTTATCTGCCCAAGGAGAAGGAGGCAAACATCTGCCAGGTGCCAGAGTAAAGGAGGAATACTACACCTGTGGGAGGGCAGAGCTGTCAGGGAGCTGGCACAGGACAGGCACTGGGCTCTTCTGCCCAATCCCCACCTGGGGCACCTTGAGCCTGTAGGTCAGTGTCCATACTGCCCATAGGCCCCCACCATCTTGTGTTCAGAAGATAACACTCTCCCCTTCTTCTTTACTTCAATTTTATACCTTACTTCTCTGAGATGCAGGGCTGGTGCTTGCCCCAGTGGGAGTTTTCCAGCAGGTGGAGGCTGTGTTTGCAGTGCCCATGCATGCCACCCATTACCTTGGGGGCCTCATCCTGGGAATGCTGATCTTCCATGGGGGCTGCCAGCAGGAAGGCTCCAGGGTGGGGGCAGAGGCACGTGTGAACCTGGGCTCCCCACGGATCCCTCTGGGGTCACTCCAGGAGTACAGGAGCTCCCAGCAGGGAATGGGGAAATGCTGAAGTGGGAGAGGATGTTGGTGACAGCCACCTCCTCCCTTCTTCTGCTCTAGGGCCAGATCCTACTTCTTGCGGCAATACTGAGCTGCAGCAACTCCCCACAGGGAGCCCTGACACAGACACCCAATACACCTTCCATCCTGAAGTAGAGGAGCCTTTTGGGGAAGAGCCAGAGGGGTGTGGAGACCCACCAGTAGGAGCAGTTTAGGCTCCAGGTCCTGCCCAAGTGTCAAACCCTTCTCCCCACCTGGCTTTCTGCCCATGGGTACTGGGGCAGGTGAAAGCCCTGGCCGAGGGAGAGGGACCCTGGCTCAGCTCCCAGCAGCACCTGCTTTAGGGGAAGGACATAAAAATCTCTTCTGCCATGGAAATGTGCCTATGTGAGCATCCTCCCGGATGGGCCCTCCTACAGGCCAGAGGCTGGACCACAGATTTGGGCTGCAGCAGGTCTCATGGGGATCCTTTCTCCATCCCCCTGGTACTCCAAGAATGTTGAGGGAAAGGTGTCCCCATCGCCTTGCTCCCATCCCTCTTGTACCTGCACACAGGCACTGCCCTGACACGAACCCACACTGACACTCGTGGTGAGACAGCAGGAGGGCAGTGGTGGGTGCTGGAACACAGCAGGAGGAGGGGATCCCAGGGCTGTTATGGGGCCTTACAGCCCCTGCTCAGGAATAAGGCTGTTCTGCAGCTTTGACAAGAGTGCTTGGGGTCTGCAAGGGCCCAAGGCAGCAGGAGCAGCCCATGGAGACTAGCGTCTTTGCAGAGACAGAGGAATCCCAGCCCTGTGTGTCCCAGAAAGTGGCTCTGAACCCTGTGCTGGGGCAGTGGAGAGAAGAGCTTCCTCCTAACAACTATGGGAGGTAATCCACAGGTCACGATCCCCCTGGGGTTAGCTGGAGAGTTCAGGGCACTGTGGGCACCTTATGGCTCATGTCTGTGGAAGTACAGCCCAGGGCTCACCCTGACATGGCAGCTGTTGTGGCCTCTGCACTGTGGGACCAGAATGGCCCAGGCAGGGCCTGGGGGAAAGAGCAGCTGGGGAACCCTGGGGTGAGGAGATGGATGCTCCTACTGGGGTGCATCATGGGACCTATTAGAGAGCTGTTTGTGTTGGAAACTATGGCTGGCAGGATGGAAATGTCTCCATTGGTAGAAATATTCCCCAGGGATTATGGTCTCTTGCAGCCACAAAGCCTGAACCCAAGCCTGCTCTCCCCAAGATGTGCCGCTTCCCCATTGCCATGTCTTTGTGCTCTGCTCCCACTCAGCCAGCCTCAGAAAGACACCCTGACACCTGGGCAGGCAAGCACCAGCTCTGGGTCAAAGCCCCAGAAGACTTTTAATAAAAACAAATATGGATGGACAGCATAAAAATGGGAATAAAAATAGAGGAAAACCCAGGAAGTTTCTGCTGCCCATGGGTAAAGGGGGATGGTTCCCTGGTGCTCACAGCTCTTCCAGCTGTATGGACCTCTCCTCCTTCCTGGATGCACCCAGGGACACAGCAGGGATGGGGTCTTCTGGCCTGGGGCTCAGGGACTGTTGTACACCAATCTCTGATGTCACAGCCTTCATGTCCTCAGGAGGATGTGCCAGAGACACCTCTTCAGCATCGTCATAGCCTGTGCTCTCTAGGCACAGGGACGAGGCATCTTCCTCAGCTCCAAGGGTCCCAGCACTTCCCTGGGATCGCAGGCTTGCCCCTGCAAACAGCAAGGAAGACCATTGCACGTTCACCCCATGGAGTGCTCCTCCTAGTTTGTACATCACCTTTCTACCTTCTCCTCACCAGCCCTGAATTGTCCAGCTCCCTCTCCAACTCCTGTTTCCCCCAAGAAAAACTCCTGGGGCAGGTTCCCCTATCCCAGGAGGCTGGGCTCTCAGTATGGCAGTAACTCATCCAGCACCAGGGATGGCAACCCAGGAACCAGCAGCGTTATCTTTTCCCCTCACCTCCAGGTGTGTCTCTGGGCCCAACTCTCTTCTCTGGCACCCTGGTCATTTCCCAGTCTCCCTGTCCAGACATGGGATCCTCCTCAGGGTCAGAAACCTCCCTGGCATCATCATAGCCATCCGCTGGGTCACCTCCAGGCAGAACAGCGATGTCTGAAAGGAGAGGGGAGCTGGTGACAGTGAGAAGATGCATCCTGCAGAGCAGAGGATGGGACACAGGGCTGAGACACTGGTGTTAGCAGCACCACAGGAGACTCCCTCCATGTCCTCCCCAACTCTTGTGGTGACACTCAGTGACACTACTGTCCATCACATGTGTTCAGGAAGAACAATCCCTTCCTGCCCCCCGTTACCAGGTGGTGACCCCAGACCATCCTCCTCCTTACTGTCCCCAGGGTACAGCTGCAGCTTGGTCAGGGACCCCGCTGAATAGGAGCCTAGAGAGAGGCACAGCAGGTGTCATGGGAGTGCGCTCTGCTGACCTGGCTTGTTGTCAGTGCTGCTGGGGATGGGGGCCCAGAGAGCCAGGGCTGTGTGGGAAGGAGGGCTCAGGACTAGCCCTGCTCCTGGA
The DNA here is from genome assembly GCF_047716275.1 of Strix uralensis. Taxonomy (NCBI): domain Eukaryota; kingdom Metazoa; phylum Chordata; class Aves; order Strigiformes; family Strigidae; genus Strix; species Strix uralensis. The sequence goes on along the minus strand of NC_133983.1, from coordinate 1,389,358 downwards.
GACCAACGCCATCTCAAAGGGGGTCCCAGAGATGCCCCAGAGCAGCCCCTTCCCTCCCCTCTCAGGTGTCAGATAGGATGCAGGGACAGGAAGAGAGTGGCTGTCCTCAGCTGGGATGGGCAGTACCGGTGGGGAGGAAGCTTCTCTCTCAGGCTCAGGACTTGGTTACTCTCTCCAGAGACCCCATGGCCCCAGCGCCCCATGGCACAGGGGACTGCAGAGGGTCAGACCTGGGTGGTAGCCAGCAAAAAGAGCCCTGCAGATGTGCCCACTGGGAATAATCCACACCCACCTGAGCCACTGAACCTTGCCTGCTTCTCCCACGCTGGACTGTAACCAATCTCCTCGTACACAGGCTCAGGGAAAGTCTCCCAAGCTCTCTCAGAGCCTGCAGACAGAGGCAGGGCTGGCTCAGAGGTGGGCAGAGAGGGGATGCAACCCCACTATACTCCCCCAACCCTGTTCCCCTGGGCCAGTCCAGGGCTATCCCCACAGCACAGACCCGCTGTGATGTCCGGTCACCACTGCCACATCCTCAGTGAGGGCAATGTCCCCATAGAGATGGTCTGGGCTAGTGACACCTTCACACCATCTCCTCAGAGATAGCTGCTCTGCCCCTCTGGCTCCTGCATCAGTTCCCTGGTGCTGAGCTTGGAGCAGTTCCCATCTTCCCTCCCTGGAGCTTCCCCCTCCATAGCACAGCCCCTGCCCTGCCAGTGGGAGGTCAGGGTTGGATGGAGGAAGAGTGGAGTTCTGAAACCACAGGGATGTTCCTCCTGGCATCTGCCCTGACCCAGATCCCTCTCCAGAGTGCTGCCAGTGGCATGTTTTGTCTGTCTCCCCTCTGCTCCCGTCTCTCCCGGCCCAGCTCTGCCATTTCTTTATTCGACCCATCTCTAACTCTCCCCATGTCTGGACTCTCTCTAGCCCTTTCTGCTGGTCAAGCAGTCAATGGGACAGTATATGGGACAGCAGGCAGTACACACTTGTCCCCCCAGCTCTGCCTGTACCACTCACTGACACCCCCACAGCACTCCTGGCCTTGCCAGGAGGCGTCTTCCCCCAGGACTGCAGGGAAAGGACCCACCTCTGTACCCAGCCCTTGTGCTTTGCAGAGCCAAGAGGGCCAGGAACAGGAAGAGAAGGGCTCCCAGGATGATGCAGATGATGGCAGGCAATGAGACTCTCCTATTGCCAGCTGGATGGTCCTGGGTGAGATCTGCATGGCAAGAACATAGGAAGGGCAGCACCAGGCTTGGGAGAGGTAGGGGACTGGGACACACCGGTCCTGACTCCCATTACACCAGGACAAGGGACCCTGAGGTGAGAGTGACTGGGTAGCTCTCACCCTACTTGGTAAATGACAGCCCTCCCCAACCCCCGAGCTGGTACCCTGATGCTTCCTCCTGGGATTTTCACACCCCAGCAAGTAGCCCCTTCCCTCTGGCTGTGGGTAACAGTCTAGCCTCAAGAAGATCCAGTGCTGGTGGGGAGGACAGGTTACCTGGTCGAGGGGTTGGTGCTGCTGTCCTGGGTGCAGCTGCAGAGGAGAAGTAGAGCTGGGGTCAGAGGGTGGGTGTGAGGGTACCAGGGAGCGCAGATATCCTTGACACATCCCACCCAAATTGCCCCTCCTGCAGGGCTGGTCAGGGTGGCTGGGACAAAGCCCAGGGCCCTGCTCTGGGTCATGGGCAGTATGATGCAGGCAGCCTGGGATATGCCCCTGTGGGCTGCAGAGCCCTGTGGGCAGAGGCCAGAGGACATCCAGCCCCACAAAGGCTGCTGCCCACTTGGCACCAGGCTCCCATGTTCTGCAGGGATGGTCTGGCTCTCAGGATCTCTGGGGCCATTTTGGGACCCATCAGGGAAAACAGCTTCCCCAGCTCCTTATCAATACCCCAGCAAGAAGTCCCAGACCTGCGGCTCACCAGAGCAGTGCACGGCAGCATCCTCCTTATGCCGGCAGGCACCACTGTCTCCAGGCTGGGCCCAGCAGTCCTGCAGAGATGGCTCTGTCCCCCGGCACTCCACCTGCTCCAGCCAGATGGGGCCTGTCCCCTCCCCAAATGCAGCCTCATCCAGAGCAGACACTGGGGGGCCACAGCCCAGCTGTCTACATGCCACCTCAGCATCCTGCATGTCCCAAGAGTCATCGCACACTGTCCCCCAGGAGCCATGATGCCAGATCTCCACTCTGCCTGAGCACCCATTCTCACCTCCCACGGCACGAATCTTCTCCCTGTCTGGAGAAGGCAGAGACCTCCCATGGCACCAGACAGCAGGCAGAGTCCTGCCAGACGAGAGGGGCATGCAGAGGAGCAGATACCTGTGCAGCTCGTGGTGTTGGGGCACGCTGCCTTTGGGACCGGGGGCATTTCTGGCCATCTCCCTGCAGAAGGAAATGCTGCAGTGAAGGCGCTGCTGCTGGAGTGTCATGCAGCAGAGAGTGGGGCTGAGCTCTGCTCGCATCTCCCCATGCCAGCTCGTTCATGGCAGCAGCTGAACTCCGGTCATTCAGGGGACACACACAGCAGTATGGAGGAGCCTTACTGCTGAGCCCCAAAGGGACCCTGGTTCACAGAGCAGCAGGAGGGTGTCCACAGAAGGGAAGCCCCTCAGACCCCTGGTTGGTCTCTTCTGAGACCCTGCCTGGAGACACTTCTGCCTCCCCCAGGCTCTGCTGGAAGCCTGGCTGGCAACTGCTGGTGAATGTGTCTCTGAGAGCTGAAGCCAGCAGCAGGATCTGGCACATAAAAGCCCCTGTCAAAAAGCAGAGGCTTTTGACAATGCCTAGCAGGGAGCAGGAGCTGGGGGGATGCTGGTGCCTGGGTAGTTCAGAATTACCATTGCAGGTGATGTGGGTCTCATCTTGCAGGTCATCACATGACTGTGGGTTCCAGGGAGTGGACAGACACTGCCAGAAAAAGTTGTTTCTCTCCCCGCACTCTACGCGATCCAACCATGCAGGTCCAGACATCTTGCCATAGGGCAAGCGTGTTTCCAGGGTCCCTCTGTCCCCACAGCCCAGAAACTTGCATGCCAGTGACACGGTTTTGGGAGTCATTGAGTTGGAGCAAACACTCCCCCACGTCCCGTTGTAGAAAACCTGCAGGCGCCCAGAGCAGCCATCACTGTTCTCCAGCCTCAGGGTTACGAACTCTGGTAGGAAAGGCCCCACAGGGGAAGAAGTTGATCTGGGGCTGTGGGAGCAGGGATGCCCCTGCAACCCCCAGGCCCTCAGCTAGGCAAAGGCATGGCCAGCACATCCGCCTTGAACCCAGGGGCAGAGAGAAGTCCCTGATGGACAGACAACCCTGCCCTTCCTGCCAACCCTTGGGGACAGCTGAGATCCCCAGGTACTCCAGTAGGACTGAGGGGACTTGTGTGGGGGTGTCCCCAGGATGGGCTCAGGCAGGGGCTCAGAAGCAGCCAAGAAGAGCCTCAGCTGTTGCTGGCTCTCCCCACGTCCTGGCCTCCCCAGGTACTGGGCTCCAACCACAGCTCCTAGCACAGACCTGAGCAGACAACTCCTGCATCCTCTTTGTGTCCGCAGTCGTGCTGCCCCCAGGACCCTACTGGGCAGTCCCAGAGAGCAGCTTCAGCCCCAGAGCAGTTCACACCATCCAGCCAGATCTGCCCGGAGCCTTCCCCAAACCAAGCGGAGCCAACTGCCTCCACTGCCCCTCCACAGCCCAGCTGGCGGCAAACGACGGTGGCGTCGGGCAGGTCCCAGCCGTCATCACAGACAGTCCCCCAGCTGTGCTGGTAGTAGATCTCCACTCTCCCTGCGCAGAGCCCGGGCCCGTTCACCAGCCGGACCTGCCGGCTCCCTGCAGCAGGTAGAAACCCCAACTGTCATCAGGGGCCAGGTGCCCGCCCAGCCCAGAGCCTGGGGGTGCCTGTGCAGCGCCACTCACCCCAGCAAATGACCCCCACGTCCTCTGCAATCCCTGCTGATGGCACGCTCTCAGGCAGGGAGGTGTTGCAGAGAGTCAAGTTGGCCTCGTGTCCTGTGCATCGGACCCTTCGCAACCCCACAGGACCCGTCCCTCTCTGATGCTTCAGGCAGTTGTAGGCTGTCTCTGCCTCTCCGCACCTCAGCTGCCGGCACACCACGCTGGCCTCCTGCATGCCCCACTGGTCATCCAGGACTCTGCCCCACTTCCCATGTTGGAAGATCTCCAAACGTCCGTCACACCGACTCTCTCCACCCACCAGCCGCAGGGATGCAGAGCTGGCTGAGCCTGGGGAGAGCAGCCATGACCCAGTCCTTGATGGCACCAGGGAGCCCAGAAACCTGTGGCATGTCTCCAGGTTCTGGTGCCCTTGCAGGACCTTGGAGCTCAGGCCCAGGGTCCCACAAGTTGGTTTCTCAGTCCCTGAGCCTTCTCGAGCAAGACACCAGCTTTGCTCTTGGCAGGGCAGAGCCACCCAATACATATACATCCCTGCTGAGACAGGTGGGGCATCTCCCACAGGAGGGAGTAGCATCCAGTGGTGGTCCAAGGATGGGCAGCGTTGGGACAAGCCTTGCCCAACCTCAGCCCAAACATCTCTGCCCCTCTGCATCCCTGGGGAAGAGGGGCTGGAAACTGCTGTCCCTTGAAGGAAGAAGAGTGAGGAAGGCCTTTCCAAGCAAATGGGACAAGTTTGGAACTTATGTTGACCAGAAGCCAGAGCAAAGTCCAGCCCAGCTTTACAGCTCGCTCCCCTGGTCTGCTGCTGCTGGAGGCAGCCAGGCAGCCCCTGAGGGTTGTGGGATCAGGCTCTGTGGTTCTCTCTGTGGAGCTGAGACAGGGCTGTCTGCAGCCAACGGGATGGAGCTGAGCCCTACAGCCCCATTCTGGGTCTGTCCCGCAGCAGGAGAGCAGAGGACACCAGGCCTGGCAATGGCCACAAGGCCTCAGCTGCTGCCCCTCTTCAGTCCTCCTCAGCTGTCCCATGACAGAGGGGTCAATCTGAGCAGGTTAAGCCCTCCAGATTGCTCCTAGGGAAATCAGGGTTTCTCCAGGGAGAAACTCATCCCAGTGCTGCTACAGGGTCCCCTGCTTAGGGTGGCCATGTCACATCCATGGCGTAAATGGAATTAATCCAGTGTTTTCCTAGCACTCACCTGAGCAAATGACAGAAGCGTCATTCTCGTGGGAGCACAGCGAGGCCCCCAGAGTGGTCACTGGGCACTGTCCTGGGTGGGCTTCAGTCCCATCACAGTGGAACGATTCTCTCCAGACGGGGCCGGTTCCTCTCCCAAAATGCCCTCCTCTGGGAATGGACTCAGCAAACCCGCAGCCGAGGTAACGACAGAGAGTGTGGGCGTCTGAGAGATCCCATCGGGAGGCACAGAGGGTGCCCCAGGTCCCTAGTACCTGGACCTCCACCCTCCCATCACACAGCGTGCTGCCATTCACCAGCCTGAACATTGTGTATTCTACAGACAGAGAAGGATTAGTGAGGACAGACATGCTCTTGCTCCTTCGTGAGCTTGAGAAGAGGCCAAATAGACAGTCTGTCTTTCTCCTCCTCCTGCATGATTTTTTGGGCTGTAGACAACCACATCACCCCTCCTGTCCTCACACCCAGTACAGCAAAATCCCTGCCCCGCTCCCCTGTCCCCAGCACACACCTGCTGTGTAACACCCCTCCCTGAGTCCTTACGTGTGCAGGTGACACCGGCAGCATTCACATGGGTGCAGGGCTGGTCCCTGGGGGATCCTTTGGGGCAGGATACAAGAAGGGATTCATTCCCCACACACTGCAGCTCTCTGTCCCAGATAGGACTGACCCCTTCTCCAAAGTGAGCTGCCTCAGTGATGGGCAGGGCCACGCCGCACTGTAACTCCCTGCAGACCACATCAGCAGCTTCGGGACCAAAGTCTGAGTCACAGACAGTTTTCCACTGGTCCCCGTCATGGATCTCCACACGTCCTGAGCAGGGGCTGTCCCCTCCAACGAGTCGGACAAATCCTGAAGCAATGAAATACCTCTGAGACTTCCCAGTACCCTCTGGCAGTTACATGCCCACATCCCACCTCATCTTCAAAGCAGCCTCAGGCAAAGAGCCCCATGAGGACCTTAGTAGCTCCCAGTGGGTGATGATGGCAAAACCAGGACCCCCTGCCATTCCTCGAACATCAGCACAGCACTTATGGGCTTGCTTCTCTCCCAAACCCTCAGCTTCAGGCACTGCTCAGACAAACTGCTGCTGCACCAGAGAGCTCAGGCTTCCTGTCACTGGGCCCAGGCACTGCAGCATCTGGTACACAGGGAAACAGGCCCAGGGAGACGGGCCCAGGCGCTGCTGACTGCTGCAGCCTGCTCTGCCCGCTGAGCTGAGGGCCAGGCTGAGGAACCTTTTGGAGCTACCAGAAACACAGCCTCTTTCAGGGGATCTCGGTCTCTTGGGGCACTTCTGCAAGATAGGACATGTCACAGGATGCAGGTGTGGCACAGATATATCTGCAGTCGGTGCCTGTACCAGCACCTTGCTCTGGTGCCTGCCCAGGGAGCCAGGGCCAGAGTGCACTGCCAGGCACGCACCCCCCTGTCCAACAGCTGGTCAGAGGACAGGAGCGTGGACAGTGGAGCAGCCCTGGGCTGACACAAGCTCCCAGTGCAGGGGCAGACACCAAGGATAGTGCAAGTGCTGGCAAAGCCCCGGTGGCACAGGGCAGCCAGGGGCTGGGGTAGGCAGGATAGGTCATTACTGCCTGCACAGAACTGTGTCCCCCTGGGATGGCTCTCGTGGGGCGACCCTGGGAGAGAAAGGAGGTGCCATGTGCCACCCTGCTCCAGTGCCCAAGGCCAGCACTCCTCTCCTCTGAACACCCCCTTTGCTTAGGCTGAGGGACTCCTGTCTGCCAGGGGGCACAACTCAAAAGTCCCAAGCTGTCTTGCGCCCTTCCCCAGAGCTACTGCTGGCTGGCATGGTGGGACCTGTCCCCTGGCTATGCCAGACAGGTCTGGATGAATGGGAGGAGAAAGATGGGAACCAACAGACACCATCTGGCAGGGAGGGGGATTCATCTCCCAGCCCCAGGCACCAAGCAAGGGTGGCCTGAGCCACTTCAGGGCAGGCTGTGGGTACTGGGGGTGGGCTCCCATTGGTCTTTCCCCAGGGACTGGGGACACCAGCCCAGCACTGTGACCCTTCTCCACCAGGCCAAGCTCTAGCAACCATCTATTTCTCCCTGAGGACACAGCCAGGTCCCTTTCCCTGTCCTAGACCCAAATGTGGGGAACGAGCTGACCCCTTACCTGAACAAGTCACTCCAGCATCTTCACCATGATTACAGTTTTGTTGATCCCATCGACTGTGCACGCAATCAGACAGGGCAGACTCGTTGCCATGACAATGAAGAACGTCTATCCAAATGGGGCCAGATCCTGCCCCAAAGTGTGCTTTGTCATAAGCTTTGAGAGCAGACCCACAGCTCAGTTGCCTACAAACCACTGCAGCATCCTTCACGTCCCAGAAGTCATCACACACAGTGCCCCACTGGCCCTGGTGTTTTACCTCCACTCTCCCAGCACAGCGCCCATCACCATCCTCCAGTCTCACCTCTGCAGCCACTTCAAAAATCAACATGGGATCAGTCAGAAGAGTGCTAAGCCCTAGACAGTGGATCTGGGAGTCTCCCCTACCCAGGCCATGTCACAGGCACCAGGGTAGAAGCCCTCTTACCTCTGGGCTGTCTTTGGGGCAGTGAGGGCATCCCTCCTCTTCCCATGTGCTGTGCAGGGCTGGGGTGTCCAGCTCTGGCCCTGCTGGCCATTCACCACCCAACAGCCCTCAGCACCTCCTCCCACCCCAACAGCCCCCTGCCCCCTGCTAATGCCCACTCACATGCTGTACCCCCAGTCTCTGAACAGGGCACCCACTCCTCCTCAGACCAGGAGCCCCTGAAAACCCCTGTGACCCCAGCATCACAGCTCCCCCTTCCACCACATGCCCCAGGAACTACCCACCCCCACCCCCAGGGCTTTCCATGTCCCCAAGGAGCACCAAGATGATCCTATGAATCCCCCTGAACCCACTTCCCCTCTTTGCCCCGGGTGGTAGCCCAGGTCCTGTGTTTGCCAGGGACCTTCAGGAAGAAAACTCTCTGCCATATGTGAGTGCAGATGCCCCAGTCCCCTCCCCTCTGCAGGGTACAAACTACCCTCCTGAGGCGAGGGTCCCCTGGAGCCAAGAGGCAGTGAGCAGGACACAAACCCTCCGAGGCACTGTGCCCTGGGGATTGCTGAGTGCTTCTGTCACCAGCTGGGCCACCCCCAGCTCCAGGGGCACAGTCCTCAGGAACAAGTTGCCCGAAAAGGGTACCCCAGGATCAGGTGTCTATAAATGCAGCCAGGCAAGGGCTGCCATAAACATAGGAGCCCTGAAAACAGAAATACCCTCTCCCACCCAGAGAGGCACAGAGAAAGCCATAGAGTCAATGGACTTTAGCACCTTCTGACCCTCATCTCAGGGGTACCTGAAAAGAAACCACATTCCCAGAGGAATATCAATGATCCCACTGGTGCCTGCTGGCTCCAGGCTGCGGGACAAGGTAACCAGCACTTACCCCTGCACAGCTGCACCCAGAAGAGTAGCCTCAGCACAGGAAACAGAAGTTCCTCTGTCCCCATCCTGACCCTTCTGCCCTGCCAGCACGTCGCTTCTGCGCCCCACTCCCTGCCACAGCTCCCAGGAACTCACAGGGACAGCAACAACAGGAGGCCAATATATCTCTGCAGATGCCCACCCAGCTGCAGGAGGAACCAATCGAAGCAGCAGCAGCCCCTTTTTAGACATTATCAGGAGCTATCTCCCCTCCGACACAGCCTAGCCCTCCAATGAACTTCTCCAGCGCCATTCATGACCATATATGAGGGATGGCTCCACTGCAGGTGTCACGTCACTGTGGTGGGGGGTGTCACAGGACAGGGCTGGTTGTAGGGGGGGAAACAGCTTTTTCACCACTTGAACCTTGCTGTGTGGACCAGGAGCACTGAGCATCTCCTATGCCAGGCACATACAAGAGCCTAAGGTGCAAGTGAGTGTCCAGCCATCCCCATGTAATGGGAACCATGGAGCTGGGACTGCACCAGGGTCTGTGTCAGTGTGGAAAGGAAACACCCCTGCCCCTGCTACAGATCCTGCTATACAGGGAGCAGCAGCTGGGAAAAGTCCTTGGCCAGGACAAGAGCTCCATCCCAGGAGTGCTGACTCACCTGTCCCTCCCTGGTGGGTCCCTCACAGGAAAAAGCTGGGACATACCCCTGCCCTGGCAGCAGACATGCAGCCCAAAGGCTCAGATGTGTCCCTAACTCTCTGTATGTCACCAAGGGGCCCTTATTCCCCATGGGCAGATCGGGAGCTGGTTCTTGCAGGTGCATAAACCACAGCCCACGTGGCCTCACAGCACTCCCTCCACATCACCCAGGCAGGAAGTCTGTGGTTTCCTCCTGGCGCCATGCCTGAGCACATCCCTGCAGTGCCCCCGAGCCACCCCCACCCTGACTGCTCCACCAGGGCTGCAGGGACTGCTCCTTCAGCCTCGCAAACCAAGGTCAGGCAGCTCCCATCCCCTGTGATGCCCCTCTGATGCACACAGTTGCTCTGCACTGAGCCCCATGGCTGTGGGGTGACATCAGTGACGTGACCTTACACCCTCCTATGGCCGCCGCTGTGTGCTCATGAGTTATACTGTCACGTGTATGCGGCGTATGGACTCCTGATGATGATGGTTCTTCCAAAAAAGCGTATTTAGGCATGGTCTAAATATTATTTTGGTGACATCAGATGCACCTACACAAGCAATATGCCAGATCCTGGCCTATCAGCTACTCAGGCACCAGTGACATCACAAGTTCACACACAGCCATGTGCATGCTCCTGGCCTATCTAATACTCAGCCACAGGTGAGGTCATAACATCTACATCTGATATTGGCCTGCTCCTGGCCTATTGGCTATTCAGACACCAATGACCTCAAACCACTGACACCAACTATGGGGCTGCTTCTGCCCTATTAGCTACTCAGGCAGCAGGGACATTATAAGCACCTACACATGCTGTGGACCTACTCCAGGCCTATGAGCTACTCAGATGTGAGTGACCTCATGAGCACAGACAGAAGCCATGGGCCTTCTCCTGCCCTATCAGCTGCTCAGGCAACAATGACCTCAAAACAACCTACACATACCTGTCATGGTTTAACCCCAGCCAGCAGCTAAGCCCCACACAGTCGCTTGCTCACTACTCGCTAAATGAATCAAAAGTTAATTCTACCCCAGCCAAAACCAGTACAATTCCAGATGCCTACTCCTGCCCTATCAGTTCCTGCCTAATCATGCACCAGTGGCCTCACAAGTCACAATACACCCATTTGCCATGTACTTGCTGTTGAGATATTCAGCCTCCAGTGACCTCACATGCACCTATACAGGCCATGCATCTGGTCCTGGCCTATCAGCTATCAGCCAAAAGTGACATCACAAGTACGTACCAAATCCATGTGTCTCCCTCTTGCCTATCAGCTACTCAGGCACTAGTGACCTGACCACCACACTTGCTACCTGCTCCCCTACCAGATATGAAGGCACAAGTGACCTCACAAGCTCTTACACAAGTCATGTACATGTGCTTGGCCTATCAGCCACTCAGGTATTGGTAATCTCACAACCACTTACACAAGCCATGTGCAAGCTCCCAGCCTATGATCTACCCAGGTATCAGTGACCTCACAAGCACATACCAACATATTTGCTATGTGCTCATGTGGTGGGGTGACCCCATGTGGCAGCCCCCACCCAGTCACTTGCTCACTCCTCACCAGAGGGATGGAGGAGGAAACTGGAAGGACAAAAGCAAGGGAAGAAATCTCATGAGCTGAGATAAAGACAGTTTAATAAGTAGAGCGGTAATCGTTCACAGCAGGAAATCGATGCCCAGCCAGTCTCTGAGCAAAGGATACTTCCAAGAACACTTTCTACTCCCCCAGTTCCCAGATCTATCGCTGACCATGATGTCATACGGTGTGGAATATCCCTTTGGTCAGTTGGGGTCAGCTGTCTTGGCTTTGTCCCCTCCCAGCCTCTTGCCACCCCCAGCTTCCTCACTGTTAGGGCAGAGTGAGAAACAGAGGTGGCCTTGACACTGTGCAAGCACTGCTCAACAACAGCTACAATGTCAGTGTGTTATCAACACAGTTTTGACCACCAAGGCAAAGCTCAACACCATAGGGACTGCTAAGCAGAAAATTAACTCCATCCCAGCCAGACTTAGTACAATCTCCACCCCTTATTCCATACTGTGTACAACTTGCTCAGGTCCTACAGCATTCAATACCATCACCACTCCCTTCCCCACCCTTTGACATGACATGCACACAGCAGGGGTTTGGCTGGTGTGGTTCAGGTGGACCTGAACAAGTCCCAGCACATATCTGATTTCTCCCCTCACTCAGCCACCCAGAGCTTTTTGAAACATTCAGTCAGGTCATCAACCTAAGGACAAGGAAATACAGCACCAGCCTGCACCCAACAGCAGTCTTACAGTTAGCTATGAGATCCGCCACCACCATGGGGAAAGGAAGTTCCCCACCACCACCACCCTAACTCTCTGTTTGGCACCTTGAAATCCAGTTTACTGTTCATGGGCTCATTGGCTAGTTGCTCTGTTTCACATGGTCTTTTTTGGCATCCCCTTTGGGTCTTTTCCATATTATCTCCATGCACATATTCTTCTGAAGGTGACATTTTGTCCTGGTTTTCCGTGTTCACAGACAGCATTGCCTGTGCCTTGTAGCACCGAGAAAAACTCAGAGTCTACCCCAGTAACCCTGCATGACCATGCTGCAGGCCTGGGCTTGGATGCAGGTGTCTCCTAGTTTGGTTCACAGGACTGGGTTCTTCTTTGTATATTACAAGATTTGCTTCAAGGGCCCCTTGGTGACCTCCTAGGAGGGGGCCATAGCCCTTGGGCATGTTCCAGCCTGCCTATGTCCTCTGCACCATTTGGGTCCCCTCTGCCCTCTTGAAGTTCCCCCTGCCTGAGTGTCACAAACTATTTGTAAACAAGAAACTGTTCATAAAGAGGATGTCTCAAACAACCAAGTGGGATGCCCTGTGGGGGAGAAACGGGTTGAGCTCTGCAGAGGTGGCCAGTGGGCCATTTCTTTTCCCCTCCCTCCTGTTGTTGTCCAGAGACACGACTTGCCTAACTGTGCAGGTACAAACCAGAGAAAATGAGAACCTTCTGGAACAACCTATTGCGCATGCATAAGAAAGACTATATAAAGGCAACACCCCATGTGTGTCTTTGTCAACCCACCAGGGTCTCCCAGGACTCATGAGTGTTCATGTTGAGAGCAATCGAAATGTTGAGGATTTTTGCTGCCTCCATCCTCCCGATGTGACAAGGTCATATAGAACAGAGTAGAATAGAATAGAATGCAATATGTAGGAAGGATGTCACCAAGCCCCTGTGCTACAGCCCACCATCTGAAGCACTGGGTGGGAACATGCTGAGTAGCCTTCCTCCATGACGGGTCCACCTCACTTGAGGGAGAATGTGCACTTAGCAGAAGTCCCCAACTGCCCCTCTCTCCTGATCACATCTGCAGTTGAAGGGCAGAAGGTAAATTGATGGAAGGGTATGGTCTGATTCAGATCCAGACCCAGACATCTTTGTTCAGAAGGGCAAAGCCAGTAAAGAGAAATTCCTCCCAGGGCATTTTTCCAGAGGCAGGTGGCCTGACTGCTGATGTCATCTCTCCTTGCAGGACATGGTGAGTGTTCCCACAGGGTCACTGCATCCAGGCTCCTGCACTCAGCCCAGAGTGTATACTCTCAGTGACCTCTGTGATATATGGGGCTTTTTGCTGCCTCTGTGTACCAGCCACTGTAGAGCAAGTCTGACTCCTGGGAAGCCCATTGGCTGAAGTCTAAGCTCCTCATGGCATGCTTAGTCAGAGACAAACAGAAATTAAGTTAGCTTTGAGAAGACAAGAGGCAATGTGGGACATTTCTGTGAGAAACAGAAATTATTTCCCCACCCCTAAATGCACCCTTTCCCATGCTGTGCCTACATAGCTGGGCTGTATGACCATGTGTGGGGCAGTGGGGCAGGGCCAGCACAGGGACAGGGCATTGTCAGGGGCCAAGAAGCAGCTGCCAGGAAGTGACAGCAAGGTAGAGCTACAAAGAAGAAATTTATTTTTAATTTATTTAGTTGCCTTTATTGTGGAGACATGTTTGAAGGGAAGGCAAAGCTCACCTGTAGTTAGTGGTTACAAGAAATGTCAAGAGCAAAGAGGAGACTCTGAACCCTGACTCAGAGACCAAGGCTCAACAAAGAAAATGCAGGGCTGTTGCTGAACAGGGAGGGTCATTTAATAACAGCTGACACGGTGGGGTTGAGGAACTCAATGCCTTCTGTGCCTGAGTCTTTACTGTAAAGGTCTCTGGGCCTCTGTGCTCAGGGAGAGGGTTCAAGAAGGAGAGCCTGTATTAACAGGAACCTCATGAAATCCCCCAACGACAAATGCTAGTTTATGTCCCTGAGGAAACTAACCCTTGCAATGGAATAGTCTGGGCTCTGCCTACTTGGGAGAATCCTGCTGGAATCCCCTTAGTGGTCAGGAAGCTGGACAGGAGGCAACTATGTGCTCTGAATAGTAAAGGATGCCAGTAGCATCCTGGGCTGTATGACCAGGAGCATGGCCAGGAGATTGAGGGAAGGGATTATCCAGGTTACTATGTCCGAATTCCAGATCCCCAGTACAGGAAAGATGTCAGCAAGCTGGAGCGTGTTTAGCAGAGGGACCACAAGGTAGTAAGGGGCTAGAGCACTTTGCCTGTGAGGAGAGGCTGGGGGATCTGGGCTTGTCAGGGCTGGAAGAAGTTTTCTCACTTTTGCCCTTCCAATTTTCTCCCCCATCCCACTGTTGGGGAGTGGGTGAGCAGCTCTGTGGTGCTTGAGCTGCCAGCCAGGCTTACACCACAAGAAGTGGGTTAAGCAAAGGATCCCCAGTTGGTCATGAGTTGGAGAACTTCATCTTTGAGGAAAGGCTGAGGGAATATCCAGCCTGGAGAAAGAAAGATCTGGGGAATGTGCAGCAACATGTCACAGTTCCCAGGCAGACTGAGTCATGCTCACATCTGTGATAGAAGGAATAAGGACAAGAGGCAATGGGCTGAAATAAGAGAGGGTCAGGCTACCTACAGGGAGAAACTTCTCTAGCATAAGGATAGTCAAGTGCTGGTCACTGTTTCACAGGGAGTGTGCATTGGCTCTATCTTAGAAATGACCAAGATTTGTTTGGTTAAAGTCCTGAATAATCTGGTTTGACCCTGATTTGAGGTTGGTCAAGACACCTCCTGAAGTCCCTTCCAGTCTGAATGATGCTGTCCTTCCTTCCCCTTCATGCTTTCAAATTAGGGAAAGATCTCAGGTTCTCGCTGACCACAGAACTAATTTACTTCAGGTGCAGGGCTGCTTCACAGGTGCCCCCGAACAACCCTGATCATATCCTTTGCTTCCCTTTTCATTCCTCCCACAGAAGTTCTTTTGTCACTGTCTTATTACCCTCCAAAAAGAACATCCTACCCTGTTAATCCTTTCCCTATTGGCAAAGCATTTCTTGTTTTGTATCCTCTTTTGGTATTTCTGAGTTGGTTGCTGGAGTATTTTCCACCTTGTGTAGCAATTCCATTAAGCACATAATTCTTGTTCATTTCCTGTAGTGCCCTGCAACTGCTCATATTCTTACCTTGGTTCAGGCATTGTCCCACAAACCTCAAATGCCGCCATGTTGGAGTTTCAGTCCAGAGGGACCTTGACACAGTTGTGGATTTGGTCAACAGAAACATCCTGAAGTTTTACAAGGTCAAGGGTGCAAGATCTGCAGGGGGAGCAGAATAACCTTGTGCATCAGGATAGGCAGTGACGTGACTGAGGAGTGTCCTGGAGAGAAGGGCATGGGAGTTATGATGGGTGCCATATGAGCCAGTGGGTTTCCCATTACTAATAGAGGATGAAGAAACTGGAGAAGGTTCAGAAGAAGTCTATCATGATAGGGTTAGGGGCCTGAAGCACATGAACTGTGTGGAGAGACTGAGGCAACTGGGCCTCTTTAGTCTGCTGAAGGGGAGGCACAGGGCAGTCTAAAAGCAGTTGACACTTTCCTGGAGAGATTATAATGGAGCCAAAGTCTTCTGCAGTGGCAGATGGCATGGCAGAGACAACAGCCACAAACTGCCTCCTGGGAGTTTCACACTGGGCCTTAAGAAAAACTGACCAGGAGGGTGATGCTTCACTGCAGCAGAACACCATGTGATCTCCATCTTTGAAGGTTTCAGGATTCAGCTTCACAAACTCACAGCCATCCTGACCCTGGGGTTGGTGATAGCCCACCCTTTGGTGGGAGGCTGGACCAGAGACCCCCAGCAGGCCCTTTCCCACCAACCCTTCAGTGTGCCCCAGGAGAAGGGATTCATCTGGAAGTGAGGGTCTCACCAGCAAAACTCATGGGAACACTCAGAGTGGAATGGCTGTCTGCTCAGGAGGTCTCTATTCCTACCTTTAGTTCCAAGCAGGGCCATCTCTGAGGTCTGAGGAGGTTGCTCAATAAATATCTGCAACCATTTACAGTCTGCACATGAGCCAGGCATTGAAGCCAACACTGCAGAAACAAAGATGAGGCATTTGATCAGCTCCATGAACACAGGAATTGGTATGCCATGCTTCCTGAGATTCCCAGGAACACTTAAGGTTTTGTCCAGATAAGTGTGATTCTTCTTTGGGTGTTCTGACTTGTCTCCTGACCCTTGCAGTACTTTAGGCTGTGAAGAGAATTAAACCACACTTTTTGACTAGGTTAATTTCATTTTACATGCTGAAATGCAAGGCAGATGAAGGGACCTCAGAGCTTCCTTGATCCCTGCTGCGGTTAGGATTCAGACTGGAAATGTAGGCAATGGTGTTGTGTCAGTGTGCGCTACATGAAAATTTAGGTTTCCTTTTTCCTTTGCACTAATCTGGGATCTTTCCCTTGGTCTTCTTGGCAAAAAAAGAAACAACTTGCCTATTTGACCTCTCCCTCGCTCCGGAAAATAGAATGAAAAGAGATTGAGCAGGAATGATTTCAGACCTCCTCTAAGAGGTATAATCTTTAAATAATAAAGAGATAACAGTGACAGAAAAAGTAATGTTTTAATGACTTCATGCCAGAGGCTAACTACTGAGAACTTATAGCTATTTTGTCAATTAAAAATGGATGTTGGGAACAAAATGAACCTGGTTAGTCATGAATGAAGAATAAGATGATGAATATTCTTCATCATCATGAAGAATAAGATGGACTTCCCTTACGGCACTGTGCTGCTACTGTTAGTAATAGTACCACTAATACCATACTTGAGAGCTTTATCTTACCTTGGCTCCAAAGCTCAGTCTGCTCAGGACTGCTTCAAATCTCTGCCATCCAAGTCTTTCCAACCTTCTCTTATTAAAGATTTTTACCCCAGGACACTTCTCCCCATCACTTCAGCACACTGCCCAGTCACTATATTTTAGCTGGGTAATGTCATGATATTCCTTTACAAAACTTTCCCTTTAAAATTTTCTGTGCTAATCCCACTGGTATCCTCTCATGTTATGTACAACTCCATCCTCCTTCTGCAGAGCTCCACTGGATGGACAGTTTTCCTGTTTCTTTCATGCTCATTCACCTTCACAACCTTTTTGTACTGTATGCATACCAAATACAGTCTGAAGAAACACATTTATCTCCACAGCTTCACCTATTTCCAGTTGCAGTCCAAGGTATTTGCCCTCTTAGAGCAGATATCGGGCAAAGCTTCTCCATATATGGAAACTGGCTTCAATGCTGCATATGCATTTGGGCTAAAAAACCCCACTGGGCTACTTTTTCAAATAGTTTTAGAGTGGCAAAAGACATT
This sequence comes from Strix uralensis, assembly GCF_047716275.1. Taxonomy (NCBI): domain Eukaryota; kingdom Metazoa; phylum Chordata; class Aves; order Strigiformes; family Strigidae; genus Strix; species Strix uralensis. Next base: position 1,372,411 of record NC_133983.1, on the reverse strand, counting down.
CAATGCATAAATGCTGAGAGCCATGTTCCAAAGAGACAGGAAAAAATAGGTGAAGCTGTATGGTCTGGACTCAAAAATTCTGTCAGTAAAGTCTCATAGCCTATGGGATGCTTTTTTATGTTGGACTTGTGGGAAGCTGGATTTTTTGGGCCCCTTAGCTCAAGTGTGTTGCCTTCACATTTCCAGCAAGGGGAAAATCTCTACTTCCAGCGTCAAAACTTTGCCCATCCTGCCTGAAGAGCCAGGACACTTGTGTCACACAATAGACAGTGTCAGAGAGAAGATGGAGGTAGTGTGAATTAAATGATTTGGACTGAAATAGAAGTTCTAATACTGAGCTGGCAGGACTACACTGACTGCAGTTAGATGTACGTTAGCTGTGACGAGTGTGATTTCAGACCCTTTATGTCTGACAACATATGGTCAGTCTTATTCCCTACCCCCAACCCCATTATTTCTCTCATCCGCCACCAGGGATTTACATCAGCCTTGTTCAAATCTGAAAATTTTCCAGTAAAGTCTGTAGCTGCATGTTTTAGCCTATTGGCAGCAATTCCCACTTGTTTTACTTAGAGAACGAGCTGCACACAGACGCAGAAGGATGTTTCTTAATTGCCAACAAACAAAACCAAAGGAAGGCAGAGTTAAATAAAAAGCAAACCACATTCCTCCTCTGTATATTAAGTCCACATTACCTCCACTGAAATCTACGTCTTACCTGAGACCTGAGACCAACAGACAACACATTTTTATGTCAAACACCTGCTTAAACATAAAAATTTTCAGGTCCAAGAGGCAACATCATGCCATTAGGAGAGACTGTTGCTAGGGATGCCATGCTTGGCGCTAATCCACATGAAGTTGAAGAATTCATGACTGCAAGAACCCAAAACAAAGAGGTTCACTCCACAGTCAGAATTCAGTATAACTGTTCAGCAGGGATTCTTTATTGCAGCGCTGGGCAGCACTGGGGATCGCTCCACCATGAGTGCTTCAACTACTAACAAAACACTCTGACTAATATACACAAAAAGCATACATATGCATCAGATTTCCTGGAAAAGACAGTCTTATGTTAATGGGTTCTCAGAATTCGTTTACATAGTCTGACCATGCATAGTAAAAAAAGAGTGAGGGTCTTCCCCCCCTCCTGGGGGTCCACATCGTCTTCCTCACACTGTCCACTAGCTGAACTTTAGGTTTCCCGTGTCCATACATGGTCATGGAGTGACCTCATCCCTCCTTCGGCTCCTGTTTGTTCCGAGGGGGTTGGTTTAAACCCGCTTTCAGTCGCTTTTCTTGACACTGGCGTCTTCTCAGGTGCTTGTTTTTAGGTCCCTGTTATCAGGGATGTACTCAGGGACTTTACCAGACTGTACAAGGCCTGTCTTATCTCCACTAGGCAAGGAGTTACAGGTTTCAAGATGTTTTACAAACAGGTAAGACTACAGGGGGTAGCTAGGAAAAGAATATAAATATATACATTGCATAAAAATAATGTTACTGGTTTCTATACATTAACAAGGTCAGGAGGTCTTGTAATTTCAAGTATACTTGCAGCAACCTCCCTTCAAACTGCAGTAGCTATCATCAGCGATGACAGAATCGCAGATCCGTTAAGGTTAGAAGGGACCTTGGGACATCTCAGTAACAACCTCCTGCTCACACCAGGATCAACACTGAATTCACCCCAACTGATGGTTTGAGCCCAGAGGGTGACTGAGCACCATGCAGCCACTGACTCACCCCTTCCCCCTCAGGAATGGCAAGGAGAAAATAAAGCAAAAGGCTTGGGAATTGAGATAAGGACATAGAGGGATGACTCACCCATTACAGTCATGGGCAAAAGACAGACTCCATTGGGGAAGAAAAAAGAAAATCAATTTAATTGAAACATTAACAACAACAACACTTAACAGACAGAGTAGGACAGTGAGAAGTATTACCACATCTTAAAAACACCTTCGTCCACTTCTCCCTTCTTCCCAGGCTCAGTTTTGCTCCTGATTTCTCTACCTCCCATCCCCTGCAGCACAGAGGGCAAGGGATGGGGGTTGCACTCAGTCCCACTGCTCCTTCCTCCTCAGGGGGCGGACTCCTCACATTCTTCCCCTGATCCAGTGTGGTGTTCCTCTCACTGGAGATAGTCCTCCATGAACTTTCTACGATATGAGTCCTTCCAATGGGATGCAGCTCTTCCCAAGATGCTCCAGCATGGGTCCCTCCCACATGTTACAATCCTCCCAGCACTGAAATTCAACAACGAGGGCTTCTTCTCCCTACAGAGTCCCAGCCTTCTTTGGGCGCAGTCACCTGCTCTGGCGTGGTGTCCTCCATGGGCTGCAGTGAAACAGCCTGCCCGCTCACCAGAGTCTCTGCTCTGGCGCACCTCCCCCTCGCTCCTCCTCCTTCCTTCCACTGACCTCAGTATTTGCATAGGTGTCCTCCTCGCAACTCCTCCTCATAACTCCAACCCCTTTCCCCCAGGTTTCCCTTCTTAAATATGTTATCACAGAGGGGCAGCCACCATCGCTAATTGGCTTGGCCTTGGCACAGAGACAGGTCTGGCTTGGAGCTGGGGGAGCTCAGAGAAGCTTCTCACGGGGGCCACCACTGTAGGCCCCTCCCTCACTAACAAAACCCTCACCACACACACAAACTCAGCACAGTCTTCTGGGGACTTTGACAGATAGCCTTGGTAAACCTGGATCTTGGAGATCCAGAAAACCCTCTGAGGAAGTTCAAGGTGCCTCCTGCTGTCAGGTAAGGATAGTCAGAGGAGACCATGACTTCTGAAAAGCTGCTGACAAGCTCTAGCAGCTTCTAATGAACTCTGTCAGCTGTCCTTGATCAAAGGGCACATTGCTGAGAGGCTGCTGAAGCTTGTCTGGTGCTTGGACTATTGCCCTCTGTGGCTCTTCTACATGACCACAGCTGATACTGCCTTAGTGTTGTGGTTTGAGCTCAGAGGGCAACTGAAAACCATGCAGCCACTCACTCCCCCCTTTCCCCCCAGCACTGAGAAGGAGGGAAGCAAAAGACCCAGGAATCTGAGATAAGGACAAGGAGGGATGACATCATCCATTAAGGCACAGGCAAAAACCAGACTCATTAGGGGAAGAAAAAGAACATCAATTTAATTCAAACACTAACAACAACAACACTTAACAGACAGAGTAGGACAGTGAGAAGCATGACCACATCTTGAAAACACCTTTCCCCACCCCTCCCTTCTTCCTGGGCTCAGCTTTGTCCCTGATATCTCTACCGCCTCTCTGCCAGTGGTGCAAGGGGCAGGGAATGGGGGTGTGAGGTCAGTCCTGTCACTTCTTCCACCTCGGAGGGGATGAAGTTCTGGCATTCTTCCCCTGTTCCAGCGTGGTCCCACTCTCACAAGAGACAGCCCTCCAGAAACTAACTCTGACATGAGTCATTCCCTTGGGCGTGTGGGTCACCCCTGCATGTTGCAGACCTTCCAGTCCCAAACTACAACAGCAGGGGCTTCTTCCCATAGGGTCCCGTCCTTCTTCAGGCGCAGTCACCTGCTCCAGTGTGGGGCCCTCCACAAGCCACAAATTGGTATCTGCTCCACCGTAGACCTCCATGGGTGGCAACAGGGGTGCAGCACTGCCTTCTCACCACAGGATACGGGGGAGTGTCTGCTCTGGCACACCTCCCTGCCGCCTTCTTTTTTCTTTCACTGACCTTTGTATTTGCACAAATGTTCTCCTCACAATTTCTCCTCAAAACTCCCACAGCTCCTCCCAGGATCCCATTCTTAAATACATTATCACAGAGGCGCAGCTAATTGGCCAAGCCTTGGTGCAAAGGCGGGTCCAACTTTGAGCCAGAGGAGCTTTGAGAAGCTTCTTACAGGCGGTCACTGCTGTAGCCCCCTCCCCTGCTACCAAAAACCCCACCACTCACTCAAACCAGGACATTTAGGAGACCTGGAAAATATAAGGCATGACTATGTGACTCTGGGCACAATGTTTCAGGACGTGGGGGCACAGGTGGTCTTCTCAATCCTGCTGATTAGGGGTAAAGTTTTGAGGAGAAGAGGACAGACCTTGCAGGTAGAAAATTGGTTATGCAGCTGGTGTCAGACCTTGAGACCCCATCCAAGGATCAATACCTGTTTGGAAGAGATGGGATTCACCTGATGAAGTGGGGCAAAAGTATCTTTGGTAAAAGGCAGGACAACCTGGTAAGCAGTCTTTAAAGTGGAAGTGATGATGAGAGGCCAACAATCATGTGAGCAAGTGGTGGATAGGGTTTCAAGGAAAAGGTCTTGCATGATGAGAAGAGAAGGTACCTCATAATAAGCAAAACAGAGCTGAAGAGGGCTCTGAGCTGTGTCGCTTTACCAGGGAGACAAGAAGGCTCAAGGGGGATCTCATCACTGTGTACAAATATTTGAAAGGAGGGTGTGTAGAAGACAGAGCCAGGTTCTTTTCAGTGATGCCCATTGACAGGACAAGAGGCAATGACACAAAATGAAACACTGGATGCTCTGTCTGAACAAAAGAAAGCACACTTTTTACTGTGAGGGTGGTTGATCACTTGAACAGCCTGCCCCAAGGTGTTGTGGGGTCTCCATCCTTGGAAATTTTTCAAAACCAAACTAGCCACTATGTTGGGCAACCTGCTTTACCTGATCCCACTTGAGCAGGGTGGTTGGACTAGACAATCTCCAGAGGTACTTTCAAACCTCACCTAGTTTGTGATTCTGTGAGTCTGTGATTCTGCAATGCCTGGCAAATTTCTGAGAATATTTCTGGAATATCCCTATATTAGTTTGAGTCCTGGCACCCACGGGGAAGAGCCTCATTTTGAGGATGAACTCATTCACTTTGTATCCCTGAGGACAGGATTCACAGAATCACAGAATCAGAGTGGTTGAGGTTGGAATGGGACCTCTGGAGATCATCTTGTCCACGCCCCCTGCTCAACCAGGGTGACCCAGAGCCAGTTGCCCAGAACTGTGTTCAGATAGCTTTTGAATAGCTCCAAAGATGCAGACCCCAGAACTTCCCTGGGTAACCTGTGCCAGTGCTTGGTCACAGTGAAAAAGCATTTCCTGATGTTCAGAATCTCCTGTGTTTCCATGTGTGCCCACTGCCTCTGGTCCTGTCAGTGAGCACCACTGAAAGGAGCCTGTCTTGATTGTCTTTTCACCCTCCCTTCAGGTGTTTCTAGGCAATAATAAACTCCCTCCTGAGCCTTCTTTTCTCTAGGCTAAACAGTCCCAGCTCTCTCAGGCTTTCCTCATATGTGAGGTGCTCCAGTCCCTTTATGCCTCTTGTGTATGTCCATGTCTCTCTTGTGAAGCCCAGCACTGGACTCGATATTGTAGGGGTGGCCTCACCAGTGCTGCATAAAGGGAAGGATCACTTCTCTGTGCCTTTTGTCAATACTTAGTCTAATGCAGCTGAGTATACCATTTGCCCTCTTTGCCCCAAGGAAACATTACTGGCTTATGTTCAACCTCATGTCCACCAGGACCCCCAGGACCTTTCTGGCCAAGCTGATTTCCAGCTGGCTGCCCCCAGCATACATTGGTGCATAGGGCTGTTCTTCCCCAGGGGCAGAGCTTTGCAATTCCCCTTGCTGAACTTCGTGAGGTTCCTCTTGTCTCATTTCTCCAGCTTGTCAAGGTCCATCTGGATGGCATCACAACCCTCTAGCTTATTAAACACTGCCCCATCATCCATCTCATTAATAAAAATGTTAAACAGGACTGCACCCAGTATTGATTCTTGGGGCATACCACTATCTGCTGGCCTCCAGATAGATTTTGCCCTGCTAATCACCACCCTCTGGGTCCTGCCATTCAGCCACTTCAGAGTCTGTTCATCCAGCCCATCCATCAACAGCTTCTCTACGAGGTTCCTGTGGCAGATAGTATTTAAAGCCTTCCTGAAGTCCAGGTAGACAATATCCACTGCTCTCCCTTCATCTACCAAGACAGTCACTTCATCATAGAACTTTATCAAGTTGGTAAGCATGTAGTCAAGCTGACTACTCCTGATGATTTTGTTGTTCTTAAAGTGCCTGGAAGTGCTTTCCAGGATTAGCTGCTCCATCACCTTCTGAATGATCAAGGTGAGGCTGACCAGCCTTTTGTTCCCTGATTCCTCCTCCTTGCCCTTCTTGAAGATGGGAGTGACATTTACTTTCCTCCAGTCTTCAGGCACTTCCAGCCACAACAATTGATCAAAGATTATCGAGGGTGGTCTTGAAATGACATCTGCCAGCTCCCTCAGCGCACATTGCTGCATCCTATCAAGGCCCACGGACTTATGTATCACCAATCCATGGCCAGTTTGGCCGGTTTACCATCATGTCAGTATTCCGTGTTCTGATACATCAAGGATACATCTTCCTTGCTCCAACCTGATCTCTGGGACCTGGGATTCCTGAAGGCCCATCTTGCTCATAAATACTGAGGCAAAGAAAACATTCATTGCCTCACTCTTCTCCATGTGTTTGTAAGCAGGTCCCTGTCTCATTGAGCAGTGGGCCCACATTTTTCCCTAGTCTTTCTTTTGTCACCTATGTACTTATTGAAGCCCTTGTTGTCTTTGACATCCCTAGCCACATTCAATTTCATTTGGGCTTAAGCTTTCCTAACCTCATCCCTGAATGCTTTGACAAATGTTTGTTTATTTCTCCCAGGTTATCTATCCTTGCTTCCACCTTCTGCATGCTTCCACCTTCTGCATGCTTCCTTTAGTGTCCGAGTCAGATGAGAACTGATGGGGTCAGCAGGAGAGGGCAGAAGAATGTGGGCCAGCTTCTGGGTAAATGGAGGGTCTAAGACCAACTCCTGGAGGGATCCATATTGTCTATGATTCTGTATAGGTATATATTTTTCCACTAACATGGCCTAGCATATCGACCCTTATATGCCCTTACTCTATTGGCCCTGGTTTTGCTTGCTTTGTAACCTCCTTTGGTGTTTTAGAGATGGTTGTCACGGTAATTCTTCCCTGGGCCAGAAATTAAACTAGTAGCTGTATTTTTATTTTATGTAGTATCCTGAGACTCCTTATGCTGTTATTGTGTAAGTCACACCTCAATCAGGCTGAGCCATCAGCACACAAATATTAACAGCCAACCAAATGGAGATCCTGTCCAGGTGGACCTTGAGAAACTCAGGGATTTGGCCAACAGAAACCTCTTGATGTTTACAAGGAGAAGCGGCCAGTCCTGCACTGGGGGGAAGAATAACCTCATGCATCAGGGCCAGTGAGGACTTGACCAATTGAGCAGTGTCTGTAAGGAGAGGGGCTTGGGCACTAGGAGGGGCTTGGCATATGAGCCAGTGGTGTATGTTCACCGTGAACAAGGCCAGCTGACTATGAGATTGCATTAGGAAGAATGTGGCAAGCCAGAAAACTTGAGTTAGCTTCCCCTTCAACTCAGCATTCTTGTGGCTCCACACACACAGATGTGTCCCTCTGTGCAGCTCCCTATTTTGTGGGAATTGGGAGGAGGTGGAGAGTGCTGAGGGAAGGTGTGCAAAGATGCAGTTTGGGGCCTCAAGCACATGACCTGTGTGCAGAGGCTGAGGAACATATGCATATTTGCCCCAATGGCATAAAGGTTCCAGGCAGTAAAGGTTTGGCCTGAGAATGCTTGAAGGGTGGTTTCAGAGATGATGGAGCTTTTCATCGTAGTAGAAAACAGTATGAGAAAGACATAATGGAACAAAGTGCAGCTTGGGAGGTTGACAATGGACACAAAGAGAAAGAAATGTCACCTCAATGGCAGTGCTGTGCTGCAATAAGTCACCCAGAGCGAGTCTGGACCATCTGTCCTGATCCAATATTGGGGCAGGTTCTTATATGATCCCAGGAGTGAAATTAAGACACGAATGAGGTCAGATGCTGTACAAGCTTTTAAACTTTATTTCCGTAACAGGGGGTAATAGAAGAAGAAAAGGTCAGAACAACTAAGCTGGCAAACAGAGGACATGCAGCAAGGTCAGTTACTACCACCATGAATCCAGCGATAGCCCCTTCACTCAGTTTCAGTGCAGGTGATGGGGAATTCCGAGAGAAGAATATGCAGTTCTTTCAGGTGATGTCGAATTCCACCAAGAGAAGAGTATGCAGTCCTTTTATTGTCCCAGTACCCACAATTTCTTTGAAGAGTCCACCCATTTCCATGGAGCTCATTGTCACACGCACCACCCAGTGTGTTCCTCCATGCGTGCATGCCCAGGTGTTTACAGTGGACATTGTGTGTGTGTGGGGGATTTGACCTGTGGTGCCTTCAGCCTCCACATGTCTTCCTCACCCTGATTTCCTCCCCACCCAGCCTCGCTTGCAAGCGCAGCTTGGTAGGCGCTACGAAGGATGGTGTTTCCCCAGCTTCAGGCAGATACGGTGGTTTCTTTGGGGACATTTTGTCTCCTTCAGAGCATATTCCTCCACGTATACAGGATGTTGAGGCCAGGAAGTGGTAGTGGTGCAGCAGCAATGTCGAGACAAACACAGTCCAACACAGTCTCTTACACCATCCCATAGCTTTGTCTTCCAAGGAACAACCAGGGAGGATGGATATTCAGCATTGGTGCGGCCTCACCTTGAATACTGTGTGCAGTTCTAACCCCCTCCATTTAAGAAGGGTGTTAAGTTACTTGAATATGTCTAGAGGAGGTCAAAAAAACCAGTGAAAGGGCTGGAAGGAATGTCCTATGAGAAGTGGCTGAGGACTTTGGTTTTGTCTAGTTTGGAGAAAAGGAGGCTGAGGGGTGACATCTGCTCTCTGTAGCTTTCTGAGACAAATGGAAATGGAGTGGGAGGTGCTGATCTCTTCTCCCTGGTATCCAGTGATAGGACACGTGGGAATGGTTCAAAGCTGCACTAGGGGAGGTTTAGACTGGACATGAGGAAGCATTTCTTTACTGAGAGGGTAGTCAAACCCTGGAACACGCTTCCTGGAGAGGTGGTTGAGTCCCCAAACCCGGCGGTGTTTAAGAGGTGTTTGGACAATGCCCTTTATAACATGCTTTAAATTGGTCAGCCCTGAATGGTCAAGCAGTTGGAACAGATGATTATTTTAGGTCCCTTCCAATTGAAATAGTCTATTCTATTTTAGATCAGTAAGGGTAGTGAGATGCTCAGGTGAGAGCAAGTTGGGGAAGAAAGGATGATGTTGACAGCCTGCAAGGAAAGAACTACATGTGTGGGACACTGAGAACAACCTGTGGTAAAGACAATTTAAAGTTCTGGAAAGGCTAAAGGCCCCCAACAGAGCCAAGGTCTTTTCCCCCTTGCCTATCTATGGTTGTTGCCTATGGTTGTTGCCTATGGTTGTTGCATCTGCAACTCAGGACTATCAGGACAAACCTTAAACTTAACCTTATGGCACCAGGACCTCATGGCCTCCTTGCCCCAACCTGGAGAGACCCATATGTGTCACACACCTGCAAGTGTCCTGAAGTTGGTATCACACATTCCCACATGACACTGCCCCAGGAAGAGCCCTGAGCAGTGTGTGAGGGACAGGATCTCCCTTCCCAGGGGCTGGAGGTCAGGCTTTGGCTCTTTGTCTTAAACACATTAAGGTATGCTAAGCATCAGAACCACCTTTACATTGTGTTTGCCTACCTCTCATTACTGCCTCCAACTTTCTGCTGTAACCAGCCCCTGGGGAGGCTTTGTTGGTGATGGCCCTCAGTGGGACCCATTAATACTCCTCGAAACTGTAGGGGTTGTTTCTGACGTTGTCTGCTTCAGCTGTTTGTTCAGGCTCCTCTCAGTATCTGAGGCTCGTGGTCTCAGCACCAAATGCACCATGAGACTCATTAAAATGCAATAAGCCACATGTCTTCCAATTATTTTCTTCAGTCTTCAAGTCTTGGATAGCTCATTATAAAGGTCTCCAGAGTGTACATAAAGGGGAAGATTTCACTGAGCATTTGATACAAAAGTATTTTTTTATTTTTAAGTTTATCTTATTACTTTTTCAGTTTACAGAAGAAGTGATTGCAGCATTCTGTAATTGATATTGGTGCAGTGGGTGTCCTACTGCTGTCAGGATGGGTAGGACCAGCTCCTCCTGGAGGTCAGACACTGCATGGGCAAACTGATTCCTCACCTCCCCAGCCTGGCCATTTCTCTCATCAGCCCCCGTGACTTGCAGCACTTCTCCTTCCATCAGACTTCTCCACTGAAGCCTGCAGCTGGAGGTTACAGCTCCTCTGCACCAGCTCCCACTTGCTTGCCTTAGAGACCTGGCTGCACAGACACAGCAGAATTTCTCTTCATTGCAAACAAACAGAAGGAAAGCATGGTAAAGTTTAATAAACAATAACCCACACTCCTCAACTGTATGCTAAGGTGAAGCTACCTCCAATGAGGTTCACCATCCGCAGGGGATAACCTGGCTAGCAATGTTTCAAGACAGATAGATGGGAAATGATAGATAGAAACACAATGAAGCAGGTGGCTGACGTGGTTATTAGACTGTTGAAAGACAAGGGCAGGCTTCTAACTCCCTGATGCTCAAAGCTTCAGCCTGGGTGGTTGAGAGAGAAGGAGTAAGGGGAAAGGAAAACTAGAGACCAATGGAAATGACATAGGTCCTGATACTCTGCTGAGAGGATGCCTTTAGATCTGGACAGGTGGAAAAATCAGGGAGTGCTGACAGTGATAGTATAGGGGAAGGAGCACTTTTCTTCTGCAATTAATATACTTCCTAGAAATTCCCATTTTGTCATGGCGTAAAAACATCATCACTTTATTAAAAGTTTTCAATCATCTTGTAAGCCAAAACGCCTCGCTAACATTTTTTTTTCATCTTGCTAAACATTTTTTTACTGAAAATAAAGTAAGTCGATGTCAATGTAGCTTCTGGAATGTGCAGACACAGCTGAAGGTTGGTGCTTTCGTGAAGAAGAAAGGGGTTTGAAGATAAGACAGAAATAAATGAGACAGTTGGGGCCTATTCTTGAAGATAACAGGAACAAGGACGAGACAAATTAAAACAAACCAGCTCCAGACACAACACAGCTGCACAACACCTCCCAAACAGACCTTTGTGAGCATGCGTGAGCACGGGGGTCAACCAGCAGACACGGTGAGGAAGACTACCAACGACCCCCAGGGACCCCTCGAGACCACCACCGAGCAAGAAAGCGCATGGGTAATTAGGATGCAGATATTGTAATTAGTTCCAGGAAATCTAATACATATGTACCTCATTTCTTGGAAACGTTGTATGTATAATCTCACTGTATATTAGCTGCCGCTTATAGATTTGGGCTGCGCTCACTTTTGGGAAGGTATTTGCATGTGCGCCCAGCACTGCAATAAAGAATACTCCTTTCTGACACTCTGAGAGAGTTCCTCTGCCGGCTTTTATGGTAACATTTTGGCACACAAACAGGGACCCTCTGATGTGTTTCCTGTGGATCCAGGGAGTCTCTGGGACCTTCACACCAGTGTCAGGAACTTTTCCTGAGAAGGAACCACAGATACACGGACTCACAAAGGTCTGTTTGGGAGGTGTTGTTCCTGTTATCTTCAAGAATAGGCCCCAACTGTCCTATTTATTACAAGAAAGCCAGAGAGGGACTTTTAATAAGGGGATTCAGTGATAGAACAAAGAGTAATGGCTTTAAACTGAAAGAGGGTAGATTTAGATTACATAGAAGGAAGAAATTGTTTACTGTGAGGGTGGTGAGACACTGGAAGTTGCCCAGAGAAGTAGTGGATAACCCCTCCCTGGAAGTGTTCAAGACCAGGTTGGACAGGGCTTTGAGCAACCTGAACTAGTGGAAGGTGTCCCTGCCCGTGGCAGGGGGGTTGGAACTAGATGATCTTTATGATTCCAATGGCAGATTTTTCTCATTGTGAAAAAATTTTTCTCTTGTGTTCAGTCAGAACCTTCCCAGGATTAACTTGTACCCATTCCCCCTCATCTTTTCCATGTGACTCCTTGTAAAAGGGGAGTCTCCATCCTGCAGTCTTTAGCCACCCTTTAAATGCTGGAACATGGTGATAAGGTCTCCCCTAAGCTTTCTTTTCTCAAGGCTGAACAAACCCAATTCTCTCAGCCTTTCCTCATATAACAGGCTTCCCAGACATTTGGATCATCTTTGTGGCCCTTCTCTGGACCCTCTCCAGCCTGTCCACATCTTTTTTATATAGCGGGGACCAAAACTGAACACGGTATTCCAGGTGTGGTCAGACAAGTGCTGAGTAGAGTGGGGCAATGACTTCTTTATCTCTGCTGGTGATGTCCTTGTTGATGCAATCCAGCATCCTGTTGACTTTCTCTACCGCTGCAGCACTGCTCACTCCTATTGATCTTGCTGTCCACCAGGACCCCCAGGTCCCTCTCCACAGAGCTGCTCCCCAGCCAAGTAGATCCTAGACTGTGCTGCCCTCCTTAATTATGTTTTCCCAGGTGAAAGACCTTAGACTTGTCCTTGTTGAACTTCATAAGATTCTTGTTAGCCCACTCTTCCAGCCTATCCAGGTCTTCCTGCAGGGTGGCTCTCCCTTCTGAAGTGTCTACTTCCTCACTTAGTTTGGTATCGTCAGCAAACTTCATCAGGGTACACTTGATCCCATCATCCAGATCACTTAAGAAGATAATAAACAACTCTGGACCCAACATCAGTCCCTTGGGGTCCCCATTTGTGACAGGTTGCCAGTTTGAAAAGGAGCTATTTTCCTACACCCTCTGGGTGAATGCAGGCTGTCAGCCAGTTCCTCACCCGCCCCACAGACCACTTGTTTAGACCATAACACACCGTTTTTTCTAGGAGGAGGCTTGGAGCCTTGGAGAAATCCAGGCAGACAGCATCCACCGCTCTCCTGATGTCAACTGAGCAGGTTACTTTGTCATAGAAGGCAATCAGGTTTATCAAGCACAATCTAACCTTGGTGAATCCATGCTGGCTTTTCCCAGTCATGTGCTTTATTTGACTTGTGATAGCCTCCAGGAGAATTTGTTCCATAACTTTCCCAGGGAATGAAAAAAAGAAGGAAGAGGAAGAACAGGAGGAGAAGGAAGAAAAGGAATAACAGGTAGAACAGAAGAAATAAAAAGAGCAGGAAGAGTTGGAGGAGGAAGAACAGAAGGAATGGGAAAAAGAGAAGAAAGACAAGGAAGAACAGAAGAATGAGGAGAAAGAGCAGAGGGAGGAAGAGAAGGAATAAGAGAAGGAGGATGTGGAGGATAAGGAGGATGATTAAGAACAGAAAGAACATGAAGAAGAGGAGGAGGCATACGTAGAGAAAAAAGGAGGAAGAGGAGGAGGAAGAACAGGAGGTGGAGGAAAAATAATAGGAGGACAATGAGAAAGAACCAGAGGAAGAAGAACAAGAGGAGAAAGAACAGGAGGAAGGAAAAAAGGAGGAAGAACAGGAGGAAAAAGAGGAGGGAGAAGATAGAATCACAGAATCATTTAGGTTGTTAAAGACCTTTAAGATCATGGAGTCCAGCTGTAAACCTAACACTGCCAAGTCCACCACCAAACCATATCCTTAAGTGCCACATCTACATGTCTTTTACATACCTCCAGGGGTGGTGACTCAACCACTTCCCTGAGCAGCCTGTTCCAGTGCTTGAGAATCCTTGCAGTTCAGAAATTTTTTCTAACATCCAAAGTAAACCTCTTCTGGCACAACTTGGGGCCATTTCCTCTTGTTCTATCGTTTGCTACTTGGGAGAAGAGACCAACATCCACCTTGCTACAACCTCCTTTCAGGTAGTTGTAGAGAGAGATAAGGTCTCCCCTGAGCCTCCTTTTCTCCAGGCTAAACAACCCCTGTTGCCTCAGCTGCTCCTCACAGGACTTGTTCTCTAGACCCTTCACCAGCTTCGTTGCTCTTCTATGAACATGTTCCAGCACCTCAATATCTTTCTTGTAGCGAGGAGCCCAAAACTGAACACAGTATTCAAGGTGCAGACTCACCAGTGCCGAGCACAGGGGTAAGATCTCTTCCCCGGGCCTGCTGGCTACACCACTTCTGATACAATCCAGGATGCTATTGGCCTTCTTGGCCACCTGGGCACACTTCTGGCTCACAGTCAGCTGGCTGTCGACCAACACCCCCAGGTCCTTTTCCACCAGGCAGCTTTACAGCCACTTTTCCTGAGGTCTTCAGCGTTGCATGGGGTTGGTGAGGGGAAGCTCCTGAGGAGACACGTGGACAGATAATGCTACTGAGGCTACATGTAGCTGGAGATGTGCTCTGGAAGGAGGTACTCCATACCCAAAGGCTAAACCTGTCCTGGTTTTGGCTGGATTAAGTTAAATTTCTTCATAGCAGCCCAGACAGTGCTGTGTTTTGGATCTGTGACCAAAACACTCCTGATAAAACACTGATATTTCAGCTATTGCTAAAAAATGCTTGCACAGCATCAAGGGCTTCTCTGTTCCTCCCACCATCCCACCAGTGAGTAGGCTGGGGGTGCATAAGAAGCTGGGAGGGGACACAGCCAGAACAGCTGACCCCAACTGACAAAAGGGACATTCCAGACCATATGACGTCATGCTCAGCAATAGAACTCGGGGGTGAAGGCTGGTGAGGGGGCAGCTGACCAAGGACTGGCTGCTGGTGGTGAGCATTTGTTTTCTTTTGCATAGCTGTTTTTTGTTGGATTTTCCTCTTTCCTTGTTGTTTTTTTTTTCTTACTTTCTTTCCTAATTTCTTTTTAATTATTAAACTGTTTTTATCTCAACCCACAAGCTTTGCTCCCTTTTACCCTTCTGATTCTACCCCCATCCCCATGACAGTCCTTTTGGTACCCAGCATGATCTTTGAAGGGTTTGAGATAACAACAGATTTAAACAGAGTATATTAAAAGGAATTTTTAAATATTATATCTGTTAAAACTTGCTGGATGTGATATTGATATATCTGTTCTCAATACTGTTTTATCTGATCTATGCCATGCTCCTTTTTTTGCTATACATGTTAAAGACTGGTTCTGGCTTTTGTAGTTTCCTGTGCTCTGTCACGCTTAGTGGTGATTTGCCTGGGAGATTTATTATTAAAACGCTGACCTTTAGCTTAATCTACTATTTGGGCTCTGCACTGAAGCCATTACTGTACTTCGGGCACCAT
Source organism: Strix uralensis (assembly GCF_047716275.1). Lineage (NCBI taxonomy): Eukaryota > Metazoa > Chordata > Aves > Strigiformes > Strigidae > Strix > Strix uralensis. Next base: position 1,357,316 of record NC_133983.1, on the reverse strand, counting down.
CTCCTGGATACTATTAACAATTACACTTGTTCCTCAGAAGTTTTTGTGTAGGAAATGCAAGATGGCATCTTCACTACCTTCTTCTGTGATGTTTTCTCCCTCGTTACAATAACATTTCAGTATCCTGAACATCCTTTGGTAGTTAAAATACTTCAAGTGGTGTTTCTTAGGAATATTGCTTTGGTTTTGTCTAAGGTTAACAATTAATTTAGGAATATGACCCAGGGCCCATGGCAGTGTGTTTATGGGTGGCATGGTATGTGGAAGAATATGGGCAGGTATATAGAGAACTTCTCACCTCCAATGGTCTGGAACTTCACTCCTGAACAATTACAGGATCTTGATGAAGCGATAGAACATTTGGGAAAAAAATAAAATGTGTTATGGCTAGTCCAAAGAGACACACAACTTATCAGCAGAGTGTTGGGGCCTGGCCAGCATCTATCCAACACTGCTCAACATTATGCAGCATCCTCAGGGAGAAGAGAGGGTCTCTGGATCTGAAAACATACCAACAGTCACTGTGGATAAACCAGAGACTATTTCAGTCCCTCCTGTAACTGAAGAAGAAACAATGGAAATAGCAATCAGTTCATTTAGTAAGGGGTGAAGATTCTTCTAAGAGGGAGCAGGAGGGAGAACCAGAAGCAGCAGCCTGTTTGGCAGCAGAGCAGTCGTGAGAACAGGTAGAGGAAGAGACTGAAATAAAAAATGAGACAGAAACCATCCAATCCCTGTCCCTAAGTGAGCTACAAGATATGCAAAAAGATTTCAGCTATCAAACAGGTGAGCAAATTCTCATCTGGTTGCTCCAATGCTGAGATGTTGGGGCCAGTAGTCAGGAATTAGGGGGTAAGGAAGCCTGGCAGCTAGGATCCTATTGACAAAGGGATTGGAAAAAGGGCAGGAGTCCTCAGCCTCTGGAGGAGACTGCTGTTGAGTGTGAAGGACAGGTCTTCATGGAAGATCTTGTGAATTCCTGAAGCAAATGGACCAACACTGAGGGAAGTATTCAGTATCTGAGGGAATTAGCCATGGTGGAGATGATCTATAACAACCTGGGTGATGACCAGGTATCCAAATACCCAGATGACATCGAGTGCACATGGTCCATGGGCAAGACATGAGGATGGGGGATGGTGAACCTACCTGGAGACCAGAAGCTTGGGTACAGGAACTGAAAGGAAAAAACCAGCCAAAAAGCATCCATCCAGGAAAATTACTGATCCAGTGTTTGTTGGGCAGAGTTGTTGGACTGATTGTACTTTTGACCCTGCTGAAGGGGCTTCTGGTTTGCAGTTACAAAAATCAAGTAATGAAGACTCCAACTAGGAATAGAGAGGCCCTGCCACCAGCCAGACAGAGGAAGTGGACAACCGGGTTTACTGGGCTGTGTGGGTTTGATGGCCTGGCACATAAACCTCATGGGAGTATGGAGCACAGCGTACTCTAATACCATCAGGTTACAAAGGGGCAGAATCCATCTGTGTTTCTGGACTAACAGAAAGATCCCAAAAACTGTCCGTGTTGGAGGCTGACATCACCCTAACTCAGAATGAATGCCACAAGCATCCTATTGTGACTGGCACCATGTATCCTTGGCATAGACCAGATCAGGAGAGGGTACTTCAAGGTTTCAAAAGAGTACCAATGGGCTTTTGGTGTAGCTGCCTTGAATACAGACAAGATTTTAGGAGTATTTGTCGATGAAAAACTGGACATGAGCCAGCAATGTTCGCTCGCAGCCCAGAAAGCCAACCGTATCCTGGGCTGCATCAAGAGAAGTGTGGCCAGCAGGGCGAGGGAGGGGATTCTCCCCCTCTACTCTGTTCTTGTGAGACCCCATGTGGAGTACCATGCCAGCAAGTCCAGAGGAGGGCCATGAGGATGATTGGAGGACTGGACCAGCTTGCTTATGAGGACAGGCTGAGACAGTTGGGATTGTTCAGCCTGGAGGAGAGAAGGCTCCAGGGAGACCTTAGAGCAGCCTTCTAGTACTTAAGGGGGCCTACAGGAAATATGGGGAGGGACTCCTTTATCAGAGAGGGTAGGGATAGGACAAGGCGTAACGGTTTTAAATGGAAAGAGGGTAGATTTAGATTAGATATTAGGAAGAAATTCTTTACTGTGAGGGTGGTGAGACACTGGAACAGATTGCCCAGAGAAGCTGTGGCTGCCCTCTCCCTGGAAGGGTTCAAGGCCAGGTTGGATGAGGCTTTGAGCAGCCTGGTCTATTGGAAGATGTCCAGGGGTTGGCACAGGGTGACATGGGGTGACAGGGGACTCACTAGGGGACACCAGAGGGTGGCACAGGGTGACATAGGACACACTGGGGAAAACAAGGGGTGGCACATTCATTCCCCACACAGTGCATCTCTCCAACTTAGATGGGACTGGCCCTTTCTCAAAAGTGAGCTGCCCTAGCAACATACAGGCCTGTGCCACACTGCAGTTCCCTGCAGACCATATCAGCAGCTTTGGGGCCAAAATGTGAATCACAGTTTTCCACTGGTCCCTGTCATGGATGTCCACATGTCCTGAGCAGCAGCTCTCCCCTTCCACCAGATGGAAAAATCCTGAAGAAAAACAAAATAACCAGGAGTTCCCAGAACCCTTCGACAATTACATGACCACATCCTACATCACCTCCAAGCAAGTCATGATCAAATTGCCCATTGCACATCACAAAGGAAGCTGTTGAGGGAGTGTTGGTGACACAAACACACCCAGGCCCCCCCCTCACTCCCCCCACCCCTTCTCTACACCATCACAGCCCTACAGGGTATGTGTCTTTTGCAGCACCAGGCACCACTCAGACAAACTGCTGCTGCACAAGGTACCTGCGCTGCCTGTTCCCCTCAGCACCACAGGGGTGTGTGCAGTTCATGTCCGGGTAAAGTGGCCGAGATGATAATGACTGCTGCAGCCTGCTCAGCCTCTGCAGAGCTTGGGACCAGGCAGGACCATCACCTGGATGCAGCCAGAAATGAACCACACTCCCAGGGGTGTTCTGTGGTGTTGGGAGATTCCTGTTAGGGGCAGATGTCACAGAGCACGGAAACAGTGCATCTGTTAGCATAGCTGGTGCCTGTCCAGACCCTTTTGATGCCTACTTGGAGGGGATGTCTGCAGCCAGGGACACAGCACTCTGCCTGAAGATGCACAGGTCCCAAGCCAACAGCCAGGCAGAGGGGCAGGAGACCTGCACTCTCCCTTGGCCTCATGCTGACTCAGAGGGTAACCGCAGATGCAGATGAGTGCTGGCAAAGACCCTCTTTCATAGGGCAGTGTGGGGAACTGTGGGGAGACAGGAGGGGTTGGGCACCTAGTCAGTGCTGCCTGCATGGGGCGATGTCCCCACAGGGCTGTCGTGGCCCCAGGGATGTCTCAGTACCAGCCTGTGCATGATGTGATGCAGAAGGAAGAAGCCGGAGTCAAACATCTGCCAAGCTTCTAAACCTTGCAGCACTGGATCACACAGCCAAAGGTAGCAAAAGACTGTGTGCCACCTTGCTCCTCTCCCCAGGGCCCAGTGTTCATACTCTCTGAAAAGCCCTTTTGATTCAGTTGAGGTACTCATGCCTTTGAAGGGTAATGACCCTGGAGGACCAGCCATCTCATGCTATTCCTCCAAGGTGTGGAGTGCTGAGCAAGTCCCCTACTAGTTTCTCCAGCACAAGGCCCCTCATCCTTGTTGGCTGTGAACTGGCAGAATGGGTGGAGACCAGCAGACACCCCGAAGCAAAGATGGAGGATTCATCTGCAGCCCAAGACACTGACTGAGGGGGACTGAGGCACTGTGGCAAGGTTAGTTCACCCTGGGGTAGGCTCCTCTGGGCTTTCCCCAGGGACTGGGGACATGAGCAATGACAGTCCCAGATCAGCAGTTAGACCAGCAGCACTGGGCCCTGCTCTTAGTGTTCGCTTGTTGCTCCCTCACTTGTTAGGTGACTGATAGAGCATTTTGGATTGTCATTAAACCCTAGGGAGTGGTGCTTTGTTCTGCATTTTGGTTTGACGTTAAACCCTAGGAAGTTGTTCTGTTCGCCTCTCGCAGACATTCAAACCTGTAATTTGTGAAGGGCTATTTAATTGTGTTGACAATAAATTTCTAGTTTTTGGTGACTGCTTGTTTATTTGAGAGCCTCCCTAACAGATGTACGTTGCCAGATCCCAATGAATGTGATCAACAAAATAGCAGCTATACATCCACTAACTAGTGAAAAGGAAACAAAGCTTCCTTAGGTGCTGTGAGGTTTTGGAGAATGTGTATTCCAAATCACAGTCTGACTGTAAGCCCTCTGTATCCAGTGACCCCAAAAAAGAATGATTTTGTATGGGCCCCAGAGCAACGACAAGCTTTTGAACAAATTAAACAGGAAACAGTTCATGCAGCAGCCCTTGGGCCAGTTCGTACAGGACAAGATGTTAAAAATGTGCTCTACACTGCAGTTGGGAAGACTGGCCCTACCTGGAGTCTCTGGCAGAGAGCATCAGGGGACACTTGGGGTTGACCCTGGGGTTTTGGAGTCAGGGATACAGAGGACCAGAAGACAGCTATACTCCAACCAAAAAGGAGATACTGGCAGCATATGAAGGGGTCCGAGCTGCTTCAGAGGTGATTGGGACTGAAGCACAGCTCTTCCTGGCACCCCGACTGCCAGTGCTGGGCTGGGTGTTCAAAGGGAGTGTCCCCTCTACACACCGTGCAACTGATGCCACGTGGAGTAAATGAGTTGCATTAATCACACAACGGGCTTGAATAGGGAGCCCCAGCCGTCCGGGAATATTGGAAGTGATCACAAACTGGCCAGGAGGCAAAGATTTTGGAATGGCGCCAGAGGAAGAGGTAACGCGTGCTGAAGAGGCCCCACCATATAATAAACTACTGGATAAGGAGAAGCGATGGGCCCTGTTTACCAACGGGTCCTGTCGCATTGTGGGGAAACATCAAAGGTGGAAGGCAGCTGTGTGGAGCCCCACACGACGGGTTGCTGAAGCTGCTGAAGGAGAAGGTGAATCGAGTCAGTTCGCAGAGGTGAAAGCCATCCAGTTGGCCTTGGGTATTGCTGAGTGAGAAAAGTGGCCGGTGCTCTACCTCTGTACTGACTCATGGATGGTGGCAAATGTGCTGTGGGGGTGGTTACAGCAGCAGAAACAGAGCAACTGTCGGTGCAGAGGCAAACCCATCTGGGCTGCTGAATGATGGCGAGATATTGCTGCTGGGGTAGAGAACCTGGCTGTGAAAGTACCTCATGTAGATGCTCACGTACCCAAGAGCCGGGCCACTGAAGAACATCAGAACAACCAACAGGCGGATCAGGCTGCCAAGATCAAGGTGTCTCAAGTAGATCTGGACTGGCAACATAAGGGTGAACAATTTATGGCTCGCTGGGCCCATGACTCCTCAGGCCATCAGGGAAGAGATGGAACATATAGATGGGCTCATGACCGAGGGCTGGACTTAACCATGGATGTTATTGCACAGGCGATCCATGAATGTGAGACATGTGCTGCGATCAAGCAACCAAACGGTTAAAGCCCCTTTGGTATGGAGGACGATGGTTAAAATATAAATATGGGGAGACCTGGCAGATTGATTATATCACGCTCCCACAAACTCGGCACGGCAAACTCTATGTGCTTACAGTGGTGGATGCAGCCACTGGTTGGTTGGACACTCATGCCGTGCCCCATGCCACTGCCCGGAACACCATTTTAGGCCTTGAGGACCAAGTCTTATGGCAGCATGGCACGCCAGAAAGAATTGAGTCAGATAATGGGACACATTTCCAAAACAACCTCATAGACGCCTGGGCCAAAGAACATGGCACTGAGTGGATATATCACATTCCCTACCATGCACCAGCCTCTGGGAAGATTGAGCAATACAATGGATTGCTGAAAACTACACTGAGAGCAATGGGGGGTGGAACTTTCAAACATTGGGACGTGCATTTAGCAAAAGCCACCTGGTTAGTCAATCCCAGAGGATCTGCCAAGCAGGCTGGCCCTGCTCAATCAAACCTCCTACGTACCGCGGATGGGGATAAAGCCCCCGCAGTGCACACTAGGAATATGTTGGGGAAGGCCGTCTGGGTTACTCCTGCATTGGGTAAAGGTAAACCCATGCGTGGGATTACTTTTGCCCAAGGACCTGGGTGCACTTGGTGGGTGATGCAGAAGGATGGACAAGTCCGATGTGTGCCTCTGGGAGATTTGATTTTAGGTGAGAATAGCCAGTGAACCGAACTGTCAAATAACCCTGTTATTGCAATTGGTGCCTCGCAACATTCCCATGCCACATCCAAAGCCTCCTGCTCCACTGACTGAGCCAACTCCGTCTCATTCCTCAGCCTTATAGACTGTCATGACAGATGGAACCCGAAGTTATGAACTAAATGAACTCAGCAGACATTGTGGAAGGATGGCCCATAGACTAAGGGAATGAGATCTGTGAGATCTGGGAAAAAAGGGGTGGTGATTCCTTAAGATGTATTTGGAAACCTGAGCATAACATCAGTCATGGAGACTGTCCTGGTTTCAACCAGGATGGAGTTAACTTTCATTGGAGTATTCCATACCACGTGATGCCATGCCCAGGGATACAGGTGGGTGGGCTCTCTCAGGTGCATGCCGATTTTGGGTCTGGTCTGGTTGTGTGTTGCTGTGGGGGTGGTCGCCGCGCTCGGCAAGCCACTGCTGCATTTTACCCACTTCTTTTTGGACTCACTATTGTTACTGTTGTTCTCTTGTTATATTTAGTAAATCCGTTCTTTTTATTCAACCTACGAATTCTCTTCTTTTTTTGTCCCTCCCCTATTTCACTGGAGAGGGGGGAGGTGAATGGCTGGCCACGTGGCGTCTGGCTGCAGGCTGAGTTCAAACCTCAACAAGCGTATTTATACACTTCAAACTACATGAATACACATTTACTGTAATGACCAGTGGTTAGTTTCTTATCACTTTGTCCTTCATTTGTTAACAACATGACTCGTCTCGATGTAAGGTTACAGCATCTTTTTATCATTCTCCGCAAACCCAAAGGGTGGGGGGGATAAGTCTTTTTGATCTTAAATTGAGTCAGTGGTCACAATCTCCCTTTGCCGTCTTCACCTTTCCCCCAATTACCATAGATTTTTGCTGACTTTGTGCTGCTTTGGCAATTACTTATCTTTCAGTGCCTTCTGGGCAGGATGTTCCCTTTTTAGCAATCTTTTATTTTCTCTTCAAGGGCACAGTCGTTAGTAAAGTCTGTGCTGCTTATACAATCAGGCTTATGTAGTAAAGCCATGATTCCCTGTCCTCCTTAGAAGATTTAAATGCAGTATATCTAATTCTAACTTGAATAGTGTCACTATAACCTAGACACTTATTCAAACATATGGTTTAGACAGGTAACATTTCCCCCCCCTTTGAGACTACGAGGCCTTTCTTTTCGAAAGACTCAGAGATCTCACAGTGATTTCTCAGTACCATCACATATTGATCAGTTATGGCTTGGACCAAAAGTCTTTTCATACAGCGTAAAACAATACAAAGAATAATTAGAATCACAACAATTACTATGATACTTTGGAGTAATCCTTCCAACCAGCTAGTTAAGGAAAATCACAGTCCATGTAACAGCTTTTTTAATCATCCTCCTTCTAGTCCAGAACTCAATTCACAACTAGCTTTTGCAACCTGACACATTTTATATATTTGAGTCTCTAAATTCCCAGTGATACTGGAGATGTGTATACAACAGCCATCATTCTTAAGATCAAGATATCCACAAACACCATGTAGGTGTAATAAGAACAGATCTAATGCCAGTCTATTTTGCAAAGCCATTTTAGAGGTGCCTTGTAACTGGGTGTTTAATTCTGAGAGCCCTAACTGGGAGGGAGTGGCCAGAGTTTCCATCTGTAATGTAAGCTTGTGAATCGCCAATCTGTTTCTTAATGAGGATATTTGTGGAGTGAATATAGGATCTAGTAACTAGGCAGGAGTAACTATGACTCTCTTAAGACGGGATCATTGTTAATAGCTGGGCTCAGTTGCAGAGGTCATACCTCCACGTGGTCCCTGCTGGATGCCCTTTTGGGTAACTGAAGTGGCCTCTGCCCCAGTGTGATTGTGTTATGATTGCTTCCTCCCTATCAAGTGACCTCACTGACCACTTGATAGTACTTAATTAGGTGAAACAAGTTTCTGGCATCAATTTTCTTATTGATTGCCCAAGGCCTGTGCCCACAGGCTAAGTTGGGCACAGCCTAACAGCCTTTGGGTGGGGGCTGATTGGGTTGGACCACCCTTATACTGAAATTGGCATAATGGTTTGACCGATGTGGATTACGTTCGTATCGGTTGGCACATAAATGAGTCCTTTGGACTTATGTGAGACTATGGTCACTAGTAACATCAAGGACCTAAAAGAAATGGTGGACGTTGGGATAAATTAAGGAGAATGGAGTTTATTAACTCAGAAGGGGGATGTTTAGAATGATGTCATCTTTCACCGAGCCCAAGGGTTTAGCCATGTTGCCAGAGGTGTATGAGGAACCTACCCCTTCAGGTCTCAAAGCCCACAACGGAGAGAGGCAGAGACTGAAGAGGAAGGGGAGATCATGCCCCCAGGGGCCATGGCTCAACCTATCCTAATGCCATCAACACCTATTTTGGATTCCAAGGGTGACCCACTATTGGAGGGCACACCGGTAGTGAAAATCCCGGACAGAACTCCACCTTGTCCATGTTGTGGAACTAGAATAGGAAAATATCTGGACTGCTTGGACATCTACAGGGAACCCATGGGAAGAGAAAGATCTTGTTTCAGTGTGCCAGGTGTGGGAAAACGAATGAGAAACATCGTAGTATTGCCTGCCACATCCCAAAGTGTAAAGGGGTTATAGAAGCTGCCCCGGTGGTAGGTTTGGTATTTGAGGAATGTGGAAGGGTGTTTGAAACAAAAATTGGCCTGGGACAACATAAGCGCTTGACCTATCCAGTGCTCAGGAACTTAGAGCAGATCATGGCCTCATGTCCCTGCTAGAGGGGTACACTGTCAGTGTTGGATGGAAGAGGAGATGGAGTTGTTGCGAAGGTTGGATAAGTCGTATGAGGGAAGTAAGAACATCAATAAGCTGATTGTGGAACATATTCCATCGAAAACAGCTAAGCAGATAAGTGATAAAAGAAGAGGACTGCGTAGGAGTCCAATAAAGGAGAGGGAAAAAAATCAAGAATGGAAGAAACAACTCGAAAAAGGAGAACATCTGGGGAGCGTTGGGTGCTGAACTGAGGGAGGACTGAGGTCCCATTATCAAAGAGTGATTTCAGATTGGATAACAGCAGAAAAACTGCCCATTCTTCGTGGAACTTTTGAGAAGGTGTTTGAAGGGGAGGAAGATCCGGTAACTTTGGTTGAAGAGTCAGTTAAAGACTGCTATTCATGCCTGTACATGAGGTCCTCCAAGTTGAAAGCCAGCCGAGGTCAGAAATACCAAGTGGCCCAGAAGGCTCATTCTTCAGAATCACCCAAGGAGTGGATGAAGAAGAGGGCCAAGAAATGGGGGCAATTCCTGCAGTTCCAGCAGCTGTTCCACCTGGATAGGCAGAAATTGGCTGGTATTATCCTGGACAATGTGGAATCTCACTCGGTGAGGTGCACGAGGTGTTCAAGTCGAGATGGGAGACGCCAGGAACATTCAAGGGCCTATGTGCTTTCAAGACTGTTGGATGGGTGGACAACTTGACATTTGAAGCCATGATCACGATGAAAGAGATCTCGAAGAATATCAGAGAGATGAGCAAGAGCACAGTGCCAGGACCTGATGGACTCAGCTTGGGGGATCTTATCAGGATTGATCCCCATTATACCCAGCTAATGGAATTATTCAAACTCTGGTTGGTCTCTGGTACTATACCGGACATGGCGAAAGAATGTCAGACTGTGTTAATATCAAAATCAGCTCTACTGGAATGCCAGAATGATATCAATAATTGGCATCCAATTATGATCAGATCAATCGTCCTGAGAATATTCTCAAAGATTATAACAGCGAGGCTGACTAAGGCATGTCCCATTAATCCAAGACAAAGGGGCTTTATAAGATCATTGGGATGTGCAGAAAATCTGAAATTATTACAACTTTTAATAAGAAATGCAAAACCAGAACAGAATCACAGAATCACAGAATCATCTATGTTGGAAGGGACCTTGAAGATCATCTTGTCCAACCGTTAACCTAGCACTGACAGTTCCCAACTACACCAGATCCCTCAGCGCTATGTTCACCCGCCTCTTGAATCCCTCCAGGGATGGGGACTCCACCAGCTCCCTGGGCAGCCCATTCCAACGCCTGACTACCTGTTCTGTAAAGAAATGCTTCCTAATACCTAGTCTAAACCTTCCCTGGTGCAGCTTGAGGCCATTCCCTCTTGTCCTATTGCTTGTTACTTGGTTAAAGAGGCTCATCCTCAGCTCTCTGCAACCTCCTTTCAGGTAGTTGTAGAGGGTGGTGAGGTCTCCCCTGAGCCTCCTCTTCTCCAGACTAAACCCCCCCAGTTCCCTCAGCTGCTCCTCGTACGACATGTGGTCCAGACCCTTCATCAGCTTCGTTGCTCTTCTCTGGACACGCTCGAGTAATTCAATGTCCTTTTTGTAGTGAGGGGCCCAAAACTGAACACAGTAATCGAGGGGCGGCCTTACCAGTACCAAGTCCAGGGGCAAGATCACTTCCCTGTCCCCTGGGAGTAGTCTTTGTTGACGTAGCCAAAGCCTTCAACACGGTGAGCTATTCGCACATCATCGAGGCTCTAAAACAAAAGGGTGGAGACAATCATATTATAACCCTGATTATTAACTTATATAAGAACACTAACATGTATATTGACATGAGGAGTGAACAGTCGGATCCCTTTGGGATTTGTATCAGAGTGAAACAGGGTGACCCAATGTCTCCCATTTTATTTAACTTGTCTGTAGACCCCCTACTGTGTAAATTGCAAGAGGATGGAATCGGTCATCAACATTCTTCTACACATATAACAAGCCTGGTTTTTGCAGACGACCTGGTACTGCTAAGTGGCTGTGGGGAAAGAATGCAAAAGAATATTGAAATTGTTGAGGTCTTTTGCGATCTAACAGACCTCAAAACACAGGGGGAGAAGTTCCATGGCTTTTACATCCAGCCTACAGGGGACTCATATATGATCAATGATTGTCCCCCATGGGCCATCAAAGGCACCCCCCTCAGTATGATAGAACCCAGTAGCTCTGAGAAGTACCTGGGCCTACACATAGACCCATGGGTGGGAATATCAAAACCAGAACTACTGGAAAAGATGAAAGATTGGTTACAGCGGATTGGGAGATCTCCCTTGAAACCGTTCCAGAAGACTGATATCTTGAGGGGATATGCTATTCCCCGTTTCATTTACTTAGCCGAGCAGTTGGATGTAAAAGCCACCTATTTACAAGCACTTGATTTAACAGTTAGGACAGCTGTAAAAGAATGGTTACATTTACCAGTAAGCACATGGGATGCCATCCTGTACTCCAGTACTAAGGATGGAAGGTTAGGTCTAACAAGACTTGCTGGATTGATTCCTAGTGTACAAGCCCGAAGACTACACAGAATTGTGCGGTCTTTGGACAAAACAATAAAAGCAATTGTAAGTCGAGAAGGGATTGAGGAAGAGTTTGAACATTTGTGGATTGTTGCTGGAGGAGACAAAGAAAAGCTTACATTTATTTGGGACCCAAAAGCAGTCATGGTACTAACAGAAGTAGGCGAGACTGAATAAGTCTCGGAATGGGAAAGATCCGCACCAAACCCCATATTTCCAAGACCCTGTAATTGAGGACGACAGGAATTTTTAAATTAGACCAAGTTGCTGTCTCAGGGCCATGGGATATCTAACTTTGAGAGGGATAAAATCAGTAACAACTGGATCGAATATTATAGAGGCATTCCTCACTGAAAACTCATCACAGCTCTACAATTAAGAGCAAACATCTGTCCTACAAGGGAATTTCTGACGAGGGGCAGACAAGAGACACAAATTAAACCATGTCGTCATTGTCAAGTGGAAATTAGACCTGCACACATATTATTGGGTTTTTCTCCATAGTACAGGATGCCAGAATTAAGAGATACAATCAGATTTGTAATATACTAGTAGAAGAAGCTAAAAAGAAAGAATGGATAATATTTCAAGAACCAATGGTAAGAGATAGCCAGAATGAATTACATAAACCAGACTGGGTATTCGTTAGGGAAGAAAAAGCCATAGTAGTAGATATTACAATTAGGTATGAAAGTAAAAATGACAACATTAGCAGAAGCAGCAACAGAGAAAGTGAAAAAGTACCAACACCTTAAAAATTAAATACAAGAGTTGACAAATACTACCACTATTAAATTTATGGGCTTTCCTTTGGGTGCCCATGGTAAATGGTATCAGGGCAATTATGGTGGTTGATTTGGGTCTCTCTAGGTCTAGGCAGGATAAATTTGTGCACCAACTGTCAAATCTGACACAGTTTTCATCAGTGGATATTATGTATATTTTCGTGAGTCAATTGCGCATAACTGTAAATACCTAATTGTAGTAATTGTAATAGAATCTGTAATGTATTGTAATGAAATTAAATAACAGTAAAGTCTGTCTGTCTATCTATCTATCTATCTATCTATCTATCTATCTATCTATCTATCTATCATCTTTCCTCTATTAGGAGGGTAAAGCTAACCAAGTCTCATGACAATCAGAGTGAACAATCAATAGTAGGTTGGGATATGGGTTCCAATAACAAGAAGTGTCATATAATTCCGTAAAAAGACATCAAAAACTGGCTTGTCAATTTAATTACCTGTTTTGTCAATTTATTACCAATTTGGTCATAGGTAGATAGGCCACCTTTACTTAACCTGGAAGAGAAACATACATAAATTACATGTGTTTGTTAAATAGCCTACTGTGGTGCCAGTGCTCAGTGCTTGGATGTTGTCAAGGATCTGGGCTCCTTTTTATTTTTCCCCACAATTATATGTCCAGAGGTGATTTCCTCCAGAAGGGACATAAGGTTAATGTCCCTAATGTCCAATACATTATTTTCCTGTTCAAAGAAAGATGAGATGCCTATTTCCCATCACTACTAATCCAGACTGTGTCCCAAGGACAAAATTGTTTGAGTGTCACAATTCAAGTCCTCCCAGGTTTCATTATTTGTCAAATGTGACCACATATCATTTAGGCGAGTAGTATAACTTCAACACATACACCCCAATCATAAAGCTTTAGCAACCAGCATTATTCTCTGTATTTCAGTATCTACACTTCTACAGTTGTAAAATTTGTGCAATTCTGATGTTTGCATTTCAATTTTTCCACGGTTCAGGAATAATTTAAGGCAGGGTATTTGACACTTATTTGTAACGGATCCTCAGGTGTCCCTTCATCACTATTCGTAATGATACACCACTGAGCTGACTAGGAGTAATCCCAGTGACCTATCGGGGGTGTAGTCCATATTTGGGGTATCTGACAACCCCAGGGCAAGTTGGCACACTGATTTCCTGATGATCTATAAATTATTTTTGTGGCCCAAGGTGTTTCTGACTTTGTTATATTGCAATCAGTTACTGTTTCATTTTTAATTGTCCATTTTAGAGTGTACTTCCCTTCTCCAGTACACCACTCCCAAGCTGTATGGGTATTATTCTGCATGTACTTCCACATGGAGGTTAAATCTGTGGTAAACACTGCCCATGGTATAGGATCTTCTGCTGACTCAGGGGTGGGTAAACACACTGTTACCAAAGAGACATTCTGAACTTTACCAAAATCTTGAATTAATTTAAAAACCAGATTTCATCACTCTAATGGATGGAGAACAAGATCAGTAACACCAACAGAATACACAATCTGTGCCCTATTAGGAGGATTAAAAATATCAGTTGTCCTTTGCACTAACAATATTACTATGGGTAAAGCTAATAGAATTCCTAAAACTAGTGGTAATAATCCTTAAGTACACTCTAAATGTTTGTATGATTCACTACAGTCCCATGTATGATTCATTCAGCAGATTTGGCAAACTTAATTTTGAGTCCTTCTGTTTGTGTCACGGTCCCCTGGCCCCGCAGCGGGGTCTTTTTGGCTCTAGTGTAGTGAATCCAAGAGGCTGTCCCCTCCACCTTTACTGCTGTATAAATAGTTAATGGGACAGTGACGGGTCCTTTCCACCTTTCTTTCGGTGGTTTGTCCTTCCAGGTGCAAACATAGACTAGACCTCCAGGTTGAAAAGAGTGGACTGGTGTGTCCAGCTAATTTACCTTCCCTTTCTGTATACTTAGGTACCTCTAAGTTTAATTTTTCTCCAGGTATCAGGGCTCCAACCACTAATCCTTTTAATGCTATTCTTTTTGCTGCCATATCTGCCCGCTGGTTCCCAATAATAATATCATCTAATGGTATTAAAGTGGCAGGATTCAAAGTCGAAGACATTTTTAAAGTGGCATCATCTTGTTCAGTCAGCACCTCCTGATATTGATGATCTTCAAGGTCTTTTTCAACCTAGATGATTCTGTGATATTGGGCTAACTTGCTTGGAGAAATCCAATGGTGTCTGATGGTGTCAGAGAAATAGGAATTTCTTTCCGTTTCCTTGAATAAAGAGTTGCTGCAGCCTTGCTAGTGCCACTGGCGGGGTGCCCTCTTGCAGGGCTGGGGAGACCCTTGGGGGCTGGGGGCCCTCCTCTTCGTGGGGCACCAGGGCTCCCTAGGTGAGCAGTCCCTGCCCTAGCCAGGAGTGGAGGGGCTGGGACTGCAGCCCTGGGCAGAGGGACCTGCCACCGCCGCCTCCCCCGACTCCTCCTGGGGCTGCTCCTGCTCTGCTGCGACAGAGGCAGATGGGGGTTGGCTGGGACCCCCGTGGAGGGCGGCCTCCAAGGTGCTGGCTTCCTCCTCGCTGTTGGAGCTTTCAGGGCTGCTGGAGGAGGCCAGGCTGGAGTCAGGAGTGCCCCCCTGGGAGGTGGTGGGGCTGGGGGCTGGCTGCAGCGCTGTCGTCCTCCTCCTCGGCAGCGTAGGAGAGCAGCAGCCTCCAGGCCTCGTCGCTGCACAGGCGCACGGTGGCGCTGATGACACCAAGGACCAGTGGTGCTGTACGTTCCCTGAGGCTGTGCTGCAGCAGCTGGACCGTGACCTCCCCACCAGGCCCGAAGTGGCACAGGATGTGCAGGATCACCTTTTCTAATGCCATCGCCAGCCGCCACTGTTCCTGATACATTGCCTCCAGCTCCTGGTGCAGCCAGGACATCACGGGATCAAGGAGACATTGTTCTCTTTGGAAAAGTTCTGCCCAGACCTCGAGCTGGAGACCACCCACGGCAGTCCTGTCCTCTCCCCCCGCAGCCCCCTGCCCAGAAGAGCCTTCCCTGCGGAGAAGATGGAGGGGACGTTGTGGGGCAATGGGTGCTGCCGTTGGCCAGGCTCTGCCTCCCTGGCTGCTGGCCACTGATGGCTGTGTGGGGGGCATGATGACGTGCTCCAGGTAGTCATCTTCTCCCCGCACAGAAAACCTGACCTTCTTCATCAGTCTTCTGCAGAGTGGGCAACTGGATGTTGTTTTTGCCCACCGCAGGATGCAGCCCAAGCAGAACTGGTGGCAACAGGGCATCACATAAGCGATGTCATTTTGTGCATCGTGGCAGATGAGGCAGCTCCACTCTGTCTCCATGGCCATGTTTGTACTCTGCAGCAGGTTGGGGAGAGCTGAGGACGCAGAGCTGCTCCCCACTGCTGGCACTGGTTGTTGAGGAATCTAAACTTAGAAATGACAGTGGAGGACAGAAAAAATTGATCAGTTATGAAATATCTCTGACATATCAATAGAATGCATGTTAAGAAAAAACTGTATCTTAGGAAAATATTGGCAATTAACAAATTCAACTTGGAGAGTCAAAATATCGTGATACTCTAATCAAAGTTTCTTTTCAGAAGTTCAAGCATTTTTCCACATAAATTTGGTTTTATTTTGTAATGGCACTTTATCATGTCAAACGTAACTTTAAAAAAATATAAAAATAAAACCCTAGATAATATAGAAACTGGAATGTCAAAATATGAGACTTTAAGCAGTTTCTCCTTCACTCTTCACAGAAACACAAATACTGTTTTGATGAACAAAATCCTTTGGTGTGTGAAGTGGTTAGGAAGTGTTTCTCTGTCTTATGTGAAGGGCAATATTTTACTATTTCATAGTTTATTACAACCTCCCTACAAAACCTATGGTTAACTGTCACGTGTGACAGAATTTGTGTGCCTTTTCTTACCAAGCTGTGTAGTTGTGTCCCAATTAACTAAAATGAAGACTGGCAATTCTGTACGCGTTTCTTCGAAGGTAAATTACCAAGATTCATCAAGTCCATGGAAAATATTTAAGGCCCAAATCCTCTCCATCTTCTGTTTGTTCAGTGAACAGAAACAAGACCTTGTCTTGTGAGGAAGCCTGGAGGAAACTGGTCATATTTCCCAATCAGTCAATCAGTTAATAATATCTGTTAGGATTCAATATAGATTTCATTTGTAATATGAAAATAACAGAAGCCATTTCTAAATATTAACACATTTGATGTTGCAAATTTCACAAAAGCAGGGTTAATATTTTGCCTGCAGGCAAAGTGATGCCTTAACTCTCCATCCTAAAAGTAGCCAGTAATGATAAAGACAGTGGAATTCAAACTGAGATGTGATTTTTAAAAGTCTGTCCAATGTTTCTTTTTACTCATAAACAAAAAAAATTATGTAAATTTCTCATTTTCCCTGATCACTGAAGGTACTGTGTGTGAGAGACGAGAAACCAGGCCTGCGAGAATCTAAGAAAAACAGCCTGAGAAAGCAAAAGTTGAGGCTGATCGAAGAAATGCCTCAAACACTCGCAAGACAAAACTATGAGTCCCAGGGTGGATGGTGGGGAGGTCGAAGCTGAAAAGGCTGCCCCAATAACACAGGGTGCAGCTGGAGGGGGGAGCCCTGTGGAGACAGGACGGCTCTGCTCTGGGGTACCTGGTCAGGTTTCGAGGGCCTTTTGTCTGGTGAATGACCTTTGCTTCATTATCCATGAAATGCATATTAAAGTTAACACCCCTCAATATGCTAATGAGGGTTAACATGATCATGCTAATTACATCATCCCATGAAACACCTCACCCCTCCCTGTACATGGGATGAGTAGGTGTGTGGGTCGACCTAGGGGACGGACCCAAGGGAAGTGGGTATAAATCAAGGGCAGGGGGAAGAAAGGGGAGCCGGAAGAGTGCAGTGAAGCGAAGAAGACAGATGCAAGCGAAGAAGACGGCTGCCTCCTGGAACCCTCACTGGTGGGATCAGTGTAGAAACCCAGACTGGTGATCTGTATTTCCCTATTCCCTCTGTCTCCCTCTTTTCCCTTTTATATTAAGAAATGCAAGGCATATTGTATTGCTTGCCACAACTTGCTATATACTTAGCCAATTATCGTGTGTTCAATTAGTACATTGTGGGTGGTTAATAAATGTTTGGACTTAGAGACTTGTTGTCCGCTCCATTGGGGATTTGTGAATCTGAGACACTTGTCTCCCTTGTCTGAGCAGGACGTGACACTGTGATTGGAATAGACTAGACTAGACTAGACTAGACTAGACTAGAATAGAATAGAATAAAACTATTTCAGTTGGAAGTGACCTGCCATAATCATCTAGTCCAACTGCCTGACCACTTCAGGGCCGACCAAGTTAAAACACGTTGTTAAGGGCATTGTCCAGATGCCTCTTGAACACTGACAGGCTTGGGGCATTGACCACTTACCTCACTAGGAAGACTGTTCCAGTGTTTGACCACCCTCTCAGTAAAGAAATGCTTCCTGATGTCCAGCCTAAACCTCCCCTGGTGTAGCTTTGAACCATTCCCACAAGCCCTGTCATTGGATCCCAGGGAGAAGAGCTCAGCACCTCCCTCTCCACTTCCCCTCCAGAGGAATACTTGTTTGGAAATCCCAGACAATTTCTTCTCAGAAGTTTATATCAAATTAAATTAGTTTGCTGGCTCAATGCTAACAGAGTGTATCTGTTACTATTGTTTAAATACTGAAGCTTCCTGTGGCACTAAAAGGAATACCAGCGTCAGCATTTCTGCAGAACTCTCCTCCAGTTTAAATCCTATAGTTCATCTAGAGAAAGGAAATGCTTTCAAAAAACACGGGTGTCGTGAAAGTCTGATTAGTGTAGGCAGTAACACTCACATTCATACCTGACGAACCTAGTCCTAGAAAATTTGACAACTACCTGGTGTAGCCTGGGAGATGTGCAGAGAAGTCAGCATTTCTTCATGTGTCACTGTTATAAAATCATCACAAGACAATCTCTTTTACCCACCTATTATAAGTTTCTCTTTTGTGAAATTTACTTTCCTTATGTGAGAAACTGTGGACTAAGGTATTGTTTATTAAGATTTATGTTAAGCTCAATGTAAAATTAGACGACAGAAATCACTCATGCAAACAACCACCGGACGCCGCCTGTGTGAGATAAGATAACTGTAATCGCTCACACAAACTGAACCAGATACTGCTCATGCAAGATAACCGCCAGATTTCCAGGAAGCGACAAGAAACAGGACAAGACAGCCCCATATAAGGATATATGAGTGAAAGGTCAACTATGAGACAAAGAGGGAAGACTTCTTACTTCAGCCTCAACAAATACCAGGTGGCAGGAAACGACCCCCCCTAACAACAACTGAAGCATGCGCGGAGTACCTCCACTACCTCATGAGCACGGAAGTAAAGATGTATAAAAAGGGGACTGTTTGAACTACTCAGCACGGCAGTTGGCGGAGCGCAGACTCCCCTGCCGTCCAGCGCTGTCTTTGCTCATATTCTACTTGCTATAATTAATAAAGAGTGAATTATAGTCCATTATGGTCTCAATTTATAACACTTAGGATAGTGAAAATGATATTGGAACATGTTTTATCAATCCATTAATATGTCCATAATAAGCATATCAACATTTCAACATTAGATACTGAAAACAATTAAAACATAGTATGAAAGCAAATTATTAAGCACTCAAACTGTCAAAACATCTCTGTATGTAAGAGTGCAGTAGATCTGTACAAGAAAGGGAGAAAATTCTTACTAAACACTACCCAATTTTCATTAAAATTGATAGCGAAAAAAGAACTAATATAGTTATCAATGCTAAATTTAAGTTGATTGTATCATTATAAACTCAAAGGCGTTTCATAGGCTTTAGTAAATTCACAGTGGCTTGACACTGGTGTGAGTGCAGAATATATGCAGATAATCACAGTATCACTTTGTATTTACGAAATAAGCATTTCTAAAACTTAATGTGAAACACCCCCCCCCCCCCCAAAAAAAAAAAACCCAGTATGTTAAAAATCAGCACTTCCACAGTGAAGAGAGATTCCAGCAGGCAAAGATTCCATCTTCTAAATTTTAACTTTGAACAGGTATGTCCTTAGTTTGATGTCTGGGAAAGAATGAAATTTGGTTCAGGTTTACATCTGCAACACAGACACATATGCAAAGTAAAACAGTTTAATCTGCATAGAAATAGAAATTTTGAAGGTGTAATGAATAATGTAGCTAAGAAAGTCCATCCACATTCAGCAAAAGAGTATTTTGATTACAGCCTTGGGAGACAAAGGCAATGTGGGCAATGAAATCACCCAAGAGTAAAGATGATGCCCTGAATAAATATGATTGATAGTATATTGGTGCAATATCACGACTGTTGTGATACTCAAAAAAGTTACATGGATGATGGGGGTTTCTGTAACTATTCCCAAAACTCTGATTAGAGCGGGAACAAGATAAGTGAGTATTCTCTCCAGATGAAATAGGATGTCACATAAAATGATTGATAGGAAAGCTGCCTTCAGAAGTTACTTTTCAGATCTGAAGAGTATGAGCATCTCAGCTCTTTTTCTAATATTTTGTGTCGCTAATTCTGAAGGCATAGCTTGGTAATGGCTTGCTAAGCTTGCTGGCTCATTAAGATAGCCATACTTATAAAGGTTCCTTACACTGGTATAGTGCATTTGGGGAATTTTTTTTTTTGTTTTAATCCTTAGATACAGAGAATTCCGTAACACTTTTTAAATGCCAGTAAAACTCCATTTACATGGCAAATCTAGTGTAAACCTGTGTTTTGATACCTTTCCTTCAGTATTTTCTCCATTTTCATGCTACCCTGGGATTCCTAGTTTCGTCGTGAAGTCAATATTTTTCAGAGTTCTACTAGAAGACTCTCAAACAGCTCACACATGCAGTAGGGAACTGTTCTCCCAGTTGAACAGGACTAAACTCAGATCTCAAGCCTGAGTAGATGGCATAATGCCATGGCCTCAAACCTTGCCTCCACTCCAAGCACAAATCATGATTCCTTTGCAGTGCCTTTTTTTTTCATCCAAGCATACCTGCATGAAAAACACACAAGAAAGATTTGATTCTAAGACTGGCAGTTGGTTCAGAAAGTGCGAGAGATTATTTTAGCTGTCCCTGAATAAATTGAAAGATTTATGTAAAGTATGTCCCCTGTTTATAAATTTCTCTTTCAACAATTCACACGTAGTAAGTACCTCAAAAGTGCTTTAAGATATTCATTACAGACCACAACCACAAAACATCCTTATCATTGTTATAATTCTCCACTGTCTCATCCCACGAGGTGGGTTATGAGGGGGGTGAATTTTTTGTATTCCGTGGAAGAACCAGTCTCTGCTCAGCAGAGCCACAGGGCAGTTCGAGTCATGATAGTGACTCAGAGGAACAATTTTGTTGGTAAGTTTGTTAGCTGACATCTTCAGTGAGTGAGAGACAACAATCAACTGATCAGCTGATAACCTGGGGAGGGGGGGGTAAGTGGGCAGGGGGAGAGCAGGTGGTCTAGTGAATAAAGGGACTTTGGCGATGAGACTATTTTCCTAACAACCTATGAGTGATCAACTGATCACAATCAATACAAAACTTATATACATGAATATATGTAAGAAAGAGAGAGAAGAAAGAGGAAAGAGAAAAGAGGAGAGGATAGGAAAAGGGGAATCACCACCCTTGGATCCCACATTGTTGTTAAAGAGTAGCGAGCTTAGCCTGTAGGCAATGGGTTGACAAATACACACATGGGGTGCTGTCTTTATATAGTCTTTCTTAGCCTGTGCAATAGGTTGTTCCAGAAGCTTCTTCTTTACTCTGGCTTGTGCCGGCACAGTTAGACAAGTTCTGTCTCTGGGCAACAACAGGAGGGAGAGGGAGAGAAGCATCCCAAGGATACTTAAATTCTCAAGAGCTATTGTAGCTAGCCTGGAGGAGAACAGGAAGGTGAAGAAAGGTGTCACCCCTATAGATTGGCTCTCCGAGGAGAAAAAGTAAAGAGTGTAATTATCAATAGTTTCCAAGAGATGGCTCCTGAAGTACAGAGATGACAGCAATGCTGAGTACAAATGCCAGACTGGTCCCGCAACTGATGATTGCATCATACCATAAACCAGAGTTACATAGTACAGCAAAGCAAAAAACCTTAATCCACCTCCCACAGATGATAAGCAGCAGCACAGGGAATATATACGGCAAGTGAGGTGATACATAACACAACTCTGAGAACAAACACCACAACTCTAAGAGCCAATAAATCAACACTGTCACCAGTGACTATTAAACTAACAGAATGAACGCTTATAACAAATTCATTTTAACATGCTCTGGTCAGATCTGTCATTAGCTCAACACTTCGGGCCGCATGTTGGGTGTCAAAAAAGACCGTTGTGCTTTAACCACAGCTGGCAATTAAACACCACACAGCTGCTTGCTCACTCCCACCCCCGCTACCAGTGGGATGGGGGAAAGAATTAAAAATAAAAAGTAAAAATCTTGGGTTGAGATAAAGACAGTTTAATAGGACAGAAAAGGAAGGGATGATGACAATGATAATATTATTAATAATAATAATAACAACAAAACAAGTGATGCACAATGCAATTGCTCACCGCCTGCTGACCGATGCCCTGCCGGTCCCCGAGCCATGGTGCCCCCCCAGCCAACTCCCCCAGTTTATATACTGGGCATGACATCACATGTTATGGAATACCCCTTTGGCTCGTTGGGGTCAGCTGTCCTGGCTGTGTCCCCTCCCAGCTTCTTGTGCTCTCCCAGCCTCTGCTGGCAGGGCAGCATGAGAAGCTGGAAAGTCCTTAGTATAAACACTGCTTAGCAACAACTAAAACATTGGCGTGTTAATGTTATTCTCATCCTAAATCCAAAACACAGACCTATACCAGCTATTAGGAAGAAAGTTAACTTTATGCTGGCTGAAACCAGGACGGCTGGCTTAACTGATAAGGTGTCTGTTGTGAGCCTCCGTGGTCACCCTGTTCGCTGTGTCTGAGGCATCTGCAGACACAATTCAGCCCACGAGAGCCTGGACGGCAAGCAAGTGCTGCCAGGAGGATGGAGGGGAGCTCATCTGGCAAACAGCCTCACACAGGAGAGATGCACAACAGGAGCAAGGGAACAGCTGGGGAGGTCCCCTCGCTATACCCCCAGCAAAGAGCAAAGGGCAGGAAAAGAGGTGAAAGAGCAACACACTCCACAGCCAAGCTCTGCAGTGATACCTTCCTTGTTTCTCTGCTGGCCCTCCTAACAAACGACGTGCTTGAGGGCAAAGGCTCCTATGCTTAGCCCAACCTCCAGCACCAGTATTCCACTC